>NC_090923.1:1296905079-1297208110 GCF_040938575.1 Ambystoma mexicanum | reverse complement strand
AAGCAAGGCAGCACTTTAGCATCAACAGTACTTTGGTGAAAACCGAGCAAAATGGCACTTCAGCAATATATAGAGGGGAAGAAAAGTGGTTATTAGAGTTTTAGGTGCACCAACACATTTCTTGAAGAGAAACAATCTAGAGAAGGCAGTTGTAACAGATTTAGCCAGAGTCAAGAGGCTTGTGCCAGAGTCAGTGGTACAAGGCAAAGTGCCTAGGTTCAAAATGTTCTAGTAGCTGCAGTCAAGTCTTTGTTAAACGATTGAAAAGGCGGTTGCAGGACGTAGAAAGAAAATGTTAGACGAAAAGGCGGCCAGACCAGAAGGTAAGTAAAGGATTTAAAACACCATTAGCAATACCCAACGAAACGGGAGGCCTGGCGGAGCAATGTACCTTGAAAGTGGAAAAGGCTCCTTCGGTGGCGGTAGTTCCTGGCAGTTCCTGCAGTTCGGGAGATCCAGCAGAGGAAGAGAGGCTCTCGTCGTGGAGGAAGGTTCGAGTTACTGCACTACCCAGGGATGAAACCAGCCACGGTGCTGCCAAAACGGAATAAAAGGTATGCTCCTTTAAATCGCAGTCGTGGTGGTCGGGTGCCTGGCTATCCGGTCTCCTAGTGCTTGGCACTGGCGATTCGGCCAAGGCAGGTCCTGGAAGGCGATTGGCGAACTGGTTGACCCCACCAACTCAAGGGAAGAAGACTCTTGCAGGAGAAGATCTTCTCAAGTCGTTGGAGAAAAGTGGTGAGGATCTGCAGCAGGGCTTCACCGGTGGTTCAGTCATTGCAGATGTCTTTGGCTTCTCTCCTCTTCGGCTTCTAAGTTCCAGTAGCGACGTCTTGTCCTCCAGTCCTCAGGACCATGCTTTTATGCAGCAAGACCCCCATTCATACAGCCTAGCTGTCACTCACACAGTGGGGTGGCTATCCTGGCGGGATAACCCCCCAGCCTATCAGGGCAGAGTGTGACTTGGGTTGCCTAGGTAACCCTGTCCAGGGTGCCTATTCCCCCCCCCACACATCCTGTCTACACCAGACTCAGTGGCGCCAAAAGGAGGGCTTCTGTGCAGAAGCCCGCCAAAAGGACAAACAAAGGATCCCCGACCTGGGTTAGGATTTCAGAGAAAGACACGAGAAAGAAATATTATTAAAGTTCTGGCAATAAACACCTACCGGAGTAAAATTAATATCAAAATAAACCGGCGGTATGTTGGAGGCTGTCAGTAAAAGTGGTAGCCCCGAACAATGGGAAAATCCCATAGGGAAATATTCGCGGTCGAATATTTACGGTAGTAACCACTGCCACCAGTCAGAAACTTTGGAGAGAGGGACTGTACGGTACCCCTATGAACACTAGGGAAAAACTATTAACCCTTTCCAGTACTTCCATAGTAAGATGGATTGTACTGGTTTAGTTCATAATTATTGACTAGTAAAGTCAATGGGGACTTTACATGCCCTGGGAGACAGTAGTCAGTCCCAGGGTATGGAATCTATGTTTGCGGGTTGCTACGACACTCCTGTGGTACTGCACTGAGGGTGCTGTGTAACACACATGTTAAAAAGATGATTCCTATGAGGGTGAGAAAAACCCCATAGACCATAAGCACACAAGATAGTCTAAAACACACACTAGCAATCTGTCTAAGAGTGGGGGAAAAAAGGGTTGCACTCATAGCAGGCGAAAAAAATAAACCCTTCAAATCCAGCAAAGCTGCTGGGGCACTCTATAGGTGAGGTAATTAGCCTTAGAAGAGAATTCTCCCTAGCACTCGCCCCGCCCCGACTAAGGGACAGGAGGATCTAATCCACTCCTGGATGAGTCTCTTACCTCTAGTCGGTTAAAAACATCCTAGAGAGACCATCAGCATTTTGGTGGTGACATCCTGACCTGTGCTCAATGGTAAAATCAAACCCTTGGAGGCAGATTGACCATCTTAACAGTTTTGGGGTTTCCCCTTTCATTTGCATTAACCGTCTCAAGAGTTGGTGGTCAGTCTAAATGGTGAAAGTAGAACCATACAAGTATGGCCTAAACCTCTTCAGAGACCACACAATGGCAAAACATTATCTCTCAATAGTTGCCCACCTTGTCTCAGGTTCCTTCAGTTTCCTACTGATGAAGCAAATGGGGTGTTCCCTACCTTTCTCATCCAGTTGACTAAGGACTGCACCTATACCTGTATTGGAAGCATCTGTTTGCACAATGAAGGGTTGGTGGTAGTCAGGAGCTCTTAGAACTGGAGCTTGACAAAGAGCTCTTTTTAGGCTTTCAAAGGCCTGATTGCACTCCTCATTCCATTTGACCTTTTTAGGGAATTTAGGAGAGGAGATCAAATTCAGTAGAGAAGCTATGGTCCCATTGTTCTCAATGAAATTCCTGTAATACCCAGTGAGACCTAAGAAGGCTCTCACTTGAGTAGTAGGTGTTGTCCAATTTTGCACAGCTTCTATCTTGCTGAGCAAAGGCCTTATTTCACCACCTCCTACCTCATGACCAAGGTAGACCACTTTACTCTGACCAATTTGACATTTGCTTGCCTTTATGGTCAGTTGGGCCTGCTCAAGAGCCTGCAAAACATATCCTAGGTGGTCAACATGTTTTTTTATTTTTTTTATTTTGATGTAGTTGACTAAATCAACTTTTCAAAATTATAAAACAAATACATTTTCCAATTTCATTCAATGATAAAATAATAGATTAGTATCAGAACAATAAAAACAATAACAAAGAGGACGAAAATAAAACAGATAATGAGCAAATACTAAGAGCA
Source organism: Ambystoma mexicanum (assembly GCF_040938575.1). Classification (NCBI taxonomy): domain Eukaryota; kingdom Metazoa; phylum Chordata; class Amphibia; order Caudata; family Ambystomatidae; genus Ambystoma; species Ambystoma mexicanum. The sequence continues at coordinate 1,297,205,343 of NC_090923.1, read as the reverse complement.
ATGTAAAAAGAAAAAACTAAAAACTTACACATTTCATTTCTCGAATAGACAAAATGGCTTTGAATATTTACAAGTAATGTTCAGAATTAGTTTTGCAAATTGATTTCACAAGGCAAAATAACTTCCAAAAAGTGCACCAAAGCCTTTATCACAGAGAATTTTGTACAATTAAATAAAATATCTGGTTTCGATCCAATTCCTCATGCAATCTCAACAAATTAGCAAAGTGTTTGGCCCGCAAATCCTTCAAATTAGGACAAGATATTATCAAATGTTGTAATGTTTCTCTCACAGTGTGAGATTCACAAAACCGACAAATATTTAAGTCAGCAGGAATAATTTTGCGTCTCACCAATACTTCTCTAGTTGTCCATAAATTGAGTCTAAGATGCAAAAATGTATTCCGTACACTCCCAGAAGGACATTTCAGCAAATAACCTGCCACTTGACCCATCCGCTTGATTCCAAAGTGTTTGTTATTAAAGTCCTTGTATTTTAAACAGAAATCATAGATTTGAATCCAATCCCAACGATAGTACTTTGTCTTTGCGCGGACTGGATTTTCAATTAGAAGCTGTAACGATACATCAGCTTCTACCAATGTATTAAATACTAGATTCCACCATTTCAATGGAAAAGCATGGTTTGAGGAGGACAAGTAAAGGGCAACCGTGCTCAGAATATTATTATTTTCCACGCCAAGCAAACACTTACGGAAAAAGAAGCACATTCTCCATTTAACTCTACTAGCTAGCGAAGTCGAGCCTAATTCAAATCGTAATACGGGCATGGGTGAGCAATTCGGTAGATGTAAAACCTTTTTCCAAAAACCCGCCTCGAGTTTATTCCACATTTTGTCATTTGTGTACAGCTTTGATTCAACACCATAAAGAAGGATAGGAATTACTTTTTGCTCATAAAACATTAGTGAATGTTTTAAAGTAAATTTCCCATATTTATAAAGAAGAAATGTGGCCTGTGAGATCAGTGTCGAAAGTTTTGACTGTAGAATGATCAAATATTTATTGTCAGTAACGCTATTTTGTATACAAAGCCCCAAATATTTGTTTTCTAAAACTTAATGCATTCATTCCTGTCGGATGGACCAAATTCCATTATTAACTTTGAATTTCCCCTGTGGTCTACAAACCAAAATCTGTGATTTATTCAAATTTACTATAAGCTGATTCTTTTCAACACATTCAGAAAGAGCAGATAGTAGTTTGTGATATTAAAACCAAATCATCAACGTACAATAGCCAAGGTATACGCCAGTTCAGGAGCATCAGACACTATTCCAAGAAATGAATTGCCCATATCAAAGAAGAACAAATTAAACAGTATTGATGCTAGAATACACCCCTGTTTAAGGCCCAAAAAAGTGGCGAAGGAAGAAGACAGGAGACCTTCTAAAGATAATATAACACGCATAGAGGTCTCTGTATGTAAATGAATCACAAATGCCAAAAGAGATGATGGACAACCAAGCAGTTTTAACTTGTAGAATAAGAGTTCACGGTTTATTGAATCAAATGCTGACCAGAAATCAATAAAAGCAAAATATAGTGATTGTTTCCAGCCAGCATACTGAGACTTAAGCATGTTAATAGTAATGATGTTTGGAAGAGTGCCAAGACCGCTGACAAATCCAGATTGAAGAGGATCTCTTTTAAAGCAGTTTTTAGTCCAAGTGTTTAACTCTCTCAAAATTAGTCGACAAAAAATCTTCCCAGGCACATCAAGCAAAGAAATGGTCCTATAACTAGCAGGATTGGCCCAATCACCCTTCTTATAGATGGGGATAACGATGGATTGTTTCCAGGACATGGGTATTTTTTTAGATAAATTAATATTCTCAAAGATAAAATATAATATGTCTGCCCAAATATCTGGGAATTGCTTCATTTGAATGTTCGACAAACCATCCGGGCCAGGTGCTCTAGACTGACTTGCTTGTTTGATGAAATACAAGATGTCGTCTTTATCAAAATATAGATGGAAATTCAGCTGAAACTCAGACTTGTGTATATTTGGAACTACCGGGGGTGCAGCAAATCATTTATAATAATATTGAACCCACATCTCTTCAGACACATCATTAGTTTGAACAGCGACCTGGTGGTCTGCAGTTGTTTGATTGATGATGTTCCATGACTGTGCAGAATTTTTAGAAGCTAATAATTTGAGCATGTTACTTCCATCATTTTGATACAATTTGGCCTGCTTCCCTCTTTACCAGTTCCTGTATCTGGTTTTGATAAGAGTTAAGGCTGCCAATCGTGTATCAGCGGGGAGCTTAGAAGCTTCCCTCTTTTCAGCCCGAACCACGGATTTCCTGATTCTAATTTCATGGTCAAAAAAATGCAAATGGGGTGTTTGTTTTTGTTTATGAATGATTGAAGCCGGTTGAAATAGCTGCATTAAATCATAATAAACTACCTCTGAATTGTATTTCCGAGCAGCTTTACACTTCAACTCGGCATCATAACATGACCTAAAGTCTTCTAAAGATGACTCGGTTCACGTCAATCGATTTCTAGCTGTATTTAGTTTATAGGAACCAGTAAGATGACAGCGTTTCTCTTGTTCCATGTTAGATTTAAGGAGCCAAATTGCATTTAAAGCATTGTGATCGCTCACTTCTGTATCAATAACTTGAAATGATGTTACTTTATTCAATATGCTTGCATTGACATATATATAATCAATAATTCCCTGACTACGGGCTCGATGCCAGGTGATTCTAGGTGGGATATCCCAAGAGAAGGAACCATTTAATATGAACAGGCTTCTGGATTCTACAAAGCTTGTCCACTTAGCAAGACAATGTGTTTCAGATTTGCAATTTGGGCCTAAGCAGTGAAGATTTAAATCACCAGCTAAAATGATGGATTCCGAATGTCCATCAAGGATTATAAGATCGATGGCTTTGTTCACAGATTTCAGAAACCTGTCATCAGAAATACCCGAGGGATTCCAGTAAACATTTGTAACAGCACATGAAAAATTTGATCCAACAAGTCTGGTCATCTGTAGAAAGGCATTCGGAGAGAACCAAGGTTCAACCTTTAAGTTTGAGGACTGGTTAACAGCAGTTAATAAACCAGAGGCGGGCCGCCCAGAATAACCCTTGACTGCAGGTATCAAAAGGACATCATAGTTATTCCACGATGGGACGCTGGTGAGCCAAGATTCTTGTATTAAGATGACATTGTGGTCCAACAAGTGCAAAGCCTGATTATTCAAAAGATGCCTATGCCCTCTAGAATTCCAACTAATCAAGTACACAGAGGATTCAAGAATGATAGAATGCTAACATTGATTATTTTTGTGGTCACAATTGCATGTGTGCGAAGAGATGCCTTGATTTTTGTTTGTGTGTTGCTTTGAAAACGTATCCAATTGTGTCGATGGTAAGCAATCAGAGAAATCAGAGCTTGGCAAAAGTATAAAGCCAATATCAAAAAGCTGAGACTTAACGGCCCAGATTGCATTAACTATGACCCTCGAGTTTATCCAAAGAAGACCGTTTTGTATGGTCAATAAATTCCACTTGCTCAATGTCGATGGTACCAATGTCATTGAGCTCGGGAATTTCACTGAGTATAGACAAAATTGAGGCTCGATTCAGATTGTATTGCTTGGCAGGCAAAGGCCTGCAACTAATGGACAGTGAATGAACTGCAGGCCGCTTTGCACACACGGTCAGAGATTTTTGTTTTTATGGATTAGATGAAACATTAGATGTTGAATGCTTGACACCAAACTCATTACTTTGAGCAAAGACAGAGGCCTCAAAAAACGTTGTTAGTATAGATTGAATCAACTTTTCCATGTCACTAGATGCCACAGGATTAGATGCCGAGGCATCTATCTTGTTTTGGAGTTGGGCCTGTGTCACAGATTGTTTTTGTATTATCAAAAACTTGTGCCCGTGTTATTTGCGCTTTCTGTACAACGGGAGCATTAAGCTCATTCATATTTACCAATTCAGAGGGTGCAAAAGACAACTTCTTTAAAACAGATTTTGAAGACATATACTCATCCACAGCTTGCCTTATTTCTTTACGACGCTCTAATGAGCTCAAAACTCCTGAGGCCAAAGGAGGTTTAAAACAAAAGCCATTGGATGTTTGACTTTTAAGAGTTTCTCGAGACACATCAGCGCAGCACTTATCAAATCATTTAAAGGACTGTAGACCATAACAGAGGGAGCTGATGCTGGCAAGGTCTTAACCCTCTTCGCCTGTGACTGAAGGAGATATTTCTTTGCTATGGCTTTGGATGCAATTGTAGTGGTTGTTGCTGGAGTTGAAAGATTTTTAACAAATTATTTGATTTGGGATGCTCGTCTCGCCACAGATTTGATGTTCTTAGATTTTTTAGGGAGGCCCTTATTGGGCCCAAACTTCAACGAGGCATCAAACGCATTTGTGTTTGTGCCACCAAAAAGAGAATAATTTGTTTTTTTTAATGATCATCTGTGACTTCGTTTGCAACATTTGCCAGATCAATAATGGGATTTAATATGAACGGAATACTCTGATAGCACTGCAACAGGGCATCAGATTGGAACGAAGTCTGAGAATCTACAGACCTTTTAATAGTGGGCAAGAGGGTAGGTTCACTCAGGCTTTCAAGTTTGTTAGAAATTGTAAGTTGCCCAGATAATACCTGATTAAGCTGATTAGAATGTACATCGGCCTTGTTAGCTAACACTTCAAACAATTTAGTGAGAGCAAGAATAGCAGTGTTCCTAGAGGTCAGAGCAATACTAGTGTTTACATTTTGAGTTTCAACCAATCCAACATCAGGAAACCAATTTCCCCCGATTTTCTGAGGTGTTGGAGCAATAAATGACAATCTATCCACTGAATTAATAACACTAATGTTTGTGAATAAAATTGGGGACTTAGATACATTTTCAGAAATAGTATGTGCTGAGAAACATGAACCATTTGTATCAAGATCAATTACGGCCATGTCTCCAAAATTAAGTATTGTGGACAATTTAGAATTGGAGATATCGTTGGCAGACAAGACAGACATATCAAGTGCTTTAGCAGATGGTGCAACAGGACCGGTTAACACATTATTTAGCAAAATACTATCTGTTAGGGACACATTTTCCTTGGCAAAAGTGACCGTAGGGACGGTCAATGACACATGCTTTGTTATCTCACCAGTTGTTCCATCGTCCACTGCATCACACTTGCCACATTGTCCATGTGAGAAGAACAAGTTACTTACCAACTGTAACGTTCTTTCGACTGGATGTTCCTCCCACGTATTCCTCATCTTGTGATAAATCGTTATCTCCAGCTTCGCTGCTTTCGGAAAAACATTTTCTCGGCAGAGGGCGCTGTGCTCGAGGTCGTGGCGTCGATTGTCCCTCGACGTACTCCGTACTCTGTCGACGTCACCGATGGTATAAATAGCTCGAGCCGCGCCCGTTGCTTCAGTTCTGTTTTTTCGATGAAATATATATGTATATATATATATAGGAGGAACACCCAGACGTGTCCCATGACCGATACATTCTTCGTCAGAGGAAAGTGTAAGAACACGTAAACTGTACTGTGGGGTTGGATGGGAGGGTTGATGAGGAATACGTGGGAGGAACATCCAGTCGAAAGAACGTTACAGTTGGTAAGTAACTTGTTCTTCGAATGGATTGTGTCCTCCCACGTATTCCTAATCTTGTCATAGGCTCCCATAGCAGTATCAATTTTTGGAGGGGGGAGTACCATTTCAGTTTTCGTGGACAGAATGCAGAACTGCCCTTGCAAATAAACCCTCGTTAGAGGAGGCAGTGCCCAAACAATAATGTTTCACAAAGGTATGTATTGTTTTCCAGGTTGCAGCTGCACAAATGTCTGCTGCCGGGACTCCCCTCTTTAGAGCCGAAGAAGTAGCCATTCCCCTTGTAGAATGGGCACGAAGCCCATCTGGTGGTTCTTTTCCCGCTAATCTGTAGCATTCAACTATAGCTAATATGATCCAGCAGGAAATGGTCTGTTTCGTTACAGATAAGCCTAATTTTTGACCAGTGTAACCCACAAACAGTTGGTCATCTTGTCTCAATTTAGCCATCCTAGATATGTAAAAACTAAGAGCCCTCTTGGGATCTAATCTGTGTAATCTCTCCTCTTCTTTGCCCAGATGAGGAGCAGGATAAAACGTAGGAAGTACTATTTTTTATGACAAATGGAAGTCCGAGACTACTTTTGGCAAAAATGAAGGTTTAACTTTAAGGACTACCTTATCTCTATACAAAATAGTATATGGTGGTTTGCATGAGAGAGCCTGAAGTTCGCTAACCCTGCGGGCTGATGATAGGGCCACAAGTAGGACAGTTTTTAGAGTCAAAAGCCTCAATGGACATGAGTGCAGAGGCTCAAAAGGTATGCAAGTCAAGAATTTTAATACTAAATTTAAGTCCCAAGTTGGTACATGAAAAGGTACTGGAGGGTATACATTAGTAAGCCCCTTTAAGAATTGAATTATTAACGATATTTTGAAATATGAAACCTCTTCCGAGGAGCGCTTGAAAATGGACAGCGCAGCAAGGTATCCTTTGATTGTTCCTATCTGGAGCCCCAGATTAGCTAGATGTAGTCGAAAAGAGAGTACCATTGGGGTGCCACACTGAAAAGGGTCCACATCTTTGCACCAGTTACTAAACCTGTTCCAGCAACATCGGTACAAAGACCTTGTTGCTGGTCTTCTGGCCGAAAGCAAGATTTCCATTACGTCATCCGGAAGATCCCAATCCTTGTATCTCAACCTCCCAGAAACCATGCGTGAAGGTTGAGTGTCTTGACCTCTGGATGGAGAACCCGACCTTCCTCTTGCGAGAGAAGATCCTCTCTTTGCGGAAGACGTATTGGAGGGCAGATGGACATGTCTAGAAGGTCCGGGTACCACGTTCTCCTGGCCCAATCCGGGGCAATTAGGATCATGGTTTTCCTGAACTTTCTCAACCTCCTGATTACTTGAGGAATCACGGGGACTGGGGGAAACGCGTACAGCAGTGGAAACTTCCACTCCACTACGAATGCGTCTCCCAGAGCTCCTCTTTGAGGAAATTCCCTTGAGCAGTACTGATCGCACTTCCGGTTGATCGTGGTGGCAAACAGATCCACTTGAGGGGTTCCCCAAAGGGCGAAGATCTCCAGAAGGACTTCCTGAGCCAGCTCCCACTCGTGAGAGACCGTGCTCTGCCTGCTCAGAGAGTCTGCCGCCGTGTTCTTCTCTCCGGCTAGGTGAATTGCCGACAGAGAGATTCTTTCTCGTATTGCCCAGAACCAGAGCTGCATTGCTTCTCTGCACAGTGGCAGTGACCCTACACCTCCTCTCTTGTTGAGAGTACATGGCCACTGTATTGTCTGTCATTATCTGGACATTCTTTCCCTGTACAGAGGGCGGTAAGGCCTTCAGAGCTAGTCTGATTGCCCTCAGCTCCAATAGGTTGATGTGTAGTTTGGACTCCGATGGAGACAAACGACCGCTGATTGTCAGATCGTTGGTGTGTGCTCACCACCCCGTGAGTGAGGCGTCCGTCACTACCGTTATCTCCGGCCATGGTTGCAAAAAGACTCTCCCTTGAGAATGTTGTCGTTGCAAGCCCACCATAGAAGATCCTGAGCAACTGCGCTCGGGACTTGCAGAAGATCCGACATTCCCTGAGAACTGGGACCACTGAGTTCTGAGTGCCCACTGAAGGGATCTCATTCTCAACCTGGCCTCTGGTACTAGGAAAATGCAGGATGCCATGAGGCCGAGCAACCTGAGAAAATCGAAGGCCGGTAGACGTTGGGCATTCTGAAACTTCGTTACCATCTGCTGGATGTGGAGAGCTCTCACTTCGGGAGGCAAGGCTTTTCCTGATGAAGTGTCCAAGACTGCTCCATCTGGGATGGTATCATGTGGGACTTCTTGAAATTGAGGGAGAAGCCCAGTTTGTGGAGGAAGTGGCAGGTGATCGAAATATGTTCCTGAGCTTGTTCTGGAGAACTTGCTCTGATCAACAAGTAGTCCAGGTAGGGATATATGTGAATACCTCCTCTCCTGAGACTTGCTGCCACAACCGCCAACAGTTTGGTGAAAACCCTCGGGGCGGAGGTCAACCCGAATGGCAGAACTCAAAACTGATAATGAGAATTGCCAATCGCGAACCTCAGGTACTTTCTGTGCTTTGGATGGATTGGCACATGAAAGTAAGCATTCTGAAGGTCCAATGATACCAACCTATGTTGGAGCTGGAGAGCCTGAAGGATCTGAGAAAGAGTCGCCATCTTGAACTTGTCCTTCCTGAGGAACTTGTTCAGGTTTCTGAAGTCCAAGATGGGTCTCAGTCCTCTGTCCTTTTTTGGGATGAGAAAATATGGGGAGTACCAACCCCTGTTCCTCTCCGCTACAGGTACCAGTTCTATGGCACCTTTCTCTAGCAGGGTTAAAATTTCTTGCAACAGGAGCGGATCCGGAATTTTGGCGGAGTTGGCTCCCGGTGGATGATTCTGAGGCCTTTTTATTAAGGGGATACAGTAACCTTGGGCTACTGTTTCCGGTGCCCAAGAATCTGAGGTAATGCCCCGCCATTCCTTCAGATGTTGAGAGATCCTACCTCCCACTGGTGGTTTGTGTAGCAAGGTCTGGTACAGATGCCGCTCCTGAGGCTGATTTTGCACCTCTTCCTCTTGCTCCACGAGGGAAGTTTCTTTTGCCCCTTTGAGAAGCCTGTCCTCTTCCTCTACCAAAAGAGGAGTAGTATCGAAAAGAACGACCCCTCCAGGAAGATGAGCCGGAATAGAGTTTTAGAGGCTGGCGCAAAGTGGCGCTAAGTGATTTAGCTGCTGCTTTCGAGGTCTGAAGTTTTTCTAGGCTTTCATCAGCCTTTCTGCCAAAGAGCCTCGAGCCATCAAAGGGCATGTTGAGGAGTCTAGCTTGCACGTCTGGTGCAAAACCCGACTTCCTCAACCACGCAAATCTGCATAGCACAACGCTTGCAGCCATGGATCTGCTCATTCTATCAGCAGTATCCAGTCCAGACTGGATACATTCCCCCATTGCCTCCTTCCCGTCTTTGACTATATTCAGGAAGTCTTCCCTTTCCTCGCCTTTCGGAATATGATCAGCCGCCGCCGAAATACAGTCCCACAGGGTATGGGTAAACCTGGCTAGGATACAGGTGACATTTGCCGACTTAAGTGCCATACTGCCTGACGTGAAAACTTTACGTGCCCCGGCATCAATTTTTTTATCCTCTCTATCTGGAGGGATAGTTGGATAAGCAGTTTGTTTTGAAGTAGATGCTGCCTGAATGACTAAACTCTCTGGAGTCGGATGTTTATTCAAATATCTGCAGCAGCAATAGTTTCTGGTTTCTCCCAGTTTTTCTCCACAGTCCTTTGAAGGGCCCTGTGAAAAGGGAGAACAGGATCTTTCTGAGGTCCCTTGACGATTATATCTGTCATGTCATCTTGTTCAAAAATGGGTGAAGTATTACCCCAACCCATATATTCAACTACCCTGGTCATAAGACCCCTGTACCCAGCATCTGCATGCTCTGCAGGATCAGGTTTGGCAAACTCTAATTCTGGGGATGTGTCAACTCCACTGGCAGAATGTAGAGTATCACTCAGGTCTCTCATTCTAGATTCGTGGTCAATAAGTTCCTCAGGAACTTGTCTTGTACCATAAGTAACTCCCAAAGGAGTAACCTCGTCTTTTTCTGAAGCAGAATCTTCATAGATTGCTGACATAGATTTAAAAAGAGTCTGACCTGGGCAAAGGAGTGAATCTCCTTTCTTCCTCTTCCATCTGCTTCGAAGGAAATGGCAAATCCCTCGAAGTTTTCGAGGGTGTCTTCGAAGTCTTCGAAGGTTTTCGAAGATGACTTCGATAATGGCGTCGATGACGCATTTGGCTTTGGCGTCGAAATTGTCGACGTCGAGGGCATCAACGAAGTTGTCGAAGTCTTCGACGACTTGTGTTTCTTGCATGGCACTGGAGAGGTGCTCGACTCTCGAAGAGTCTTCGACGGTTTTACGTCGACTCAAGGTTTTTTGGATTCCTCGACGCTACCGGTCTTGTCCATAGTAGCCTTGGACTTCCCTTTGTCGTCCAATGGAGCGACTTTAGGGGTATGGCTTTTTCAAGGGTCTTTCGAGGGGGTCGGGCCGCATTCTCGAAAACCTCCATCATCTTTTTGCGGAATTCTTCCCACTTACTGGGAGAATCCGATTTAGTCGGACAACGAATTTCTCCGGTCGACTCTGAAGAAGAATCTTCATTTTTTTTCGATGACGACGAAGAGTGTCTCGATCTACTCCTCGATCGAGATCTCTTTGAGTGCCTATGGCGATCCGATTCCTTAGAATCAGTTGCTTTCTTGTGTCTTTTTGACAAAACCTTTTTTGAGGCCCCCCTCCCCTTTTTCGGTCATAGATTGGCAGGACCCGCAGTCGTCAGTTCAGTGACTGGAACCGAGACACCAGAGACAAATCCGGTGGGGATCGGTGATCGACATCTTAGATCCACAATCTGCACACTTTTTAAACACAGTTCTGGGTGTCGAAGATGTAGAAAATGACACAGAAAATAGAAGCGCGCCGTTCTCGATAGCAAAGCGATCGGAAAAACAGAACTGAAGCAACGGGCGCGGCCCGAGCTATTTATACCATCGGTGACGTCGACAGAGTATGGAATACGTCGAGGGACAATCAACGCCTTGACCTCGAGCACAGCTCTCTCTGCCGAGAATTATTTTTTCCGAAGCAGCGAAGCTGGACATAACGATTTATCACAAGATGAGCAATACGTGGGAGGACACAATCCATTCGAAGTTTTTTTTTGTTGCCACAGTTGTTTTTTCTAAACAAACGGGTACTGTAGTTGAGGCATGTCCATTGTTCAAAACAGAGGAATCAACATGACTTGCATCTCGACAAAAAGGACGAATGTCCATCCCTAACAACATTTCAGCTTTACTTTTTAGTTTAGGTCTCATGATGGCCATGCGAGGTGTAGAACTTAATCGAGATTTTTTAGTTAGGAAAGGTAGTGAAATGTGTGGAAAACTCACGCCATTTGTGCAATGCAGGGTAGTTACTGCAGGCATACCCGATTTTCGGGTGGTAATGCCTCGTTTCATGATGAGATTGAGTCAAAAGAACTCAAAAGCAAAAAAACCTTTATAAGGTATAAAATGGCCAAAGAATTATAGGTGAACCCAAAATCTAGGGTCCTCACCACTTGCCGCGTCGAGCGCGGCGAAGCAGCAAAGCAGGACTTAACGGGACTTCTCGGGTGCACGTGTGCGGTGCGTGCGGAACCACGTAGATATAGCCCCTCCCAAAAAGCGTGTAACAGAGAGCCTAAATAAAAGCAAAGAGAGTTGTAACAGCGTATGTTTATAGTGATATATAATGTATATAACTTCCTTGACAGAGTCTTCACCTGCTGGATATTGGAGTTCAAGCAGGAATCCACAGAAAGCGCTGATAGCCGGGCAGAGGCTCAGGAGTCACCCGCTGCAAAGCGGGACTTAACGTGACTTCTCGGGTCAACATGTTCTTTCCAAGTAGGGATGAACACTGCAATGTCATCCAAGTATGCCATGCGGAAGTCCTCCATCCCATTCAGAACCTGGTTAACCATCCTTTGGAATGTAGCAGGTGCATTCTTTAAGCCAAAAGGCATAACCTTAAACTGGTATAAGCCACCTGGTGTGAAGAATGCAGTTTTCTCCTTGACATGGTCTGTCAGGGCTATTTGCCAATAGCCTGACGTGAGATCAAATGTGCTGAGGAACTTGGCTGAACCAAGTCTATCCACCAGCTCATCTGTCCTTGGCAAAGGATGGCCATCAGTCTTAGTGACTGCATTTAGAGCTCTATTGTCCACACAGAATCTCAACTCCTTGAATCCTGCCTTTGGTACTAACACAACTGGGCTAGACCATGGACTAGCAGAGGGTTTATTTCTCTGAGATCAAGCATCTTGTTGACCTCTATTTTAATGTGGGTTCTTACATTCTCTGACATTCTGTAACCCCTGCTTTTGACAGGCAAACAGTCACCAGTGTTTATGTCATGCTGGCCCCAAGGGGTCAAGCCTGGTGAAAGTGAAAACAAGGAGGCAAATTGATTTAACAAAACTTTGCACTCCTCCTGTTGTTCAGAAGTCAGATTAGAAGAGAGATTAACTCCTTCTATTTGCTTATCTAAAGGTTTGCCTCTGAGAAGGTCAGGCAGAGGTTCACTCTCCTCCTCCTCTTGAGCTGAAGCTAGAAGCAAAGCTCACAGTTCTGGTCTCGAGACATAAGCTTTTAGAGGGTTGGTGTGAAAGACTCTGGGAGCCTCCTAGGATTGCCTAAGTCCACCAGATAGTTTACCTCTCCAAGTTTTCCCACAATCATGAAGGGTCCTATCCACTTGGCCTGCAAGGCCCTCTGCCTTGTTGGCACCATAACAAGAACTAGCTGGTCTTGAGCGAGCTCAACCATGTTGGCCTTCTGGTCATGCCAATGCTTAACCAGAGCCTGACCTGCGTTCAAGTTATCACTTGCCTCAGCCATCATGTGTGACATTCTCCTCCGGAGTCCTATCACATAGTCAGTCACTCTGACTGGGTTGGGGGAAAGAGCACTTTCCAGCCCCTCCTTGATCAGGGCCAATTGACCTCTGACCGGATGGCCATAGAGAAGTTCGAAGGGACTGTAACCCACTCCCTCCTGAGGGACTTACTATATGCAAAGAGAAGGCATGGCAGTAGAAGATCCCACTTTTTCTTAAGCTCCTATCATGCTCTTCGCGGTTCTGTTGAACCTTTCTAGCAACCCATTTGTGGGTGGTATGCTGTTGAGAACTTGTAGGTAACTCGACAGTTTTTCCACATGGCCTTCATGTAGTGGGACATAAAATATGACCCCCTGTCGGATATTACTTCCTTAGGAAACCCAACCCTGGTAAAAATATCAAGGAGGGCCTTAGCTTGAGCTGTAACAGTCCTCATAGGAATTTCTTCAGGGTACCTAGTGGCATGGTCTACTACAACAAAGATGAACCTGTTACCTGAACAAATTGGAGGGTCAAGAGGACCGACAATGTCGATTCCCACCCTCTCAAATGGTACTCCCACCACAGGGAGGGGCACTAAAGGTGCCACGTTCTTGGATCTTCCAGAGTTGGACATTCTCTTTGCCCCTTACTGAAGTCTGCCCTGTTGGGGCCACCTTCTGCCAGTAAAGACTGCAGCTCAGGATGGTCCAAAGGGTTCAGATCTCCAATAAGATCCTGGCATTCTACTAGATCTGAATCCTCGGGCTCTAGTTCAACCACACAGGGCTGTACCTCCCTCTGTCTCAGCTGGAGGAGGAATCACAGGTGTGATTTTTGACAACCTATGAGATTTCCTGGTTGGCAGCACTGGAGTGCTTTCTGCTGGTTTCTTCTTAGAAGTCTTGGGTTTCCCCTTTGCTTCTGGTTGCTTCGAAATTGCAGTTAGTAACTACAGTGGAGTAGGAGTGATTTATTTTTCTATCATCTCCTCAGGAGAGCCTCATTCCCACCCTCTCCCTTGCAGGTCTGGTGAACTCCTGTAATCTCTTACTAGGAGGTCTGTGAGTACTTGACACTACTCCAAGATCTTTAAGATCTTTGCCCAACAACACCCTTCCAGGTACTTCAGATTGCATACTACCAGGTATTCTGACAGTCATTTCATTGCACTGGATGAGAGCTGGTATCTGGGGAAGCATCTGCACAGGCCCTCCAGCTAACTTGGTGAGGCGTTTGGGTGCCTTAGCAACATCCTCCACCTTGAAAAAGATTCATCCACCACAGTTATGCTGGCTCCAGTGTCTCTGATGGCAGGAGTCTCTTGACCATTCACTAGGACACTGTCCTTATAATACTCTTTAGTATTATTTGAGATAGAATTATATGCATCTAAATTGTGTTGTTCCAACAACCCCAAGGATACTAAAGATACACTAGCTGAGACACGGATGGGGTCTTCAGCCAGTAGTTGAAAGTTTCCACTGACCATTTGTACTTCCTCCTCTGGAGCGAAGGCTAAGGAGACAGTGTGGACCCCTGAAGGTTTGCCCTTACATCTGAGATCCCCTTTCACATGGTCAGTTGAACCACAAACATAACATTTTCCAAATATCTTTATCAATGGTGGTTTGCTTTGATCTCTTTCTAGTCTGGGACCAGAAGGTACACTAGCCTGAGTTGGTTTCCTTTGTGGCTTACCCTTAGAGTTTTGTTTGTGGCCCTCTTTGGAATTGGAATTATTTGAATTCTCTTTGTTGTCTTTCTTAGGCTGCTTTCCCTCATCCTTTTTCTGAGTGACCCCTGAATCCTTGTGAGTGGCCCTGTTGGCAAACCACAAGTCAGCAGCCTTAGCTAGTTTCTTGGAATCTAGTTCTTTTGAACCAGCCAAGTGCTGTCTGAGCTCAGGAGGGCCGGCATCATAGATAGACTCCAACATGACAAGATTTCTCATTCCTTCATAAGTGTTCACTCTGTAACCCTTAATCCATCCCTCTAAGTTTTTCAAACATTCATTCACCCAAGTAGCCCAAGGGGTACTGTCATGCTTTTTGAGGGTCCTAAACTTCTTAAGGTACTGGGAAGGGGTCTTCCCAAATGTAGCTATCAAAGCAAGTTTCACACATTCATAATCCATCCTATCCACCTCCCCCAACTCCATTACCACATCAGATGCAACAGGGGGGAGCCTAGAGAATAACCAGGGGATCAACTGATTCCCTATGATTTCCTGGAGCCCATGATTGTATTCAAACATAGCTAAACAATCTAACACATCCAACTTAGGTTCATACATACCCACAATCTCATTAGGCATCCAGGGTCTTTTTGGACTGGAGGATCTAGAGGATTCGGGGAGAGAAGCATTTTCCAAAGACACTTTCTTCATCTCTAGCTCATGGTTAAGCTCCATTTCTTTGAGCCTTAGTTCTTGATGTTTCTGTTCAGTTTGAGCACAAATTCTTTTGAATTCAAGTTCAAGCCTCATTTTTTCTCGAGTGATAAATTCAGGACTTAATGTGGAACATGACAATGGTCCAGTAGCCACAGGTTGAGCCCTTTGAGCAGGCAGAGGGCCACAGAGGGTAACATTGTCAGCCTCCTCTTCCTTATCTGCTTCAATAACATTGTCAATATTATCATCCTCAGTGTTTGCTACATTTGCTGGAGGAGTGGGCACTACAGCCCCACTCTCCAGTCTTTGGTGTTCTAACAATCTTTCAATCATTTCTGATTTCTTGCCTTTGACAGGAAGACTTTTCTGTCTGCACAGATCCCTTAAATAATCAGCAGTATTTACAAGGAGGGTCTCCTGGCTGTAGCTTTCCATAATTGACTTTTTAAAATTAACTTTTAGTGATTGTTTAAGCCTTGTGGTTAATTGAACCAAGGTACTAGCAGCACTCTAAAATGTAAATCCAATACTTTTATCCTCACCGCTGTACACCAGTGTTAGGCAGAATCCTGTGCAGTTCCCTTAGGGAGCACTACAGAAGATTAAGACTACAGGTATATGCAATAAATCCCCTTTGGTATCAGTCTGTACCACAAAGATTTAGTTGGTAACTGTGGCTAAGCAGTCAGACTTATCTCAAGAGAGAGATGAGCAGTATTCAGGGTTTACACAATAGGACTACAATACTATGGAACAAGGAAACACTGACCAAAGCTTTGTATCAACAAGAATATATATATTTATTTTACACACTCTGCTGTTCACACACAAATCACTATTATTTAAAGTAAATTAAAACAGTCAGGAAAAGTATACACAACTCCCTATTTAAATTATAGACAAGTTTGAGCAAGAGTGAAAACTAAGCAGAAATGGCACTCTAACAATTTCTTCAGAGGGAGGGAAAGAACAAGTTACACAGGTTTAGACTCCTAAAACACATGAGCAACACTTCCCAATTGGATTGTGAACAAGTTAAGCAAGGCAGCACTTTAGCATCAACAGTACTTTGGTGAAAACCGAGCAAAATGGCACTTCAGCAATATATAAAGGGGAAGAAAAGGTGCTTATAAGAGTTTTAGGTGCACCAACACATTTCTTGAAGAGAAACACTCTAGAGAAGGCAGTTGTAACAGATTTAGCCAGAGTCAGTGGTACAAGGCAAAGTGCCTAGATTCAAAATGTTCTAGTAGATGCATTCAAGTCTTTGTTAAACGATTGAAAAGGCGGTTGCAGGTTGTAGAAAGAAAATGTTAGACGAAAAGGCGGCCAGCCCAGAAGGCAAGTAAAGGATTTAAAACACCATTAGCAATACCCAACGAAACAGGAGGCCTGGCGGAACAATGTACCTTGAAAGTGGAAAAGGCTCCTGCGGTGGCGGTAGTTCCTGGCAGTTCCTGCAGCTCGGGAGATCCAGCAGAGGAAGAAAGCCTCTCGTCGTGAAAGAAGGTTCGAGTTACTGCACTGCCCAGCGATGAAACCAGCCACAGTGCTGCCAAAACGTAATAAAAGGTACGCTCCTTTAAATCGCGGTCGTGGTGGTCGGGTGCCTGGCTATCCGGTATCCTAGTGCTTGGCACTGGCGATTCGACCAAGGCAGGTCCTGTATGGCGATTGGTGAACTGGCTGACCCCACCAGCTCAAGGGAAGAAGTCTCTTGCAGGTGACGATCTTCTCGAGTCGTTGGAGAAAAGTGGTTAGGATCTGCAGCAGGGCTTCACCGGTGGTTCAGTCGTTGCAGATGTCTTTGGCTTCTCTCCTCTTTGGCTTCTTAGTTCCAGTGGTGACGTCTTGTCCTCCAGTCCTCGGGACCCTGCTTTTATGCAGCAAGACCCCCATTCATACAGTCTAGCTGTCACTCACACAGTGGGGTGGCTATCCTGGTGGGATAAGCCCCCAACCTATAAGACAGAGCGCGACTTGGGTTGCCTAGTTAACCCTGTCCAGGGTGCCTATTCCCCCTCCCACACATCCTGTCTACCCGAAACTCAGTGGCGCCGAAAGGAGGTCTTCTGTGCAGAAGCCCGCCAAAAGGAGAAACAAAGGATCCCCGACCTGGGTTAGGATTTCAGAGAAAGACACGAGAAAGAAACATTATTAAAGTTCTGGCAATAAAAACCTATCGGAGTAAAGTTAATATCAAAATAAACCGGCGGTATGTTAGAGGCTGTCAGTAAAAGTGGTAGCCTCAAACAATGGGAAAATCCCATAGGGAAATATTTGCGGTCGAATATTTACAGTAGTAACCACTGCCACCAGCCAGAAACTTTGGAGAGAGGGACTGTACGGTGCCCCCTCAAAAATGAACACTAGGGAAAAATTATTAACCCTTTCCAGTACTTCCATAGTAAGATGGGTTGTACTGGTTTAGTTCATAATTATTGACTAGTAAAGTCAATGGGGACTTTACATGCCCTGGGAGACAGTAGCCAGTCCCAGGGTATGGAGTCTATGTTTGGGGGTCGCTACGACACCCCTGTGGTACTGCACTGAGGGTGCTGTGTAACACACATTTTAAAAAGATGATTCCTATGAGGGTGAGAAAAACCGCATAGACCATAAGCACACAAGATAGCCTAAAGCACACACTAGCAATCTGTCTAAGCGTGGGGAAAAAAAAGTCTCACTCTTAGCAGGAGAAAAAAATAAACTGCTGGTGGACTCTGTAGGTAAGGGAAATTAGCCTTGGAAGAGAATTCTCCCTAACACTTGTGTCACTTTATTCCATGCCCTATCATACTGTGACTACTGCATTATCAATCTGTTGCATCACTTGCATTTTCCTCTCACTTCCAGGGTCCTTGGATACTAGTGTTTGCGTATTTTGTTTTGTAGTATGACCATTGTTTTGTATACTTTTCTGCACTGTGTGCATTTCTCTTCTTCCCCTCCAGGTCCCCTAGGATTACCAGTTTTGCATATTCTGTATTGTACTTGCATTCTCACGCCGTCGAGTACTATTGCAGTGTCCATTTGTTGTTTGCACTGTTTTCTCCCCTCACTCCTCTAGGTCCCCCCAAGGCTCAAGTTCTGTGGTGCACTTACTTGTTGCCCCCTCAATTGTGCATGATCCCTCTTGTGCTTCCCTCCTTTTTTGCCCCTCTTGTGCCTCCCTCCTTGTTTGCCCCTAGAGTGTGGCCACCTCCTGCCTGGGCTGCCCCCCCCACCCTTTACTCTCCGCCCACACCTTCTATGGTGTTCTCTGTCTCCACTATCTTTGTTAACTGCTATTCTGTCGACTATCCTATCCCTGTCACTAAGGGCCTCATCACGAGTTGGGCGGTAACCCTTAAAATCGGCAGTAATGCTATCAGCGCCGATTTTAAGGGTCTGTTGGATCACGAGTCCAAATACCGCTGGCGCCATCACAGCCGGCGCAAGTACAGCCGGCTGTACAAGCGTCGGCTGTAAAAGCGCCAGTAACCATTTGCGCTAAAACATTGCAATCACGAGTCCGGCGTAGGTGCAATTAGTGCCAGAAAAGCGGCAGACAATCCGCCGAAAAAACCCCCAGCAAAATGCTGGAGGTAAAAGAACACAGGCCACAGCAATAAGGGCCCATGTGAAACCAATGCAAATCAGAGGCCTACAAAGGACCCACCCATGCACAACACACCCTCCCCAACACCATTCCACCAGCAGGGAGGAGACAGCAATAAGGGCCCAGGTGAAACCAATGCAAATCAGAGGCCTACAAAGGACCCATCCATGCACAACACACCCTCCCCAACACCTTTACACCAGCAGGAGCAGGGAGGAGACAGCAATAAGGGCCCAGGTGAAACCAATGCAAATCCGAGGCCTACAAAGGACCCACCCATGCACAACACAAACCTCCAAACACCATGCTGCCATTTGGAGCCGGGAGCCTTGATGTGGACTTCTACCTGCTGTGCCTGGAGCTACAGAGGCCAGCCAACCAGGCCAGGGCCCTGGGAGCGCAGGGGGTGGTGGGGATGAGGAGAAGGAGGAGGAGAGCAGCACCAGCAAGTTGGCCAGCCTTCCCCACGGTCAGGCCAACACCTTGGGCCCTGACTGATGGCCAGTTGGTGACTGAATATCGGCTGGACAGGGCAACCATCACCCAGTTGCTGGACACAATCCAGGCTGACATCGGCAGCCGTATAGCCATCAGCACAGCAGTACCTCCGTTAGTGAAGTTCGTGTCTGTGCTACAATTCCTCGGGACTGGCAGCTACCAACACACCATTGCCATGATGCATGGCATGGCCCAGTCCACATTCAGTGCCATGCCGGGACAGGTGCTGGATGCACTGTTGAATCATGTGAATGAGCACATCGCATTGCCAGCCACACAGGCACAGGTGAACCAGCTGAAGGGTGAATTCCATGCCATTGCCCAAGTCCCAAATGTAATAGCAGCCCTGGACTGCACACACATGTGTACCACCCCAGGCACATGAGGCAGCCTACAGAAACCGGAAACATTACCATTCCCTGAATGTGCAGATGACATGTGGCCCTGACCTCAACTTCAGCCACTGCTGTGCCCGCTACCCAGGATCCACCCACGACTCCATGGTCCTGCGCAACAGTACCCTGCCAGCGTACATGGAAAGGCACCGAGGGCAAAACACATAGCTGCTGGGTGAGTACAAATGTACCCCGTAATGCATGTTAATCCACAACTGATGGGGCTGGTCACACACAATGAAATCCCTGAATGTCAATAGGCAGCACCAGCAGTACAGCATATCCAATCAAGCACCTTGAACGAGAAACCTTGGACATGTCCAACACAGCAGAAGACACCCATTCAGGATGTAAAAGACATGTGGCAGCACAGTGACATATGGAAGACCTACCACCACAAAACCTCCTGTGTGAGTAGCACTATGGCTTCCAACACTGACACAGTACAGACATCCCACCCTGCCCACCCGACAGTCATGCAAATGTAACACAAAAGTCGCCACATCCACAAATGCACCACACATAAGCAGACTGAGTAATGCCAATGTACATCCCACAAACCCTGTCCCCTGAATGTCCAATGAAATGCCTGGAGAACAGTACACAATAGTGACAACCAGAAAATGCACCAGCAGCCAAAGGGAATTGCAATGACACATGAGGTAGCCACTTCTCGCATGCACAAGCAGATGGAAGGGCCCCCTTCCTTAGTGACAAGTGAATGAGTACTGTTACATACTGAAACAGAGGCGTACCAAGTTGTGAGTACCTCATTGAATCAATGCTGCTCGTAGCACAGCACACTCCACAATGTTAGTGACCAAATGACACTGATGACTGAGCCCTGTACACCCACTGAACTTACCTTGTCCCCAAACCTGCTTTCTCTCCCCTGTAGGTGATTCTGGATATCCCCAGTACACATGGCTCATGACCCCTGTGCGTCATCCACACACTGCAGCAGAGCGGGCATACAACATTGCCCATGCTCGTACACAGATCTGCGTGGGGAGGGCATTTGGACTGCTGAAGGTACGCTTCCGGTGCCTAGACAGTACGGGAGGGGCATTGATGTATGCACCTGAAAAAGTTGGAAAAATTGTACTGACATGTGCCATGCTGCACAACATCTGCTGTCGCAGGAATATGCCACTGCCCCCTGATGCTCATGAGCAGCCACCTGAGGATGGGAGTGAAGGTGATGACGTGCCTGAAGGTGTTGCACGTGCACAAAGGGTTGGACTGAGGGAGGGGAGGTTGGCCAGACAGGGCTTGATTGATGTTTTTTTTTAAAAGGTTGACGGCTACATTTTACACATGTCACTTCGACATTAAAGAGCACTTTATCACAATCACTACTGTCCATGCTTTGTGAATTTTGAAACGTGATTTATTCTCAGTATAACAATCCTCCCTCCCCCCAGTGAACACCCAGCACACAATCCCCCCTCCCCCCAGTGAACACCCAGCACACAATCCCTCCTCCCCCCAGTGAACACCCAGCACACAATTCCCCCTCCTCCCAGTGAACTCCCCACAACAGTGCAGGTAGGTGCATGTTTGTTATCAGGGCACCCACAACGATGCCATGTCCAACTACGATGGTCGTGGGCGCTTTCCATGTCCAGGCCCCTCTGGTGTGTGTGACCTCAGGTGGCGCATTGAACGGCGCCTAGGAGACGGCTCAAGGGATCCCTCCGTGGGTGTAGTGGAGGTTGATGGGACTGACCCGGTTGCTTGCATGTGCTGACGGAGAAGGTGGTTCCCCTCCCAAGTGCTGATACTGCCTCGCACAACTCCCTCACCCTTTGTCCAAACCCTGTCAGGGCTGCGGTGCATTGCTCCACCACTCTGCCTGTGCATGCATTGTCTCGCGCAATGTACTTGCATCCATGGTGTATGCACTGATGGCCTTGATGTGCCAGCTGTGCACCTTGGCCATGGATTCAACTTTGGCCTGTTTGACCTCGATCACGTCCAGTCGTCCCATCACTGCTGCCCCCGTGATGAAGGGTACACCTGGTGTGGCAGGTACCGGCCTGCCACTTGTGTGCTGTTAGGGGGAGGGCTGCATGGGGACATGTTGCCGGCTGGGATTGGGCTGCCGGGCTCTGAGTGCCGGTCTTCAGGGCTGCCATATGATGGCGTGTCTTCATCTGGCTGTGGTGTGCGGACACGACGCACATGCACAGGTGGAGTTTGTGCTAGCTGTGTGCCTGGCCATGGGGTCCCCTGTGGTGTGCCCATCCCTTCAGCGTCACTGCTTCTGGGTGAATGCAGATGTCCTGCCTGATGCGCATGTGGAGGTGTCACTCCCACGTCGGGCTCCGATCCACAGGTGACTCCCTCTGCATCGGGGCTATGCCTGGTGGCTTGGGGCGAGCTGGCCATGGACTCTCTGCGGACATGTGGGTGCTGCAGCGCTCTGCTTTGGCTGCGTTGTGGTGATATGGGATGTGGCCTGCGTCAGTTCCCTTCCGTGCGGCCCCTTTGTGGGGTGGTGGTGCTGGTCGAGGCACGCTGCCTCGGGCGCCATGATGGTGTGGCCTCCTCCCCATCATCTTCATCCCATGGGGTTTGCCGTGTGCCTGTGGGGTACATAGGGTGTGGATTGAGTTCAAGGCAACTTACATAAGTATCAAGCAGTTCATGCCATCAAGTGGGATTGTAGACAGTTTCATTTATGCATTCAACTTGCATTTTGTTCAGTCACCATGAGGTGATTGGTGTGAGTGTGGAGGTACACTGCATGGGAATTTTTGTGTGACAAGATTACATGCAGGGTTGGGGTGCACTGCGCTCAGGGTCCTGGGGGTGTATTCTTGCACACTCACACTCTACGTAGCTGTCCCATGGCTATGGATGTCTGTCCCCTGCCCCTTCTATTGATGCACTGCACGTGCAGGGTAGTCTAGGCAGCACTACGGTTCAATGGATCAAGGGGTCACTTATGGGTGTCTGCAGTCCCTCACACGCATTTCTTCACATTCACTCACTCAGGGTCTGCATGTGTGGTACTTTCAGTTGCATGCATTTGGGGCGGGACTCACCTGCAGTCGGATCAATGCCAGTGCCTGCCTCCGCTCCACCAATTCCCTCAATGCTGCCGATGTCAATCAGGGCAGTCATCTTCTCCTCCCGGGGTGTGAGTTCGGTTGGGGGTGGTGGTGGCCCTCCTCCAGTGCCCCTGCTTGCACTCCGGTGCTGTGAGAGGATGCAGCGGACTCTCACATGCAGGTCGTTGAGGCGCTTGCGCCAATCCTCACCATCCCGGGGCACGCGCCCCACTGCAGTTACCCTTTGGCTGATGTTGCGCCAAATCTGTGCTCGGCGCTGGCCACTGGTTTTGCGCTGCTGCAGCTCTTCATCGTGGATCTCAGCCTCCTCCACCAGAACGGCCAGCTCCTGGTCACTAAATTTGGGCTTCCTCACCCTGTCCAGGGCAGACTTGCTCCTAGTGCGCTCCTGTGACATGATTCAGTGTTCCCGGGGGTGGATGGCTTCCAGGGGCTGTGATATCCGACGGATTGTGATTTCCAAGATGGCCGCCGCTTTGTTTCCCGTTCTGGCAGTGACGCGTTTCCCGTGCGCTAATAGTGCACGCTCATGGCGCGCGCTATAATCGCAGTATGGCGGTAGCGCACGGTGCGCCGGATTTACGGGTACTACCCGTCGAGCGCTATTTGCGCTACCGCCATGTCCCTGTGTGGGTGCACGAAAACTCGTGATCTGGCGGACTAACCGCCGGGGGGCTTGGTGTTAGCGCTGTATACGCTCGACGGGAAAACCGCCGTATTACCGCCAAACTCGTGATGAGGCCCTAAGTCTGGTGGGAAGAACCTCAAAAGGGACATCCTGGTCTCAAACCCAGGTCTCCCTATCGCTGATACCTACACCAGTGCTTCCTCCAGACAGACCCTCACCAACATCCTCTTTGTCATCCCCTCTCCAGGCCTATGGACCCCGCACCCCATATTGTCTCTGTTCACTCTCCTCTTTCTTTCTCTCCCGTTAATGGTGGCACCCGGTGGGAAGCCCTCCTTGCCCACTTCCACTCCTCCAAGACCACCATTAATGTCTACTTAAATGGCACTGTCTTGGTCGAGGGCCCTCAGGCCAATCTCCTCCTTTGCGGGAGATGCTTCCTGCATCTTGTCAACTTCCTTCCTTCTCCTCTCTGGCTCCTCCGCCACCTGCCACCGCTGCCACCTCTCTGGCACCCTCCTCTGCTTCTCTGGCTGGTCTGCTGCCTCCTTCCTCCGCCACCTATCTGGCACCCTCTTCTTCCTCTTTGACTACCCTGCCATCTCCTGCTTCCTCCTCTGCCCACTCTCGGGGACCTCTAACACTTCTGCAGGGCGTCCTTCATGCCTGTACCCCTCCACAGAAGTCTTGCAAAAGTAGCAATCTGCTCCATGTCGCTACTCTTAACTCTCGCTCCGCTGTCACACTCCTCAGACATCTGCCATCTCCTCGAAGAGCTTGATCTAGATGTACTCAGTCTCACAAGGCTTGGTTCACGGCCAGCTCTGTCATGAGTTTTGACACTCTGCTCACTGGTAGCTACAAGATCCTCTCCGAAACCCAGAACCAACCATCCTGGACATGGAGTAGCCCTGATCTTCCCAGAGTGTATCCTTGCTTCTGTCATTTCTATGCAGGCCTACTCCTGCTTTGATGCCTGGTCTGCAGACTCTCTATCTCTCCTGACCTCTCTCTTACTGTGGCCACGATCTACAGGCTGCTTGGCCAGGTCGCCCTCTTCCTCTCTGAGTGGACTGACCTCTCCTCCTCCCTCCTTGCCTCTACCTCTCAACTTATCCTCCTCGGAGACATCAACATCTACTTGGAGGCTTCTAGCCCCTCCTCTGGGCTCTTTCGCAAAATCTGCTTCGAGAGGATTGGGTCCTCCAACGTATTCCATATCTATGACAGGTAATCACCACAGCTGTGCTGCTTCAGTACATTTTCTGCGTATGTGTCCTGCGTCGATGACGTCGATACGATGTCCTCAAGGGCCTCCGTCGAGCCGACATCACCGGATGATATAAGTACGAAGCACGACGCCCGTAGCCTCAGTTCCATTTTTTTCCGCAAAGGTGTTCGCTTCGGAGATCTTGGCGTGCCTCGGTTCTTCTGAGTTGTTCTATCGGTTCTTCAAACCCGTTTGTGAAGATTTCCATGAAGTCTTCGTCTTCTTCTACCCCGCGGCCGGGTTTCAAGAAGTGTCGGGACTGCGGTTCCAAGATGTCGATGACGGACCCGCACAACGCCTGCCTCTGGTGCCTCAGTGAGGACCACGCCACGGACGATTGTGACGAGTGCCAGTCATTAACATCGAAGGCCTTGCGGGAGCGTAAGAAGAAGCTTTCTGTCGGTAAGGTGTCCAAGCCCCGGAAGTCGAAATCCACTGGGCTTTCGACTGACAATTCGAGGGGCGACTCTCTGCATTGCCGGCATAAATCCAGGAGGTCTCGGTCCCGGAGTGGGTCCCACCATTCCTCTGCCTCTTCGAGGCACTCACGGAAGCGTTGTCACCAGTCGCCTTCCCTGTCCTCGTCCGAGGACTCCGCCCGTCGGCGGGTTGCTTGTCCCAACAAGCATTCCTCTCCTGCGGAATGCGATTCATTTCGTGAGGCGATGATGGCGATTTTTCAGTCGCAGGGCTCCGTTACGTCCATGCCGTCGAAAGACGCCGGCAGGGAACATGCTAGAGCCACCGTTCGCATGCCTTCAGGCTGCAGTGGTCGGTGGGATCACCGGGAGCCTTCGAGGTCCCGGTTGGACAAGGTGGATCGCTCTAGCCATGCCCGCTCCAGGTCCTCGACGCCCTCGAGATCCTCGGAGCCTGTGAGGTCTTCGAAGAAGATATCGACGCCGTCGGCGCAGAGGCCGTCGAAGGACTCTCTCGCGGCTCAGCCTTCAAGGAAGCCATTGACGCCATCAGAGCCGAGGCTGCCGAAGGACAAGCTCGGGGCACCGCCCTCGAGGCCTGTGTCGAAGCCATCGGCGCCACGCTCGATGTCGACGCCGATTCCGTTGACGCCCTCCACGCCTTTCGAGGAGGCTTTATCGGAGGTGCCCCGGAGACCGGTGAAAACTCAGAGAAAGGCCCTGCAGAAGTCAGTAAGGCCTGTATTTGTGCCTTTTTCTGTGCCCTCATCCAGGGATTTATTCCAGCCTCTGGATTACATCTCTGAGGTGGATGAAGGGTCTGATGAGGTAAGGTTCCTGAAGAAGTTCCTGACGAACTCATGTCTGGTCATAGCTAGCTAGAAGACCTGCGTCAGTATTTGCACGATGCCAGTGGTCTGGACACCTTTCCGGAGGTTGAGTTTGGTAGGCCTGATCCTGGCACGCACGCCGAGTCCTCGTACAAGCACCTTATGTCGAGGGTGAGGGAATACTTGTGGTGGTCTGCGCCACCAGTGGATTTTCTGCAGGATGATGTTACGCTCACCTGTTATCCACAGGGACGCCACCCAGCTGGGTTACTCGCTGGTATGCTTCTCAGCTTTGCCCTGATGTGGTCTGCGGGGAAGGTTCTGCCTGAAAATACAGGAGGACTGTGTTCAAGACTGACCGACTGGTGTAAGTATCCTCCCTCCTCCCCCGTATGCTTTCAGTCCCTCTGGCTCCCTCTCCTCACCTTGTGGTAGAATTAGGCGTGCTCTACGTCCTGCCTTCTTTGCAGGGGCGCATTGTCTTTCATGGGCGAGTGCGGTCCAGTTACTTCACTGATGCCAGCCCGTTTGATATTGTTCAGGTAGGTCTTATTGCTGTTCTTTAGTTTTGTTGCTATCCTGCATGCCTTTCTTTGTTTAAAATGTTTCTTTTTTCTCCCTTAGGTATGCGGAGCATCAGCGCGGCGAACTGGCTTGGTTGAGCCCCGCTGGTAAATGATGGCGCATTAAGAGTGCTATGATGCGGTAAGTAAGCGCTATGCGCAGCGCTGCAAAGTCTTGCCTTTGCTAACCTGTGTTTTCCTTCCTTGTAGGTCGCAGTGTTCTTCAGCGCAAGTGGAATGTCCGGAGTGGTGCCAGCCGAGAGGCGACCAGCCAGGTAAGCCTTTTAGGCAGTTCGTAATTTGTAAATGTCTCTACAGCTTTCTTTAATGTTGCCTCTATCTTCCTCTTTCAGGTCGTTCTGTCCGGGAGGCGTGCAGATTCGAGGAAGCTGTTCTCAGTAGCTGCAATTGTTTAAAGATGAAGACTGCAGGTAAGATGATGCTGCTGATGATGTTCCTTTTGTCTCCTTGCAGGTTCTGCTTCTCCGAGGTTCGAGGGAATAGCTGGACACAGTCAGCGTCACGTTGCAAGCTGCAAAGTAATACGAAGCATGTTCTGCAGTCAGGGTGTGGTTTATATAGCCCAGGTAAAGTAGTACCAGGGAAAGTAGTTCCAGGCCTGCCACACCCAAAACACTACCAAGCTATGTGAATGCCTCCATGTTGGCTAACAATACAATAAAGTAGTTCCCAAGCACATTGTTATTCATGGTGTATGAGCCTGGCGCCGTAGGCACCAGGACTTTACCCATGAGGGCTTTTGAAGAGGATGCCAGGCTCTAGAGGCCCGAGTCCTGACTCCACCTGGCCAATGGGTTTGCCAGAGGGGGTTTTGGACGAGGGTCGTGACAGCACTCCCCCCTCAGGCCCCTCCCATGGTGTTCCTTCTGTCTGGCCCAGGTTTGGTTGGGAAGTTCCGATGGAATTTCCTGATTAGACGTGGTGCGTGGATATTCTCACTGGGCTCCCAGGATTTATCTTGTGGTCCAAATCCTTTCCAATCGACAAGATAATATAGCTTGGTGTAACGCTCACCTGATTCCCCTTTTGTTGTCTCACCTTTTTGTTTGTAATGATGAGCTCTCCATCCTGCACCGAGCGCAGGGGCGCGTAGAATCCCAGTTGCTTCACTGGTTTGAAGATTTTGGGTGAGTTCCAGACGTGTTGGACTCCGTGGTAAATGGCAAGGATGTTATTCACTCGTTTCTATCCCTTTTGTATTGCAGCTTAATCAGAGAAGAGTTCACCTGAAGTGCTGCAGGTTGCGCGTGGGTAAGAGTCTGTATTACCCAGCGTTGTCCGGTAAAAGCGAAATAAATGTCTTTAACAAGTGTTCTTTACTCCCACAGGTGCGGCGTTAAAGAGGTTGAACGCTGATGAAAGATGCCTAGGGGAGCGGTAACTCAGGTGAGTATAATATCGTTGCTTTGATTGTCTTTGTTAGCACCCGGCTCACCTTGTTCTCATGTCCCTTCCAGGCTCCAAAGATGCAGTGATGAAATGATGGCTGCAGCGCTGAACCGTGTCGATGCAGACTGTTAAGTATGGCGCGGCGCGCTTGCTAGCGATGCAATGCTTTTATTTCCGACGTGTCTTTTCCAATTCTGAAGTGCGGCGAATTTGGCAACAGATGAAGATTAAAAGGTAAGTTCTTGTTCTTATTTCTTTTTCTTCTAGGATGGTGTCCAGGTTCGAGGCGGGCGTGGCAGAGGACTGGATGTTGCAGGCACGGTGAGCGTCACGCTGCTGAAGTGCAGAATAACGCGAAGCATGGGCTGCTGTTCGGGCGTGGTTTAAATAGCCTGCAAAGTAGTCCCAGGTAAGAAGTTCCCCAGAAACACACCCGAGTAAAAAATAGTCCCTGTAATAAAATAGTCCCATCCAGGCCTCACATGGGCTTTGATTCATTTGCAGCATGGTCTGCAGGAGGTAAGTAATGTCTATGAGCCTGGCGCCTATGGCGCCAGGATTGATGTCTATTATGAGCCTGGTGCCCTAGGCGCCAGGACTGAACACAGATAGCCCCCAGCCGGGGCTGCTGAGGTCTCAATAAATGTCTGGATGCCTGCTCCCGAGGCTGCTGTGCTGGCCCTGGTTTGTCTGGGAAGTTTGAGTTCCTTTCAGAGGTATGTGTTTTGTAGCCAGCCAAACTTGATCCCCAATCTGGTATGGTGGAGTGTCACTTCTATGTTGATCGGCATTTTTCTTGTATTTTTCTTTTGCTTGTCTCAAATGTTTTGATGCCTCTTTAAAGGCTTGTGTAATAGTAGAGTGCAAGTGAGTTACTGCAGGCATTTCTAAGTGTTGAGGCGAGTTGAGTTCTGAGGTTCGAGGATGATGCCCAAAGATAGTATAAAAGGGGCTCTGTCCGGTTCTTGAATGTACTGAGTTATATGTATGCGTATTCAGCAATCCATAAAATATTCTTCCAGTTGCTTTCGGTTTGGTGTAACATGCAACGTAGGTATTGTTTGAGAGTCTGGTTGGTCCTCTCCGTTTCACCATCGGTCTGGGTATGGTGACTGGTTGATAACCTTACATCGATTTGCGCCAATCGACAACATTTCTTCCAAAATTGCGAAATGAATTGACTACCTCGGTCAGAGACCAATATGGAAGGAAATCCATGGATTCGCACAATGTTTTCGCGAAATTCCTTGGCCAAAATTGAAGCGGAAGGTAATCCTTTCAAAAGTGATAAGTGGGCCATCTTGGAAAAAAGATCCACGATAACTAGAATGGTGTTGAGTCCATTGCATGGAGACAAATCGGTAATACAGTCTAAGGACAAAGTGTGCCATGGTGTAGGCAGAATATCTAACGGTTGTAAATGTCACGCCACTTACCCGGAGACCGGAGTCCTCTGCACCTACTCGCTCTCCTCTCTCTTGGAGGATCTACCCGCGCTTTCGCCTGCGGGGATCCGCCATGGGGAGAGCTTCTGGGGTTCCCGTCGGGAGTCCTCTGCGCATGCGCGGGAGACCACGGTCTCGATTCCGCGCATGCGCAGTAGATTGGGCTCTCTCCACGGCGAGTGCTCGGGTTCCGAGCCTCGCTTTGGATGTGCCGGCACCCAGTAACGAGACGGCTTGCGTTTCAAGCCTCTCTCGGGTGCCGGCCATCCTATAAAGCGAGCCTCGATCAGGGGCAAGTCGCGTCTCAACGCGGTTTGCCCTGATCGTGTTTTCGCTCGTTTTTGCTACCTACCTGTTCCGGCCTTGCTCAGTCTCCTGCTCCTGCCTGAACCCTTCCCTGGGTTCCTGCCCCTGCAGCTTATCTGGTCCTTCTCCCTTTGGGGTCTTGGTGTTCCATTTGGGTTCCAGAGTTCTACCCTTAGGTGCTGTTTCGTTTTTTCCCTGGGTTCCCCTTCTCTGTCCTTTCCAGTCCTGTTCCTGGGTTTGTTTCCCAGTCCTGTTCCTGGGTTGGTTCCCAGTCCTGTTCCTGGGTTGGTTTCCCAGTCCTGTTTCTGGGTTGGTTTCCCAGTCCTGTTCTTGGGTCTGGTTCCCACACTCTGCCTGAGCCATCACCTGTTTCCTTTGGGGCATTGAGTCTCCCAGCTGCTTCCAGTCGGATCTTCCACCTGCCTGCCATCCTTGTTTCTCCAGTGGTTGCGGTTGTCCGGCTCTACCACCAACTTCGAACTTCACAGTCTTTGGACATTCTACATCTGCCTCTCCTGTCAGTGCTTGCACTGTCCTGACGCCACGCAAATCAGGAGAGTGCGTCCCGTGGCGTTGGGAGTCGGTCCATCTTCCACCTTGTTAAAACCTTGGGTGGCGGAGAGGCTGGTTCCTCGTGTCATACGCTCATCGTCAGTCTGGCTGCCATGTCAAGATCTTCTTCCAAGTCTTCAGGTACGCTTCACTCACGTGATACCCATCTTAACAGATTGAGACGCCCTTTGGACACTTTGAGTACAGGGTGATGCCTTTCGGTCTAAGTAATGCCCCAGCTGTCTTCCAGAGATTCATGGATAACATCTTCAGTGATTTAATAGGAATTTCGGTTTGGATCTACTTGGACGATATTTTGATTTTTTCCAAATCTCTTGAGGAACATGTGAGACACGTTTGTGAAGTCCTTCTCCGTTTATCCTCTAACCAGTTGTTTGCCAAGGCGGAGAAATGTTCTTTTCATCAACACAGCATCGAATTCCTGGGATATGTGATCAATCATACCGGTATTGAGATGGATCCCAAGAAGGTTCAGGCCTTCCTAGATTGGAAGCAGCCACATGATGTAAAATCTCTGCAGCGCTTCTTGGGTTTTGCCAATTTTTATAGGCACTTTATTCCTCACTTTTCCCAAACTACAGCGCCACTCTCTAGGTTGACCATCAGCAAGACTGTTTTTAAGTGGGATTCTCTAGCTTCACAAGCCTTCGCCACCTTGAAGATGGCTTTTACCACCGCCCCAATTCTGCGTCACCCTCAGGACGAATTACCCTATATTGTGGAGGCAGACGCTTCCGATTTTGCCATTGGAGCGGTCCTTCTGCAGTGTGATCCTAAGACCTCTGTTGAACATCCAGTAGCCTATTATTCACGTAAATTGAATTCCAGTGAAAGGAACTATGCGGTTATTGAGCGGGAATTACTTGCCATAAAGATGGCTTTTGAAGAATGGAGACATCTCCTGCTTGGCGCACGCTTTTCTCTAGAGGTCCGTACAGATCACCGGAACTTGCAGTATTTACGTTCCTTACAGTGCCGTACGCCTCGCCAGGCTAGATGGGCTTTCTTTTTTTCTCCCTTTCAGTTCCATGTTACCTACATCCCTGGTACCGCCAATCTGAAGACGGATGCTTTATCTCGGTCTCTGGAGAGGGTGAAGAGAGAGGTTGGTGGGAGTTCCCCATTGATTTCCCCACACCATTTCTTGTTGGCATTGTCTCCTCACCTGCAATCCATTTTTGATGCTACCCAAGCGGATCCTGAACAAATGAACCTTCTGCAGCAATCATTGGTGTCAGAACGAGACGGTTTGCTGTTTTTCCAGAAGAGGTTGTACATTCCGGTGGGGCCTATCCGTGATGGCATACTACATGGTTTTCATGACTCTTTGATTGGGGGACATCGAGGAATTAAAGCTACGCAAGAACTAGTGTCTCGACAATTTTGGTGGCCAGGGTGGGCCAGTTCTGTCAAGAAGTATGTAGAGAGCTGCCCTGTCTGCGCCCAGACGAAGGTACCGAGAAGAAAACCTCTAGGACTGCTTCTTCCTACGGAACTGTCACCGTACCCGTGGCACACCATAGCCACAGACTTTATTGTAGACTTACCTCCCTCTGACGGATGTACCTGCATAATGGTTGTAATTGACTGCTTTACGAAATACGCTCATTTCATTCCCTTTAGCAAGATACCCACGTCTTCTCAGATGGCATCAGCCTTCCTGCATGAAGTATATCGCTTACATGGCCTTCCAGAAAAGATTATTTCTGATCGGGGATCGCAGTTTGTGTCATCTTTCTGGAGTAGGGTATGTGGCCATCTTGGCATTCACAGGGCTATCAGCTCTGGTTATCATCCGCAGACCAATGGCCTCACCGAACTGACTAATCAGACTCTAGAGGGGTATCTTCGCTGCTTTGCCAACGCTACTTAGTCCAACTGGAAGGCGTGTCTGGACTTTGCTGAAGTTTCGTACAATAATTCCATCCATTCCTCTACTGGAATCAGTCCGTTCTACTGTTCTTCTGGCCAGCACCCGAAACTGATGCCCTTCCATCCTGTACCCACTAGTACGGTTCCATCTGCTGATGACCTGGTGTCTTCCATTCAGAGACAGCATGAAGTGGCACGTAAGACTTTGGAGTTAACAAGGAGTCGTATGAAGGTTCAGGCTGACAGAAGGCGATGTGTGGAACCAGATCTCCAGGTAGGGGATAAGGTTTGGTTATCATCTAGGAATTTGCCACTTCACAATTTGCCGGTTAAGCTGGCTCCACGTTATTTCGGCCCATTTAGGATAACCAAGCGCCTGTCCTCCGTAGCTTTTCGCCTTGAGCTCCCACGTTCTTGGCATATTCACCCAGTCTTTCATGTTTCCCTTCTGAAACCTCACGTCAATGACTCCTTTGGTCGTTCCCCTCTTCGCCCGGCCCCAGTTTTAGTTCAGGGTGTCCCCGAATTTGAGGTTCAGGAGATTTGTGATGCCCGCTATCGTAGAGGGGTGCTACACTTTCTAGTGGATTGAAAGGGATACTCAGCTTGTGACCGCACTTGGGAACCACAACAGCATGTACACGCACCTCGTCTTGTGCGTGCTTTTTACGAGAAGTTCCCTTGGAAGCCTGGGGCCCCGGGTCTTCCTGGGAGGGGTCATAGTGTCACGCCACTTACCCGGAGACCGGGGTCCTCTGCACCTACTCGCTCTCCTCTCTCTTGGCGGATCTACCCGCGCTTTCACCTGCGGGGATCCGCCATGGGGAGAGCTTCTGGGGTTCCCGTCGGGAGTCCTCTGCGCATGCGCGGGAGACCACAGTCTCGATTCCGCGCATGCGCAGTAGATTGGGCTCTCTCCACGGCGAGTGCTCACGTTCCGAGCCTCGCTTTGGATGTGCCGGCACCCAGTAACGAGACGGCTTGCGTTTCAAGCCTCTCTCGGGTGCCGGCCATCCTATAAAGCGAGCCTCGATCAGGCGCAAATCGCGTCTCAACGCGGTTTGCCCTGATCGTGTTTTCGCTCGTTTTTGCTATCTACCTGTTCCGGCCTTGCTCAGTCTCCTGCTCCTGCCTGAACCCTTCCCTGGATTCCTGCCCCTGCAGCTTATCTGGTCCTTCTCCCTTTGGGGTCTTGGTGTTCCATTTGGGTTCCAGAGTTCTACCCTTAGGTGCTGTTTCATTTTTTCCCTGGGTTCCCCTTCTCTGTCCTTTCCAGTCCTGTTCCTGGGTTTGTTTCCCAGTCCTGTTCCTGGGTTGGTTCCCAGTCCTGTTCCTGGGTTGGTTTCCCAGTCCTGTTCCTGGGTTGGTTTCCCAGTCCTGTTCTTGGGTCTGGTTCCCACACTCTGCCTGAGCCATCATCTGTTTCCTTTGGGGCATTGAGTCTCCCAGCTGCTTCCAGTCGGATCTTCCACCTGCCTGCCATCCTTGTTTCTCCAGTGGTTGCGGTTGTCCGGCTCTACCACCAACTTCAGACTTCACAGTCTTTGGACATTCTACATCTGCCTCTCCTGTCAGTGTCTGCACTGTCCTGACGCCACGCAAATCAGGAGAGTGTGTACCGTGGAGTTGGGAGTCGGTCCATCTTCCATCTTGTTAAAACCTTGGGTGGCGGAGAGGCCGGTTCCTCGCGTCATACGGTCATCGTCAGTCTGGCTGCCACGTCAAGATCTTCTTCCAAGTCTTCAGGTACGCTTCACTTACGTGATACCCATCTTAACAGTAAAAGGCCAGCTGTTTTTTTCTTCTGACTTTTGTTTTGGGCGCAGATACCACAAGACAGCATGAACGACTTTACGTCTTTTCGCCAGGTGGGCCACCAGAATTGTCTTTTAATTTTAGCCTCGGTTTTTGCGATACCAGGGTGTCCTTCCATCAGAGCATCATGATAATTGGAGATGACTATTTCTTGTAGTTCCTTGTGAGGTAGAAATAAACACCCTTGATAGTAAGGTAGATCATTGATGAAAGAATAGTCTTAACCTTTCTTTACCCAGTCCTGCAGGGCTGCTGGATCGAAAAGTTGTTGGATTTTGAAATGAATGTCTTCTAAAGTCTGTAGCGTAGTTATGCCAAGGATTCTTTGTTCGGAAATTATAGGCACCGGTTCCGGGTTGGAATATGTTTCTCCCATTCCTATTCGGGATAATACATCTGCCTTGCCGTTTCTACAACCTGGTCGATAGGTGATCACGAAATCTAATTCGGCAAAGAATAATTCCCATCGAAGTTGACGCGACGATTGGGCCTTGGCTGTTTTTAAATACTGCAGATTCCGGTGATCTGTGATTACCATAAGGGTATGCCTGGCACCGAGAAGATAATGCCGCCAAGCTTTAAAGGCTGATTTGATGGCTAACAATTCTTTATCGGTGATCGCATAGTTCAACTCGGGTGCCGAGAACTTTCTAGACCAAAATGCCACTGGATGAAGTTGACCGGTTTCTGGATCCTTCTGGGATAGGACAGCTCCCATGGCTAAACTGGATGCATCGGTTTCCACTATATATGGAAGTTCGGGGCGTGGATGTTTTAAGACAGGCGCAGACGTGTTTTTCAATTTCAATTCTTGAAAGGCTCTTTCAGCCTCTTCAGTCCACAAGAAGCGTTTGTTCTTTCGCAAAAGTGCTGTGATGGGGTGTACCACATGTGAGAAGTTCGGAATAAATCTGCGGTAGAAATTAGCAAATCCAAGCATGCTTTGTACCCCTTTAACTGAATTGGGTGATGCCCACTTGAGAATTGCGTCCACCTTTCGAGAGTCCATTCGGACCCCTTTCGGAGTCAGGATGAATCCAAGGAATTCAACTTTTGTAGTATGAAAAACACATTTTTCCAACTTTGCATATAACTTATGCTAGCGTAGTTTCTCAAGGACTGCACAAACGTGCTTAACATGGTCTGATTCTGAGGAGGAGTACACTAGAATATCGTCTATGTATACAACAACACAGACGTCAATGAGTTCACGAAGGACATCGTTCATAAAATACTGGAAGGCTGCTGGTGCATTGCACAACCCGAAGGGCATCACCTGATATTTGAATAATCCGTACTTGGTGCGAAAGGCAGTCTTACATTCATCGCCCTCCTTTACACGTACCAGATGATATGCCCCTCGGAGATCTAACTTGGTATAGATGCAAGCGTCCTTTACTTGGTCTAGTAACTCGGGGATCAGAGGCAAGGGGTATCGTTTTTTTTACCGTAATCTGATTTAATGCGTGGTAGTCTATACACGTTCTAAGGTCACTTTCCTTTTTAGGCACGAAGAATAAAGCTGAGGATGCCGGAGACTTGGATGGCCGAATGAAGCCATTAGCAAGGTATTGATCCAAGTATTGTCGTAGGTGAAGATTTTCGGGCTCAGTAAGGGCATAGATCCTACTGCAAGGAGGTTGTGCACATGGTAAGAGGTCGATTTGACAATCGTATGGTCTGTGAGGCGGTAATGTGTTTGCCTGTTCTTTTTGAAAAACATCTTGAAAGTCTTGATATTCCTGAGGTAACTGCGCGACTGGGGTAGTAACTGTGGCCAGGCCTTTGTTCAAAGGTTCTTTTGGGTAACAGGTACGTGCACAATCCGGGAAGGTCACTTTCTTCTCTCGCCAACCAATACAAGGGTTATGTGTTTCTAACCATGGCATTCCCAGAATGATTTGGAACTGCGGGGCCTTGATTCAGTCAAACACAATAGCTTCTCGATGCCCGTCTTGACCCAACAGTGTCATCTCTATAGTGGAATGAGTTACGGGCCCTGAGGCTATTTCAGTTCCATCGACTGTGGTGATGACATCCGAAGTGGTCTTCTTGCAAAGAGGTAGATTCATCCTTGAAGCCAAATCGTGGTCCATGTAATTTCCTACGGCCCCACTGTCAATAAATGCCCTTACTGCGTGCATACGTGATGGCTGCTTTGGATCAACAAGGACCATTGGTATGATGAGGTGCGAGGTCTGAGTGTCCTTCTTCAAGCTCGGCAAGCGGACCTCTACGCTTGTCGGGCGTGGTCGTTTCCAGAATCGGGTTATCTTTGGCCTTTATCAGCAACTCCTACCACCTTCTTGGGTGGTTTTGCAGGGCAATCCCGTAGAAAATGTCCTGAGGTTCCGCAGTACAGACACAATTGCATCTGGCGTCTCCTTTCTCTTTCCTTTTGCGTTAAGGGTCCTCTAACCCCCCCGATCTGCATAGGTTCAGATGCATCAGTCCCTTTGGAGGCAACGTTGGGCTTAACTAATACCCGATTCTTGAACTTGGCTCGGTCAGCCTTTCTATTCTGGAGTAGATGGTCTAGCTGGACCACTAAGTCTATATACTCTGCGCAATCCTGAGGTGGGTTCACAACTTGAACCAAGACGTCTTTGAGTTCTCCCCGAAGTCCACGGTGAAATAATGTAACTCGCTTTTCCTCAGGCCATCCGGTTTCCACCACCAACCTATTGAAAGTTGCGATATAGGTGAACAGATCCTGGTTACCCTGTCGTAAGGATAAGAGTTTGTTATCCAGGGCCTGTCCCTGTGAATGTCTGGCGAATAGTTTTTCCATGCTCATTTGAAAGCCTTGAAAATCCCGGAGAAGGGGGTTATCCTGGTTGACTAGTGGAATGGACCAATCTGCTGCGCTGCCTCTAAGATATGATAATACAAAGGCTACTTTGGCTTGGTCATTCGGAAAGGCTCCAGGTCTGCATAAAAAGTGCAAGCGGCATTGATTCATAAACACTGCGACCCTTTTTGGGTCCCCAGCAAAGCGTTCAGGTGGAGCTAAAGGGATAGTTCCTGGTAAAATCACTTGCGCAGGATTGCTCGATGAAACAGGGGTTGGATTCCCCCCAAGTCCAGGTAGGGGTGTTTATCCAGCTTGGTTTTGCAGCAATTGCATAGCAAGATCATCAGTGCGCTCCTTTGACACAATCAGTTCTCTCCGGAGGGCATTAGTCTCTTGACGGGCGGAGTGCACTTCCACTCTAAGTTCCCCTAATAATTGGGCCAGTTGGTCAGTTTCTGAGGTCTTCATAACGCCCGGGTGGGGATTAGTAGATGGGCTTCGCATTCTGTAACGCTCACCTGAGTCCCACGAGGGCGTCAATCGGAACTGGACTGCTAAAGTCTCCACCAGCGTTATT
Organism: Ambystoma mexicanum; assembly: GCF_040938575.1. NCBI lineage: Eukaryota > Metazoa > Chordata > Amphibia > Caudata > Ambystomatidae > Ambystoma > Ambystoma mexicanum. The sequence continues at coordinate 1,297,168,315 of NC_090923.1, read as the reverse complement.
CGTAGTGCAGAGACGGCTGACTGGTCCAGCCTTCCTAGCTTCGTCTGCTTGATTCGTAAAAGTAGTTTCCTAAAAGCAGGAGGAGGGGAATTAGCCACCCAGTGGATGCAAGGAAACACTTGTTTAATTGGTTCCCTCTAAGCACCCCGATATTCCCCTTTTGTTGTCTCACCTTATTGTTTGTAATGATGAGCTCTCCATTCTGCACCGAGCGCAGGGGCGTGTAGAATCCCAGTTCCTTCACTGGTTTGAAGATTTCAGGTGAGTTCCAGACATGTTGGACTCTGTGGTAAATGGCATGGATGTTATTCACTCGTTTTTATCCCTTTTGTATTGCAGCTTAATCCGAGAAGAGTTCACCTGAAGTGCTGCAGGTTGCGCGTGGGTAAGAGTCTGTATTACCCAGTGTTGTCCGGTAAAAGCGAAATAAATTTCTTTAACAAGTGTTCTTTCCTCCCACAGGTGCAGCGTTAAAGAGGTGGAACGCCGATGAAAGATGCCTAGGGGAGCGGTAACTCTGGTGAGTATAATATGGTTGCTATGATTGTCTTTGTTAGCACCCGGCTCACCTTGTTCTCTTTGTCCCTTCCAGGTTCCACGGATGCAGGGATGAAATGATGGCTGCAGCGCTGAACCGTGGAGATGCAGACTGGTAAGTATGACGCGGCGCGCCTGCTAGCGATGCAATGCTTTTATTTCCGACGTGTCTTTTCCAATTCTGAAGTGCGGCGAATTTGGGAACAGATGAAGATTAAAAGGTAAGTTCTTGTTCTTATTTCTCTTTCTTCTAGGATGGTGTCCAGGTTCGAGGCGGGCGTGGCAGAGGACTGGATGTTGCAGGCACGGTGAGCGTCACGCTGCTGAAGTGCAGAATAACGCAAAGCATGGGCTGCTGTTCGGGCGTGGTTTAAATAGCCTGCAAAGTAGTCCCAGGTAAGAAGTTCCCCAGAACCACACCCGAGAAAAAATAGTCCCTGTAATAAAATAGTCCCATCCAGGCCTCACGTGGGCCATGATTAATTTGCAGCATGGTCTGCAGGAGGTAAGTAATGTCTATGAGCCTGGCGCCTATGGCGCCAGGACTGATGTCTATTATGAGCCTGGTGCCCTAGGCGCCAGGACTGAACCCAGATAGCCCCCAGCCGGGGCTGCTGAGGTCTCAATAAATGTCTGGATGCCTGCTCCCGAGGCTGCTGGGCTGGGTCCAGATGCCCAGGGGTAGGCATCATGACACTTGGTCCTAGAGTCCAAAATATCTTTGACTTCGAACTCTGGTTCACCGTCAACAAGTATGGGCTTAGGTGGTGTCCCAATCCGTGTGCTGGGTTGCATTGGTTTCAGGAGGGACACAAGGAATACCGGGTGGATGTGTAAATTAGGTGGTAAATCCAGTTTCACGGCTGCTGGGTTGATAATTGCCTTAATGGTATAGGGTCCTAAGAATCTGGGATGAAAGGTCCGGGTTCCCTTGATGGGTACGAATTTAGTGGCTAACCAAACTTTGTCTCCTACTTGATAATCAGGGGCCTTTTTCCGGTATTGGTCGGCGAATCTCTTTTGTTTTTCTTTGGCATGAATAAGGTGTTCCTTTGCCCTTTTGAAAGCCTGAGTAATGGTTGTGTGTAGAGTCTTTACCACTGGCATTTCCAAGCTGGCTGGAAGGTCTACTTCAGAGGTACGTGGATGTCTGCCATGAAGGGTATAGAAGGGTGTTTGTCCCGTGCTTGAATGCAAAGAATTGTTATACGCATATTCGGCTATCCATAGTAGGTCTTTCCAATTCCTTTGTTCGTGGTGCAGCAGGCACCGTAAATATTGCTCGAGTGTCTGATTGGTTCTCTCGGTTTGGCCGTCCGTTTGGGGATGGTGACTGGTAGATAGCTGAATGTCGATCTGCGCCATTGCACAGCATTTTTTCCAGAAGTTTGTAACAAACTGGCTGCCATGTAGCTTAACCACGCCCTCCAGGAACACTTTTGCTAAAGTGGCTGCGTCTGGGAGGCCTTTGAGAGTAAATAAAATGGGCCATCTTCGAGAATAAGTCCACAACTACAAGGATGGTGTTGAAACCTTGGCTTGGAGGTAGATCAGTGATGAAGTCAAGGGAAAGCGTGTGCCATGGAACTGGAGAATGTCCAATGGTTGTAGGAGACCAGATGGTTTTTGTTTCTGTGATTTATTTTGTGCGCAGACACCGCAGGACTGAATATACTGAATGATGTCCTTACGCCAGGTAGGCCACCAAAAGTTCTCTTTCACCTTAGCTAGGGTTTTGGCGATCCCAGAATGCCCTACGATCAGTGAATCATGATAGTTTGAAATAATATGCTTTTGTAATTCCTTCTTGGGTACGTATAGGCAATCCCTAAAAAAGGGTAGGTGGTCCTTGATGGTATATTGTTCTCCTTGAGTTTGCCATGCGAGGTAGGCATCAGGATTCATTGTCCGTTGGATTTCTTTTCGTAGTTCTGCTTGTGTTAAGGCTGTCGTGATACCCAAGAGTTTGTCTTCAGGTATAATAGGTACTGGGTCTGGAGTTGTATATACTATTTCATCTATGCCCATGAGAGCTAAGGCATCCGCCTTTCCGTTTCTGACACCTGGTCGAAATGTGAGTACATAATCATATTCAGCGAAGAAAAGGGCCAACCGAAATTGGTGCGAGGACTAGGCCTTGGCTGTTTTGAGATATTGCAGGTTTCGGTGGTTGTGATGACTGTAATGGTGTGTCTGGCCCCCAGAAGGTAGTGCCTCCAGGCTTTAAAGTGGGATTTGATAGCCAGGAGTTCCTTGTCCGTGATGGCATAATTAATCTCTGGAGGTGAGAACTTTTTCGACCAGAAGGCCACAGGATGTAGCTGGCCGGTTTCTGGGTCTCTCTGTGAAAGGATAGCCCCCATTGCGAGACTGGACGCATCAGTTTCAACGACATAAGGGAGGTCTGGACAAGGATGTCGCAGGATTGGAGCAGAGGTAAACCTTCGTTTAAGTTCCTGAAAGGCTTCTTCTGCTTCTTTGGTCCAAGCAAACTTTTTATTGTTTTTTCGTAATAGTACTGTGATTGGGTGCACAACCTGAGAGAAGTCTGGGATGAACCGGCAGTAGAAGTTCGCAAAACCCATCATGCTTTGTACCCCTTTCAGAGACGTCGGTGAAGGCCATTTCAGAATGGCATCTACCTTGTGCACGTCCATTCTGATGCCTCCTGGAGTAAGGATAAAACCGAGAAATTCTACTTCGGTGAAGTGAAAAAAGCATTTTTTAAACTTTGCAAACAAGCGATGTTGATGGAGATTGGTGAGGACTGAACGAACGTGCCTGACATGATCTTGTTCCGAGGCTGAGTATACTAAGATGTCGTCTATGTATACTAAGGCGCACACATCAATTAACTCCCTTAAGACGTCATTCATGAAATATTGGAATACTGCAGGAGCGTTGCATAACCCGAAGGGCATGACTTGATATTCAAACAAGCCGTACTTAGTATGGAAGGCAGTTTTCCATTAATCTCCTTTTCTGACTCGGACCAGGTGGTACGCTCCTCGAAGGTCCAATTTAGTATAAATCTGGGCATCTTAAACTTGGTCTAGCATCTCAGGGATAAGTGGCAAGGGGTAGCGGTTCTTCACGGTGATCTGGTTCAATGTGCGGTAGTCAATACAGCTTCTCAAGTCTCCTTCCTTTTTCGGTACGAAGAACAAAGGACTGGCTGCGGGGGACTTCGAAGGACGGATAAATCCATTTGCAAGGTACTGGTCTAAATAGGATTTCAAATGAAGGTTTTCTGGTTCTGTGAGAGTGTAAATCCTGCCGCAAGGGATTTGTGCACCAGGAACAAGGTCGATCTGACAGTCATAGGGCCTGTGCGGCGGCAATGTATTGCCTTGGTCCTTTCGGTAAACATCCTGGAAATCATGGTATTCACTTGGCAAGGTATTAGTTGCTCCCAGGGTTGATACTGTCGCTCTGGGAGTCATGGGGATACAGACGTCGAGTTTCTCCTCTTGGTAATAGCAGGCAGGGGAGCAGTCACCGGGGAAGGTTAATTTTCATGCCCGCCAGTCTATCAAAGGGTTGTGAGCAACCAACCATGTCATCCCTAGTATTAGCCTGAACTGAGGTGCCTTGATGAGATCGAATGAAATAGACTCCCGATGTCCGTCCTGACACAACAAGGTTACCCTGGCTGTGCACTGGGTTACTGGTCCGGAAGCGATTTCTGTCCCATCCACGGTGGTTACCTTGTCCATAGTTGGCTTAGAACACAAAGGAAGCCCCATCTCTGCTGCCAGTTCTTGATCAATATAATTTTCAACTGCTCCGCTATCGATGTATGCTTCAACGGCATGCATTCTTGATGACTGTTGGTGGTTAATTAAGATCACTGGTATCGCAAAGTGCGAGGTCAGCAACTCTTTCTTCTCACTCGACAAACTGACCTCTACGTTTGTCGAGCATGATATTTTCCTGATTCCTTAGCTTCATCCTTCTCTGTGGCCCGACTGTTCTTCTTGGGGGTTTTACTGGACAGTCCTTCAAGAAATGTCCTGGTTTCCCACAATACAAACAAAGCTGTTGTTGTCTTCTTTTGTCCCGCTCTTGTTTTGTTAATGGAGGCCATATCCCTCCAATCTGCATGGGTTCTACAGCATTTTCAGGTACACGGGGTGTGTTTTCCCTTGGTCGAACATACACGGTCCGAGGGTCGGTCCTAGACCGGTCTGCCTTTCGGTCCTGCAACCGGTGGTCTAGCTGCATGACCAGATTTATGAATTCTCCACAGTCTCTGGGTGGATCAACCATTTGGGCTAAGACGTCCTTTAATTCGCCTCGCAAGCCTCGATGGAATAGCGTGGTTCTTTTGTTTTCTGGCCACCTAGCTTCGGCAACCAGTCTGTTGAAGGTAGCAATGTACGTTAACAAGTCTTGATTCCCCTGTCGGAGGGACAAGAGTTCATTGTCTATTGCTTGTTCCTGGGTATGGAGAGCAAAAAGTTTTTCCATTTCTCTCTGGAACCCCCCAAAGTCATGTAATAGAGGATCGTCATGGGTTACCAACGGCACCGACCAATCTGCTGCACTACCACTCAGGTATGATAAGACAAAAGCTACCTGAGCTTGGTCGTTTGGAAATGCTCCATACTTCCGTGGGTCCCCTGAGAACCTTTCTGGTGGTGCCAGGGGCACTGTTCCAGGTAACGTGATCTGTACCGGAGTGGGTGGTATGGCAGGGTTTTGCATCGTTGGATTGCTTCCAGGTAGAGGCGTCTGTCCTGCCTGTGATAGCAAGTATTGGGCGTGTTCTCCGTCCTGCCTTCTTTGCAGGGGCGCGTTGTCTTTCATGGGCGAGTGCGGTCCAGTTACTTCACTGACGCCGGCCCGTTTGATATTGTACAGGTAGGTCTTATTGCCTTTCTTTCTTTAAAATGTCTCTTTTTTCTCCCTTAGGTATGCGGAGCTTCAGCGTGGCAAAATGGCTTGGTTGAGCCCCGCTGGTAAATGATGGCGCATTAAGAGCGCTATGATGCGGTAAGTAAGCGCTATGCGCAGCGCTGCAAAGTCTTGCCTTTGCTAACCTGTGTTTTCCTTCCTTGTAGGTCGCAGTGTTCTTCAGCGCGAGTGGAATTTCCGGAGTGGTGCCAGCCGAGAGGCGACCAGCCAGGTAAGCCTTTTGAGCAGTTTGTAATTTGTAAATGTCTCTACAGCTTTCTTTAATGTTGCCTCTATCTTCCTCTTTCAGGTCGTTCTGTCCGGGAGGCGTGCAGATTCGAGGAAGCTGTTCTCAGTAGCTGCGAGTGTTTAAAGATGAAGACTGCAGATAAGATGATGCTGCTGCTAATGATGTTCCTTTTGTCTCCTTGCAGGTTCTGCTTCTCCGAGGTTCGAGGGAATAGCTGGACATGGTGAGCGTCACGTTGCAAGCAGCAAAGTAACACGAAGCATGTTCTGCAGTCAGGGTGTGGTTTATATAGCCCAGGTAAAGTAGTACCAGGGAAAGTAGTTCCAGGCCTGCCACACCCAAAACACTAGACCGCATAGCTTGGTTCTTAGGATTCAAGCTATGTGGATGCCTCCATGTTGGCTGACAATACAATAAAGTAGTTCCCAAGCACATTGTTGTTCATGGTGTATGAGCCTGGCACCATAGGCGCCAGGACTGGCCCCATGAGGGCTTTTGAAGCGGATGCCAGGCTCTAGAGGCCCGAGTCCTGTCTTCACCTGGCCAATGGGTTTGCCACAGGGGGTTTTCGGAGAGGGTCGTGACAGAGGACCTGACGGATATCCTTGACCAAGGTCCACCAACCATTCCATATGGCCTTGCAGAGAAGGGTGGCAGCGGCTTGGACTGCTCCGGAGAGTCTCCCGGCAGTGAGCAAGTCTTTGCTGAAAAAATACCGTCCAGCCAGTAGCGACCCCTGCTACTTGACTACGCACCCCACTCCGGAGAGTTTGGTGGTGCAGGTAGCTACGGCCCCAGCAAAGCAAGTGTCGTACCCTACCATCCCTCCTGATAGGGACGACAAGTGTTTTGATGGCTGGGCGAAGAAAGTGTTTTCTTCAGGGGGTATGGCTTTATAGGAAGCCAACTCCGTGTGTGCCTTAGCACGTTTCACGCACAGTCTGTCGAACTGTATTTCCTTAGCGGCTGAACATATTCCCGAAGGGGAGGAACGGGATGGTTTTCTTGCTTCGTGCCGGATGGCAAGGATGCCATGTGTGAGTCCGTTCAGTCGGGTCTGGACATAGCAGATTGTGTCAGCCGGTCCATGGCGGCAAGCACCGTAATGCGCAGGTTTGTATGGTTGCGGAAGTCGGGGTTTGCGCCTGATGTACAAGCCTGGCTTCTCAACATGCCCTTTGATGGTGAACATCTTTTTGGCAGCAAGGCTGATGAGAGCCTTGAGAGGTTGCAGACCTCCAAAGCTGCAGCAAAGTCGTTGAGCGCTGCAGTTCATCAACCTCTGCCTTTTCGTCCTAGGGGACAGCAATGGAGGGGAGGTTCCTTTCGATATTACTCTTCCTTTGGTAGATAGAGAGGAGCTGCAAGTCAAAGGGGCCACCGTAGGAGTACCAGAGGTGGAAAACAAGGTACTCGAGGTGCCAAGGCCGTTCGGGCAGTTGCCTCTTTACCCTCAGGCACTGCCGCAGCCGCTTCAGCTCAGTCATCAGGCCATGTCCCATGGTTCGCTGGTTGGGGGAAGGCTGGCGCAGCATCTTGTAGAGTGGCGTGCCATTACTTCAGATGTGTGGGTTCTGGAGATCATAGCCCAAGGCTACTGTCTTCCTTTCCGGCAGAAGCCTCATGACAATCCACCAGGGAATCTCTCTTTGAAGAGTCTGGATCCGCTCCTTGCGCAGGAAATGAAATCCCTGCTGCAGAAAGGCACCATAGAACTGGTGAGGAAAGGAACAAGGGATGGTATTCCCCATATCTTTTTTATCCCGAAAAAGGACGGGGGATTGAGACCCATCATGGACTTGCATGGTTTGAACAAGCTCCTCAGGAAGGACAAGTTCAAGATGGTTACTCTTTCTCAAGTCCTCCAGGCCCTTCAACTTCAGGACTGGTTGGTGTCTCTCGACCTCAAGGACGCTTATTTTCATGTGCCGGTTCATCCCAAGCACAAGAAGTACCTGAGGTTTGCGGTTGGCGACTCGCATTTTCAGTTTTGGGACCTGCCGTTCGGATTGACCTCCGCTCCGAGGGTTTTCACCAAGCTCATGGTGGTGGTGGCAGCGTATCTCAGGAAAGGGGGGATTCACGTCTACCCCTACCTGGACGTTTGGTTGATCAGGCCACGCTCTCTCGAGCAAGCCCTGGATCATCTGTCAGTCACCTGCCACTCCCTTCACAGGCTGGGCTTCTCCCTCAATTTAAAGAAGTCCGATTTGACACCAACCCAGCGGCTCCAGTACATCGGAGCAGTGCTCGACACATCCCCGAGGCAGTTTCCCTCCCCAGGTGAGGGCTCATCACATTCTGCAGATGGTGCACAAGTTTCATCATGCCCAGAGTCTCCTGGCGTTCGAGTTCTTGAGGTTGCTCGGCCTCATGGCATCCTGCATTCTTCTGGTGCCAGAGGCCAGGCTGCGGATGAGATCTCTGCAGTGGGCTCTCAAGATGCAGTGGTCACAATCTTCCGGCAGGATGTCGGGTCCCGTTCAGGTGCCGCCCTCGGTCGTCCAGGATCTTTTGTGGTGGGCCGTCGAAGGCAATCTGATGAAGGGGGCTCTGTTTTGGCTACCCTGGCCGGAGGTGACGATTGTGATGGATGCATCCCACACGGGATGGGGAGCTCATGCCAACGAGTTGACAGTCAGAGGTCGTTGGTCTCTGTCGGAGTCCAGACTCCATATCAATCTGATGGAGCTGAGGGCCGTCAGGCTTGCCCTGAAGGCTTTTCTGCCAGCTGTGCGAGGAAAGAATGTCCTGATTCTGATGGACAACACGGTGGCCATGCACTACCTCAACAAAAAGGGGGGCAGGGTCACTTCCTCTGTGCAGGGAGGCGATGCAGCTCTGGTTCTGGGCCATCTAGCATGAAATTTCGATCTCAGCAGTTCATCTGGCCAGAAACGAAAAAAAGACGGCGGACGCTCTGAGCAGGCAGAGCGCGATATCTCACGAGTAGGAGCAGGTTTAGGAATTCTCCTGGAGATCTTCGCCCTTTGGGGGACCCCAGAAGTGGATCTCTTCGCCTCCAGTGTCAACCGGGAGAGCGAAAGGTTCCGCTCGCGGGAATTTCCTCCAAGAGGAGCCTTAGGGGATGCGTTCGTGGTGGAGTGGTCCTTCCCACTGCTGTACTCGTTTCCTCCAGTCCCCGTCATCCCGCAAGTGCTGCAGAGGTTATGGAGGTTCGGTTCCCGGATGATCCTCATTGCTCCGGCATGGGCCCGGAGAACGTGGTACCCAGACCTTCTCGACTTGTCCATCTGCCCTCCAAGCCGTCTTCCCTACCGAGACGATCTGCTCTCACGGGAGGGGGGTCAGGTTCTCCATCCAGAGGTCAGATCCCACAACCTTCACGCTTGGCTTCTGAAAGGTTGAGGTATAAGGATTGGGACCTCCCTGAAGACGTGATGGAAGTGTTGCTTTCGGCCAGATGGCCTCCAACAAAGTCACTGTACCATTGCCGTTGGAGAAAGTTCTGCGACTGGTGCAGGGTTAAGAATGTGGATCCTTTTTCCTGTGACATTCCTGTGGTTCTGTCTTTTTTGCTTTCTTTAGCCCACAAAGGCCTGCCAGTGGGTACAATTAAAGGATACCTGGCGGCACTGTCCATATTTAAGCGCTCGTTTGAGGAGTGATCTTATTTCAAAATTCCTTTAATTTCTCAGTTTCTGAAAGGGCTCACTAATGTGTTTCCACCATCACCTTTCCAGGTGCTCGGTTGGGATTTGAACTTTGTTCTGAAATTCCCATTGGGTACTTCGTTTGAGCCTTTACATTCTTGTCCTTTGAGGCTTTTAACCCTTAAAACTGTATTTTTAGTTGCGGTTACTTCCGCTCGCAGAGTGAGGGAGTTGCAGGCACTTTTTGTTAAGCCATCCTTCATGGTGTTTCATAAGGACAGGGTTGTCCTTAGGGTTCGTCCTTCCTTTCATTTAAGCCAGAAGGTCATTCTTTTGGCATTTTATCCTCCTCCGCATCTTGGTAAGGAAGAGGAGAGGCTCCATAGTTTGGATCCTAGGAGAGCTTTAAGTTTCTACATTTCACGCATGTCCCGGGTCAGAGTGGACGATCAGCTCTTTATAGGATACGCTGGAAGGCGTTTGGGACAAGCTGTTACTAAGCAGACTTTGACTAGATGGATTATCTTGGCAATTTCTGAATGTTACCGCTTGGCCGGTAAGGACCCTCTGGTAAGTTTACGGGCCCATTCTACTAGGTGTATAGCTGCCTCTACTGCCCTAAAGAGAGGTGTTCCTATTCGTAACATCTGTGAAGCAGCCACATGGGCTTCGGTCCATACTTTTGTAAGACACTACTCCCTAGATTCTATCCATGGGCGGGATCTGGCCTTTGGTAAGGCGGTCCTCTATTCTGCAATTTGATTGGGCATTCTAAATTTCTAAATTCTTTTCCCTCCTCCATACGTTGGTACTGCTTTGGGAGTCTGTCATAGATATGGAATACGTCGGAGGACCCAATCCCCTTGAAGAACAAGTTACTTTCTTACCTGGTAACGTTCTTTCGATGGGATGGTCCGACGACGTTTTTCATATCGCTCCCTCCCTACCTGCCCCGCTACAGAATTTCTTATGCGACTGCAGCTTACGCTTCTGCGAGGCTTTCTGTCGTCATACTGGCAGAAGATTGGCGCCACACGTTCTGAGGAAAAAACTACAACTGATGCTACGGGCGTCGGGCGTCCTACTTATAATATCCGGTGACGTTGGCTCGACGGAGGCCCTCGAGGACAGCGTATCGATGTCATCGACACAGGACGCAGATGCCGAAAATTTTCCGAAGCAGCACAGCTGTGGTGATTACCTGTCATAGATTTGGAATACGTCGTCGGACCATCCCATCAAAAGAACGTTACCAGGTAAGAAAGTAACTTGTTCGACTCTCTCATTCCCTCTGGCCCGGCTCACTCTGCAGGGAACACCCTGAATGTTCTGATCTCATCAGCCCTCCCCCTCTCGAACCCTCTCACCACTCCTCTTGCTTGGACTGACCACTTCCTTCTCTCCTCTCACTCTTTGCCCCTCAGGTTAAGCCGACCCCAGCACTGCCACCCACCTTCTCGCTCATCAGGCCCATGAAGCTTGTGTCAGTGGAGGCTTTCACTGCTACTTTCTCTGCTCCTCCTACACCTGCAGCTGACTCACACTCTGAAACAGCCCTTTCCAACCTTCATCTCTCAATCTCTAATACTCTGGATGTCCTTGCCCCTGTCATGAGGATCTGTTTGAAGCCTTTATTCAAGTGCAACTCTTGGTACGACTCTGACCTCACCACCCTTGAGCACAAGTGTAGGGTGGCTGAGATGAATTGGAGGGCATCAGGGCCTGCCGCCTGCTCCAAAGGCAATACAGGCTCTCTGTCCTTTCTAAGAAGAGAGCCTGCATCCAAGCCCGTGTCTCTGTAGCCTCTAACAACTTGGCCGAACTTTTCAAAATCTGCAAGGAGTTGTCCAATCCTGCTGCAGTCTCCACCTCTCCTGTTCCCTCCAAGGCCCTTTGCACAGCTCTGGCATCTCATTTCACCACTAAAACTCAGGACATCCTGTCTACTCTCTCCTCTTCCTCAACCCCCTATTCCTCTCCCTGTACCACTCCAGGCCCCTCTCTGGCCATTTCCCCTCTTCCTTTCTTTTCCTTCCCCCTGTTCACTCCCGACAATGTTTCTAGGCAAATCCGATCTATGAAAGTCTCATTAAAGCAGGTGCTCCCCTGCTCCTCCAGAACCATTAAGAACCACATACTTGGCCAATTTCTGCAATCACTCCTTTGCCACTGGAACCTTCCCCTCGCCCCTTAAGCACTCTCTTGTGCACCCCATCCTTAAGAAGCACTCTGCCGATCCTTCCTCTCCCGCAAACTACTGCCCGTTCTCCATCACTCCTTTCCTGGGCACATTCCTGGAAAAGCAGCCTATCTCCCAACTTAATCTACATACTGAATCTGTTGGTTGTCTCCATGACCACCAGTCTGGCTTCAGAGCAGCCAGAAGCACGGAAATGCTCTCCTGAACGCCCGTGAAGACTTGCTCTCTAATCTTGACTCTAACCTTCCTTCTGTCCTCATTCTCCTTGATCTATCCGCTGCCTTCGACACGGTCAACCACGCCATCCTGCTGAATCGTCTCCGTGACAACCTCGGTATCACTGATCAGGCCCTAGCCTGGTTGACCTTCTTTCTCTCCGATCGACCCTCCCAGGTCCAACTTGGGACCTTCCACTCTTCTATCCCTCTCTCGCTACATGTGGTGTTTGCCAGGGGTCTAACCTCTCTCCCTGGCTCTTTAACCACTACCTGGCACCTTTTGCACACTGCATCTCTACCTTCTGTTCTAACTTTCACGGTTATGCGGATGACACTGTGCTCTCCTTCAGGCTCCCCTCAGCATCTTCTGCTCCTTCTCTCATACCTGTCTGTCCGCAATTCAGGAATGTTGTGCCTCCAATGATCTCTGCCTTAATGCCAGTAAGACTGAGATCCTCCTCATTGGGACACCTGCTCCCGCCTTCCCTCTCTCACTCTGGCCGCCTACCTTTGGTCCTCTACCTGCACCTTCCTGTGAGGCTAAGAACCTTGGTGTCATCTTCGACTCCACCCTCTCCTTCTCTCCTCATATCTCAGACGTCTCTAAGAAGTCACACTATCAGCTAATCCTCCTTAGAGGTATTCTTCAGTTTCTCACTTTCCCCCAGAAGTTCACTGTCTCCAGAGCCCTGGTTCTCTCTAGGCTAGATTACTGCAACAGCCTCTTTCTAAATCTGCCAGCCTCTGCTCTTCGCCCTTTACAACTAATCCAGAGCACGACTGCGAGACTTGTCCTGGGCCTCAAGCCCAGGGATCGTATCTCTTTAGCCCTGAAATCTCTCCAGTGGCTCCCTGTAGCTGCAAGAATCAAGTTCAAGATCCTTGGCATCATCCACAAGGCTTTCTGGGGCCGGGGACCACACTACATTCAACTTTCTATTCCAAAGCATCTTCCTTCTCAAGCCCTCCGCTCATCCACCTCCAACTCTCTGCAGGTCAGACGCTTCTCCAGGCAGAGAGTGGGGTGAGATCTCTGTCCTCGGCTGGGGCTTCCCTCTGGAACAGCCTCCCTGCCACTCTCAAACATGAGGCGGACCACCTAAAGTTCCGGAAGCAACTCAAGACCCTCCTTTTAGCTTCCGCTTTCTCTCTCCGTCTCCCTTGCTGATGCCCCTGTCTGCTAAGCAAACTGGTTACCTGGCGACCCACTGAATTACGGGACCAGGCTCTTGCACGTCCAGTTGCCCTTGCACTGCCTGTGGCCCTCCTTGTTATGGGCGTGCTAGGGCCCAAATAAAGACACAGACTCATAGCACGTCTTGACTCTACTTTATTTTTCTACCAACTGCCGAACTCCCTTTCCCGCCTCCCCTCCTCCCGCCCCTCCCTCCTCCCCCATTGTCCTTTCGTTTTCCCTAAAGGGGCCAGGTCCCTTTTCACTTCACCCCCCCTTACTTATCGAGTAAGTCCGCGGTCTACATTTCTTCATTGAGACGGGTGGGTCTTCTGGCTGTTCTGTGGATCTGGGGGAGCCTCTGGGTTCTCGGGCTCCTCCTCCTCTAGGATCATGTCCTTGGTAGGATCTTTCTGAAATATTCTCCGGAAAAATGACGCATTTCTAGTTATCTCACCTTTGTCCCCTATTGCAGTGATCATGGGTCCTTTAACTTCCGTCACTGTCATCGGCTCGGGCTGGTATGTCGAGTCGGTCTTCCGGCGCTGGGCTTGCCGGACTAGTACTGTCTTTCCAACAGGGATTAGCGGTTCTCTGGCTTTCTGTTTCCTGTCGGCCCATTCCTTGGTCTTTTGTCTTTTCGCTGCTTCTCGTTGTCTTCCTCGGGAGTGTAGTCCTCGAGTTGCGGAAGCTGGGATTGTGGTTTGTACTTGATCATGAGTTCTGCCGGGGTGCGGCCGGTCGCCTCATGGGGGGGTGTTGATAGCTTCGTAGCATCTGCGAGATGGCTTGGGGCATCGAGGCCTGGTCTGTTGCCGCTCTCTGGCATGTTCGTTTGATGTTCGCCATGAAGCGTTCCACCATTCCGTTGGCCTGCAGCCATACTTGGGTAATTCTTTGGTGGTGGAACCCTAGGTGGGCTGCCAACTTCTTGAATTTTTGGCCCTGAAACGGGGACCCGTTATCGGTTTTCACTGTGTTTGGGATGCCCCATTCGCTGAACAGTTTGCCTATCGTACCCACCACATGATGGAAGGCTATGGACTGCACATGTTTCACCAGTGGGAATCGGGAATACTCATCAATGGCCACAAGAGGTGACCTCCCTCTTCCAATGGGCCGTAAAGGTTGAGTGCCACGCGCTGCCATGGTCCCTCCGGGAGGGGAACTATCTGCAATGGGCACGGTGGTGGGTTGGCTGCTTTTATTTGGCATGGGCTGCAGTGTTTTAGTATGTCTTCTACGATCGTGTCCATGTAGGAAAACCAAACCTGGTTCCGCAATATCTTTTTCGTGTTGGCCACACCTCGATGGCCTTCGTGTGAAATCATGACCAGAGGTTTCCTTAGGCTCCTGGGTGCTACGAGGCGGTTCCCTCTGAGTAGGGTGCCTTGGCTTGTTGTGGCTAGTTCGTTGTTTATTTTCTCCATTCTCGCTAGGTCTCTTCTGTTTACTTTCCCCTTCCCCCTCCCCCAGCTCAAAGTGTTCGTTGGCCGCCTGTCGCCACTTGTTCGTGTCCGCGAGGTGTATCGCGGCTCTGATGGTGGGGTCTGCTCTGCTCTTTTCCGTCAACAGTTGTGGTGTGATTGCAGGGGGGGGGGGCGTTCAGTGACAGGTATGCGACGTATTCTTCAGCTTCTGCTTTCATTATGTTGTCTGACGCCCCCTCCGGGTGGTGCGACAGATGATCTGCGGGGTTGGCATCGCCTCCAGGTTTGTGAATGATGGTATACTCGTATTCCTGGAGGCGAATGCCCCATCGTTCGATGCGCGGTGGCATCTTTATTCTCGGGTTGCCGAAGAGGGCCAACAGGGTTTGGTGGTCCGTTATTAGTGTGAAGGTGTGTCTGATGATGAAATGGTGACATTTTTCGCACACCCACACAGCGGCCAGACTCTCTCGCTCTGCCTGTGAGTAGGCTTGCTCGGTGATGTTCAATCCATGACTGGCATATGCTACAATGTGAGTTGTGGTTTCGTTCTGCGGGTCAGTTTGGGCCAGTATTGACCTTAGCCCTACTGGACTGGCGTCCACAGTGATTTCTGTTCGCCATTGTGGGTTGAAGTATGCCAGTTGGCGGTTTGTTGCCAGCTCTCGCTTTATGGAGGAGAATGCCTGTTGGCATTGGTCAGTCCAGGTGAAGGGTTGATCCTTCTTCAGAAGTTGTCGCAGCGGGCATGTGAGCGTGGCGTATTAAGGAAGATAGCGGGCACAGTACCCTGCTGTTAGGCAGAATCCTGTGCAGTGCCCTTAGGGACCACTACACACAATTAAGACTACAAGTGGTAATACAAGTTCACCTTTGGTACAAACCTATACTACTATGTTAGAGTGGTAGCAGTAGTGGAGCAGCCAGGCTTATCTCAAGAGTATATGAGCAGTAGCAGAGATTACACAAAGGACCACAATTACTGTGACTCAAGCAAACACTGACTCAAGGTTTTCAGGTAAAAAATATAAGTACATTTATTTTTAAACCATCAGTAAAGCACAGCACTTCTAGGAATTCTAAATCACACGTAAAATACACTACAACCAACTTCTTCTCTTGGCACAGAATAGCTCTCAAGGTAAGTACATTGTGATTAGGCAGACCGGTGTTGTAAAACAAGAGCGTTACCGTGAATACATTTGCCATGAATTTTTGAGAGTTTGATCGTGTTAAAGAAACGCGTATCCACGGCGAGAAATGTTATCGGGGCAAAAGCACACTTAGCCCCTGCGCTAACCAGAGAGAGTTGGGGGCAAAAATCACACACAATACTTTTGTCAAGGCAAAGAGAATCTGAGAACAATCGCTGACAGAAATACAAAAAGTCAATTGGAACCGGGTCCTTGTTGCTGAGGATCACACAGTCAGACAGTTCAAGATTCACGTAGCCAGGAGTACTTAGATATTGCTCGAAAGAGGAAGCAAAAGTTATAAGAAGGAGGGCAGACAAGGGCAAGCATTGGAGGTGAAGAAAAGGGATTCACCATACTTCTTCAAGCAGAACACAGTACCTTATTCAAGGGAAGAGCTGGTGTCATGGCAGTTGTTCCTGGTAGTTTCCTGCAGACCCACGGTTCCTGGAGCTTCGGCACGAAGGAGGACATCTGAAGGGGTCTGCACCACACAGGGATGAAGCCGGCAGCAGCAACGAGGAATAAAAGGTGTGCTCCTTAAAAACAGGAGAGGTTCTTCAGATGGCTATCCGGACCACTACAGCAGTGTGCAGCAATTTTGACCAAGAAGAGGATCCTCTTGCTGTGGAAGATGAGCTGGTTATCCCCACCAGGCTCAAGGGAAGAAGACTCCGGACTAGATCTTCTCTTAGTCGTTGACGGGTCGATAGGTCAGGACTGCAGCAGGGCTTCACCCGGACGGGGTAATTGCAGCAGTCGTCGTTCTCTCGACTTCTCTTCGGTTCCTTGTAGTTCCAGTGGCGACTCTGACTTCTAGCCCAAGAGACCTGCCTTTTATGCGAAAAACCCCCATTCACACAGCCTGGCTGACAATCACGCAGCAAGGGGGTTGTCGAGCCTGGAGAACCACCTCAGCCAATCATGGCAAAGTGTGACTTGGGTTTCCTAGGATACCCTGAGCAGGGGGTGACTACACCCCTTCCTCACATTCAGTCTACCTAGACACCAAGGCGTCAAGAGGAGGGCTTCTCTGCAGAAGCCTGCCAAAAGATGGTGAAAAAAAGAAGGCAAACCTGGTTTGCCGTGCAAAGTAAAACACAAGAAGGACTTTAACAAAAAGGTATGGCGAATAAACCCGACTGGAGCCAAAAGAAAGACAATTTGGTCAAGCGGGGCGGGTTTATGCTTGAGACTGCTGAAATAGCCAAAAGCAATACCACGTTTATATAATATAATCGCGGTAGAAAAGTTAGGGTAGATACCACTGCCACCAGCCAAGTCTAAATGTTAAAGGAGCGAAACAATGCTCTAGGAGGTACAGATAAAAAGGGCTAAGGATGAACCCTTTCCAGTACTCCATGTAAGATGGGGTGTACTGGATCTGTGGTTCAAGTGACTATGTAAAGTTAATGGCAACTTTACTTTTCTCTGGGGGACAGTAGTCAGCCCCAGGGAAATGGAGTCAGAGGGAAGTCTCAAAGGCAACCCTGTGTTACTGCACTGAAGGTGCTGTGTAACACACAACAAAGGGGGCTATTGGAGTGGTGTGCTGCAGAGCCCAAGATCACACAAATAGTAGAAACACACATGGCAAAACACATGTAAGAGTGGACAAAAGGTGTACACTCTTACCAAGTGAAAAAAAAAATTCACTCCAGAAATCCAGCAAAGCTGCTGGGGGACTCACTAGGGGAGGGAAATTAGTCCTAGAAGGAAAATTCTCCCTAACACCTGCCATGCCCAGAAATGAGCGGAGTTCGGACACGTCCTTCGGGCTGGACAGGTTTGTTATGGCACTGATTTTGTCTGGGTCGGCTTTGATGCCCTGGTCTGAGAAAATGTGGCCGAAGAAGCATAGTGTGTGGGTGTTGATCTCACATTTTTAGCTGTTGAGCGTGAGCCCAGCGTCCTGGTGGATGTGACAGACTTGGTGTAGGGCCTCGTCGTGTTGGTCTTGAGTGACTCCAAAGATGAGGATGTCGTCACTATAATTAAATGCATTGGTGACTGGACTGAATAGCCTGCGAATTGTTTCCTGAAAGATCTCGGCGGCGGATGAGATGCCGAAGTTCAGCCGTTTGTAGCGGAACAGACCCTCGTGTGTAGTGAAGGTTGTGATGGGTCTTGATTCGGGATTGATGAATAGCTGGTGGTAGCCTTGGTTGAGATCTAACTTTGAGAACTTGGTGGCTTGGTTAAGCCTTATTAGCATATATTCTATGTTCGGTCCTGGGTGTCTTTCCCGTTGAATGGCAGTATTAGGGATCCTCATATCGACACAGTGGCGAAGGCGTCCGTCTCCTTTGGGGACGACTACAACTGGGGACAACCATGGTGTGGGTCCCGTCGCTCTCTCTATGATGTCGTTTTTAGAAGTGTCTGTAGTTCGTGGCTTACTTTGGCTTGTAGATGAAACCCTATTTGTCTGGGATGTTGTGGCACTAGTTGTACCGACGGGTCGATGTGCAGTTTTATTATGTTGTCCTTCAGCATGCCAACTCCTTCAAACAGGCCAGGGTAATCGGTCTTTAGTGTCTCGATGTGTAGGGGCTTTTGGCTGATGGCGGGTATGTTCTGAGAGTTGGGCGGGAGTCCTTGAATTGTTTCCGATTGGTCATAGTGGATATCGATGAGGTGTAAAGCGACGGCTGTTTTGGGACTGAGGAGGCACCTCGCTGTCGCTGGGCTGTGGATGACATGTATTGCTGTCTGGACGCTTCTCCCTCTGTGTATCAGGTCACACACAAATTGTCCTTTGGATGTTAGTGGTTGTGTCGCACCCCATTGGAAGATATGTGCATGTGATGATTGTAGCAGGAACTTGTTGGCTAAGTTTTTATAGGTTTGGTGGCTCATGACATTGACGGTGGCTCCCGTGTCTACCAGGAACGGTGCTGTCGTCCGAGGAATCAGAGATGAGACGGACGTACTCTCTGCTGTATCGGTCGTACTCCGCATATTGTTCCTGTTCTGGTGGTTGTCCTTCGAGAGGCGGGTTCTCATACGGGTCCCTGGTGGTATTCTCTCTTCTGAGTTCTTTGTCAGGGTAAGATTGTACGTGGTATATCTGTTCTTAAGTGGCGTAGGTTTCGTTTGCTGGTTCTACTTGCAGGTTCTCTACTGCTCTGATGAACCCCGAGTTGGTCATGGTTCTGGGGTTGATGTGCTTGGTGTTCTCCCGTTCGGGCTATGGTCATGGGTTGAAGGGTCTCGGCGGTTTAGGGTGCCTCGCTGGCATTTGTTGATTTGGTGGCCGGTATGCTGGCAGCATTGGTACTTTCTCCTGGCACATGCTCTGGAAATTATTTTCTTGGCCACACCTCATGCACATTTGGCCTATTGCGGGGCACTGACCTGTGTGTGGAAATTCAAAGCCGCAGCGGCAGCATTGCCTTTCTGGTGGTGTTCGTCTCGTGGCGTTCCACTGGTCTTGCCTGTACCTGTTGCCTGGTTGGCGGCCTGGTTGGCTGCTGGTGATGGCCGCTATGGAATCAATTTTCTTTGGATTTTCTATGTGGGCAGCTTGGATGTCTACCCTTTCATATATTCTGGCCAGTTCCGCTATCTCCTTCAGGGGTAGTGGCTTCTTTAGCAGGTGTTTACGGAATATTGAGGACAGGCAACCCTCAATGACTCTTAGGCAGATGGCTTTGTCGTCATTAAAGTTAGCGAAGTCGCAATATGTGATTTTCCTCCGAAGACATAGTATGAATTGTCCGACTGTTTCCTGAGGCATCTGGGTGGATTGGTTGAAAATCTAGCATTCATAGTCTCTATTTGGAACGACTACTAGGCAGCTGTTGATGGCTTCAATGACTTTTTGGTATGTCGTTCTCTCTGCTAGTGGAATAGTTTTGATGGCGCTCTTTATGTCTTTCCCGACCAAGTTTGTGAAGATGTCAAGTTTGTTTGGTGCCTCCTGGTTTCCTATGGCCCTCATGAATTCTTCAAATTCGTCCATCCACTCCTGCCATCTCTGGCCCTGATTTTCCTGGGGTTCTAGTGGGAATGGGTTTGGACGGCATAAGAATGATACAGGGTTAGTGGCCGTTACTCTCGGTGCCGCGGGTGCCGTAGTGTCTACTGCTGCACTCCCTGATTGTGACATTGTCGATGGTGTTTGGGCGTGGTTGTGGTAGCACTGCCACAGTCTTCGTTTTCAAGTGTTTATCGCTATACAGGTATTTGTCTTCGTTTCCTCGCTTTCAAGTAGCTTGTGGCTGTGACAGATGCTTGCCTTTGTTTCCTCGTTTTCAAGTGGCTTATGGTTGTGACTGATGTTTGCCCTTGTCTCCTCGCTTTCAAGTGGCTTATAGCTATGACCAATGCTTGCCTTCGTTTCCTCGCTTTCAAGTGGCTCATGGCTATGACTGATGCTTGCCCTTGTCTCCTCGCTTTCAAGTGGCTTATAGCTATGACTGATGTTTGCCTTTGTTTCCTCGCTTTCACGTGGCTTATGGTTATGACTGATGCTTGCCCGTGTCTCCTCGCTTTCAAGTGGTTTATAGCTATGACTGATGCTTGCCTTCGTTTCCTCGCTTTCAAGTGGCTTTTGGCTATGACTGATGCTTGCCCTTGTCTCCTCGCTTTCAAGTGGCTTATGGTTATGACTCATGCTTGCCCTTGTCTCCTCGCTTTCAAGTGGTTTATAGCTATGACTGATGCTTGCCTTCATTTCCTCGCTTTCAAGTGGCTTATGGCTATGACAGCCGTGTCTTTATTATGCTCCTCTCCCCACGTGCGGGTTCTCTTGTCTCCGTACCTGTGCAGTGTCTCCTTCCGCGTGCTCAGGCCTCGTGGGTCCTCCGCTTCTTCTACGGGCGATGCGGTTCATTCCTTTCTGTGCGTTCGGGCCTCCTCCCTCAGACGCGCCCAGTGTCGTCTTCTTTCCTGGCGGGCGGCGCACTTCTCGGCTCCTCCTCGCTCACTCTTACGCGGTTGGGCCTCCTTCCTGGACGTGCTGCAGGCCTCCGTCAGTCTTCTTCCCCTTGGCGGGTTGCCGGACCTCCTTTCCGGCACTGCTATGTTGCTTCTTGTTGGGGCGCCGGGTCCCTCCGAGACTCCGGCTGCTCTCTGCGATGTGCTGCAGTCCTCCGTCAGTCTTCATCCTTTTTGGCGGGCTGCCGGACCTCCTTTCCGGCACTGCTACGTTGCTTCTTGTTGGGGCGCAAGGGTCCCTCCGTGACTCCGGCTGCTCTCCGCGCTTCTCCTTTCCTTCCGTTTTCCTTCTGGGCTGGGTTGCCGGACCTCCACACCGCTGTTGCTGCGCTGCCTTCGCTAGTGGCTTCGAGTCCCTCCGTGACTCCGGCGGCTCTGCACGTCCTTCCTTCGCTTCCTCGAAGGCGGGTTCACTTCTGCTCGTCGCCAGTTGTTATGGGCGTGCTAGGGCCCAAATAAAGACACAGACTCAGAACACGTCTTGACTCTACTTTATTCTTCTACCAACTGCCGAACTCCCTTTCCCGCCTCCCCTCCTCCCGCCCCTCCTCCTGTCCCCCATTCTCCTTTCGTTTTTCCCTTAAAGGGGCCAGGTCCCTTTTCACTTCACAACACTCCTTACCACTTAGGGACTGTATCTGCAACCCTATAGTCCCCTGACTCCCTGCATTTATGAGCCACCACCCTGGCAGCACTTGCGCGTTCCATTGCACCCCCTGGCACTTCTCCCCCTGCACTTGCGCGATCTGAGTGACACAAGGCCTAGTAAGATCGTTGTTTTGTCCCCCTTCTGTCTTCCCTTCCCTTCTTGTCGTGCCTAGAAACACTTGTGTACAGGCACGTTTTAAATGACTGATCATATCATTTTTTTTTGGACACCTTTTTCACTCCATAAATGTGTGCGGGGAAGGGTACAGTAAATAATGTGTGAGGGAGTAGAGGAGGGGTGCAGGGGGTTTCCCCGACATATATAGGCAGTGAAAAGGGGGTCAAAAATAAAAATAATATCGAAATTCTTTCGGCTGTCGCAGTAAAATCGGCACATAAATCACACAGATCCTGGGAACATGGAGCAATTACAGTCTATAACAACTGTTGATGAAGGTGGAAGAGAAGGGCCTCTTTCCTCCATTCTGCTGTCTGCCTGCATGCCTCTCGTCTCTGATTGTCCCACAGCCACATGGGGCTGGGCAGGCCCTGAAATGCAGTGGGTGCCCGTGCCTCCACTCACCAGTATGCCCTCTGGGTTGCCAGGCAGTGTGGCAATCACTGCACTGACTCTGCTGCATACGGGACTTTCTGTGCCTCTATGGACAAGGGGAGCACAAGCTATGGCCCAGAGGGCACATCCAGCCCGATACCACACTACAGTGCTCAAGGTGGCACTGGTCTTTCTAGCTGAGCACTCCACATAGTATCTACAGGTCCCAAGATGGGGACCCGACTACACACATCACGCCACCTGGTGGGTTTGATGTTCACGATGCCTCTGCTACCCTTGGCCCAAGATGGTCATAGCGCTAGACAGACTGAAACTGTATTTCATTGCCACCAGAGAAGACAATGCTGTTGCTCTACTTTGCTTCGGATGACACAGACCGTCTATTCCAGATCTTGGCTGGGGCTGACGGCTCCTATGACCCTGCACATTCCGCCTTTATGGCTTACTTTATGGCCTGCTTGCTGATTCGGATTACAAGAAGTTCAAATTGACACACGTCTTGCAAAGCCGTAGGGAATCGGTGGATACATGCCACATCTACCTTAGTAATCTTGCACTCACCCACACTCTGTGGGATGAAGGGGATGCGATCAGGGCCAACATTAGTCAAATGTGTTCATCTGGCAGAGTTAGAAGATTGATCTTAAGGGAGCCTGACATTAGGCTGATCCCCATATTATATCTTGCAAGCTGATATGAACTGGCAGCATCCCATAGCAGAGGTCATACACACTGTTCAAAGTGAAGAAGTAAATATGGGCAGAGGTTGACCTACTGTAAGGTGGCAATCAACGTAATAGACGGAACTGTACCAGATCTGCCCAGGACTTGTTTCTCTTGTGGGGTTGAATGGCCTCATCCAAAAGATTACATTGCGAAAGGATTATCCGGCAATCGGTATGGAGGAAATCAAACTCTTAAGCAACTTGTGCAATTCAACACCACAGGGACAAGTAGATGTTTCAGCACATGATCAGAAGTGTTACTATAGACTTCCTTGTTGACATCAGTGTGAGCAATAGCATCTTAGCCAATGCAAAAGCAACCCCGGAACACATGGTAAGGTCGGCTAATGTCCTGCAAAGGCTAAACAACAAGGGCCTAAAGCTTAACATTGAGTTCCAGAGCACCAAAGTGTTTCAGGTGAGTGGGCTTTCTTCTGACCCTCTGAAAATAAGAGACATCAATGAAGGGTTAGCACCATCATTTTAATCCAAGGCACTGAACATCTTTGGAATCTGAAGGTTTGTGGGTGATTTATTCTTGGATTAGCTACTCTCAAAAAACTGATCCAAGTATTGACTAAAAAGGACTGCTTAGCAATGGGGTCATGCTGTGTAGGCAGCGTTTCAGGCTATAAAAATGTACTTTTTGCAGACTCCACAATGGCATTCTTCAACCCTGACTGCTCATTGGTGCTCATGGTGGATGATAGACCAGAGGGGTTGGGAGCGGATCTATGTGATTACTGCGTCACCCTTAATGGCGATTACGAAAATGTCGACCTCCAATACAGCGCAGTGATCACATAGATGACTTACTCTTACATCCCGTCCCCTTTCCTTCATACTGCATGGGCGTCCCTCGGTAGGGAGGGGAGCCGGAACCTTTTTCACCTGAAAAATCCTTCTTCTCCTTCTTCTCCTTTAAATTTAGAGGCGCACAGGGGCGTGGCCCTGGGAGCATGCGCTCCCCTGACTCCGCCCACCAGCTCCTCTCCTCAGTCCCCTTTTCTACGTAGACGGGAACAGGCCAATTTCACCAGCGCTCCTGGGTGTCGCTTCGGCCATGTAATACCACGCACTCTTCCCCAGATACTTTCTTCTGTCTTTTTGACTTCTTTTATCAATCAGGTACTCGGTCCTCTGGCGCCACGTTCCTTCCCGGTGCATGTCGACTTCAGCGGGCTTCAGCAGGTGTCCAGCCTGCGAGGGGCTCTTCCCTACATCCGATCCCCATGCTCTTTGCCTCTGTTGCCTTGGCCCTGACCATGGCTGGGGGGGTTGTACCACGTGCAACGCACTTACACTGCATGCTCTGAAGAACAGACTAGCTAGGTGGAGGGAGCTCTTTGAGAAGTCGCCTCCAGAGGACTTGAAGAACTTCATCAGACATAAGTCAAGGTCCAAGGGAGGGCCTTTTTTTACAGCACACCCTGCAAGGGTGACTCCTTCCCAAGGAAACACCCAGGCAGGAGCAACCTCTCAGGTTCTCACACCAGTACAAGTACCAAGGCTAGTTCAGCTACCGTCCGCCAGGCCGAGGGGTCTGTAGATCCTTCCGGAGACAGTGCCGAGGGACTACAAGGTTCTTTTACCGAGTGTTCACCCGAGGGGCTACGCCCTTGCACCTGCAACATGTCCAAGGGAGCGCCTGCATGCAGCACTGCTGGCGATACTGCTGAGAGCAACACGCCTACCATGCCATGGCCTGGGGTGCTGGGTAGGTCTCTTTCTGCACCGCCAAGAGACCTGGAGGAGGCCGGACCCAGTGAGCCATGCACCACGACTTTTTTTGGCACTTGGCAAGCAGCTCGACAAGATGGCCGCTGCGCCAGATAAGATGGCCGCTCGTCCGATACGTTCTGAGTAACGGAGCAGGTGGGAGAACGAGTTACAAGTTGGGACTGGTGTCAACCAGGTACGTGGCCTACAGCTTATCAGCATCACAAGCAGGTTTACCCCGCAACCAGCTAGACCGAGTACGCACCGGCCCCAGCTGCCGCCCGTTACCCCATCAGCATCACCTGCCAGCCCACCGGCCTGCGAGGACAGGTTCTTTGAAAAGCTCCTCACTCTCATGAGATCTCCTCAGATGGGGGCCATCCTTAGAGATGTGCTCAGGGGGCCCCTCTGTCTGCGCCTATAGTCATTCCCATGCCGGCTTATTTGATTCCGGCTCCCCTGCCTCCCTGTCACGCCCTCACCTTCATCCACGCGTTCCATTAACACATCTCATAATCCAGTTCCCACTATCTCCACCAAAATACATGCCAGGACACACTCTTCCCTGCAGACCAGCCGGCAAGGAATGGGACAAGGTCAGCGACGCCGGTTCTTGCCATATCAGTGTTGGTTTCCATTCCGGCGTTGGCAGTTGCCATGGAGACGCGCCACGGGCATTCTACAACGTCTCCGCTGCCGGGACCTGAGAGCTCCTCCTTCAGCACGTTCGATCACGTGACGGATGATGAGAGTCACGTGATCATTAGTCAGCGTTCAAAAGGGACGCGCTGACTGCCCTCCAGCGCTTCACAGCTGATCCTGTTGGGCGCATTACGGACTACGGATTCAGATTACTACCACTGACCTCGGATTGTTCTTGGACTCTGATTTTGGCTTCTTCCTTCAAGGTACCTTTGTTTGGAACTATTCTCTACTGGATTCAACCACATTTCTGTCCCTGGATTGCTATTTGGATTGCCTTTTCGTTATGAACTATGTTCTTGGATTACGCATTTTTCAACTGATTGAATTACGTTTTCTGGCTTCTAAGTAAGGTGGTGATTTCATTCATACTAAGTACCTTACCAACCTGTCATCTGGTCGTCACCCTTGCCGGCTGCCTCCGACAAACATCTTTAGACCATTATTAAGTCCCGACCAACTCCTAAGGGTAAGCCCTATTGTAGACTTATTACATACTCATATACAAGTCTGGGGTTCTGTGTTTATGACCTAATTTCGTGTTTGCCTTACAGTGGTCATAGGGGGCATCTTCGGCATCTTCCGGCATTCCTGGTTCCGACTGACGAAAATCACCACCTGTGGCCTCAAGGACCACTCGGGCAGTAATTTCTTGTTTGCTCGAGTGGTACTTGGGGACGGAGGTTTCATCGGCTACACGACCATCAAGTCTTGACACTCACACAGTTCAGGTGGTTCCGTAAAAAAGTCTCCTCTGCAGCCTCCAGCTCTGGTCTCCCCACCTCAGCTCTCGGTGCGCAGCACTCCACCTGCTCTGGACCAGCCGGACTCCCTGGTGGATACAGATGAGGAAGAAGACCCTGATACACGATCGTCAGCCAAGGCCTTCCACCAACGACTCCCAGGTCTGGCCGAGGACTTGGGCATTCCTCAACCCAAAGTCGAACAACAGGAGGCAGGGGGTACTTGCAGAGGTCCTCACTCTGTGCCCTGCTGCTAGAACGGGATCCTGATGCAGAAGGACTTTGTCGCCTTGGCCAAGAAGGGGTGGCTCAAACCACACTCAGCCCACCCTGTCAATCGGCGCCTCAACACCAAGTATAGGCAAATGGAGGGGGATCCACTCTTGCTGTCGGCGCACCCTCAACCGCACTCTTCGGTGATTGCTGCGGTGTCACTCTACTCAAAGCTTCAGTTGTCCTCATCCACCTCGTCCTCAGTGCTGCTAGGCAAGGATGAGACGATCTTGGAGGCGTACGGGAAGAAGCTTTATTCCAACGCTTCGCTGCATCTTCGTCAATCCAACGCGGATGCCATGCTGGCAGCCGTTAACCAGAGGCTTTGGCGGGGAATAGCAGACTTCCTTCCAGAACTTCCAGTGCAGAGCCAGTCACGTTTCAAGGTGGGACTGGCAGAGGCTAAAATGGTGGCGCAAGACATCATGGAGTCCACCGTGGCCCACATTGACACCTCTGGCCGGGCCATATACATCGCCATGGACATGAGAAGCACTGCCTGCCTTCGGGCTACTAAATTCAACCCAGATGTCCAGGAATGCATATTGGACCTTCCATTTGAGGTTGGGGACCTCTTTCACTCCACCGCTGATGAGGAGCTAGATAAAGAAAAAGGGTTGTATACTAATTGACCTTTTCACAATTGACCTCGGGAGAATTGACCTAATGTAGAAGGTCAATTAGGACATATATGCGGGGGGGAAACCCCCCGCAACCCTCCAGCCAATCCAAAACCCCTGCAACCCCCCACCCAATCCCCTTATATTATTTATAATCCAAAACCAACCCAGCACATATATAAAATAACTAAAATAATCTAAAGGTCAATTGTGCAGAAGGTCAATTAGGACCACTATATATTAGGTCAATTGTGCAAAAGGTCAATTGTAAAAGGTCAATTTGGGTAATACCTCCGACAAGGCTACTAGGAGCCAGTAAAAGAGTAAATGGACTAGGTTCTGTCACTGGGCGGACTCTAAAGAGATCAACCCCCTAACGTGAATGTTGGATGGTGTGCTCTCCTTCTCTGCACACTTTGCTCACTCAGGCGTGCAGGTGGACACATGCTGCACTTATTTGGCAGCCATAGGGGCCTACAGAAATTTGGTGGAGGAGGTCTTCTCCTCTTCCAACCCCGTGGTCCAGCGACATTTGGCGGGCCTCACCAGGCTCTACCTGCCCATCAAAAAAAACAAACCCTGTGTGGGACCTCACAAGCACAAAAACAAAACTGGCTACTGAGCCCTCCTTAACACTCGCTCACTAGTGGCAAACTCTATGGAATGTTTTGATCTAATCCCTCACCTTGCACCTGATTTTCTTTTCCTGATTGAGACATGGCTGGGTGAGGTATCGGGCCCTTCTATTGTGCAAGTTCTTCCTCCTAAATATACACTGGCCCACATGGACCGCATGGCGGCCCACCCTGGTGGTGGAGTGGCCATGATCCACAAAACTAATTACACAGCTATTTACACAGTCCTTAAGCAGTTGGTACTCTTGTTCAGAGAGGAACTGCCATAGCATTTCGGTGCTGGACTGCCCATGTGAGCGGGACAAAGACTGATATGCAAATGGATATTTCCCATCTGTGAAAGGTACAGTGAGCAAAAAGCGTGTGCTGCAAACTCTCATCTCAGAGCAGGTTATCATGCCATGTTCTTTCTGGAGAGGAGTGCCTGCTACCTTTTTTGAAATATTTGCAAGTAACTTGGGGTTTGTCACCCTCCCTGCTCACTGTGCTCAGAGAGGCACTGCTTCACCTCACTGATGAGGCCCAACAAGGCTGAAACACGTGTATGGGGTTGCAGTTGGTACTCTTGTTCAGAGAGGAATTGCCATAGCATTTCGGTGCTGGACTGCCCATGTGGGCGGGACAAAGACTGATATGCAAAAGGATATTTCCCATCTGTGAAAGGTACAGTGAGCACAAAGCGTGTGCTCCAACCTCTCACCTCAGAGCAGGTTATCATGCCATGTTCTTTCTGGAGAGGAGCGCCTGCTACCTTTTTGAAATACAGTCCCTAAGCACTCTTAAAAAATGGAATCCTTACTAGCCCATAGCACTGTCTCCCCCACCTCGACTCTTACAATTCTGGTGGTCTATCGGCCCCCTGGGGCAGGCAGCGCTTTTTATGCAGATTTTCCTGCATTCGTTTTAGAATTACAGATCCAATACCCCGATTTGCTCATTGTCAGTGATTTCAATCTCCCATTAAATTCTGCCACTGCTGGGCAGGTTGCCAATTTTATGGACTTGATGCTCAATCTAGGACTTCCCCAGTGGGTGGTTAAACCCACACACCAAAGAGGAAATGTCCTGGACCTGATTTTTGCCCCTGCAGCGTCCATCAGTACTAGTTCTTCCACTCCAGTAGTTTGGTCGGATCACTTCCTGGTTTCATTCTCCATCCTTTGTAGACTTCCGTCTCCACCCTTGGCGAAACCTTCTATTTTTAAGCGTATTTTGCGCAGGGTGTCTAACCCTGAGCTTACCACTTTCCTGATAGCACACTGTGGGCAGGTAGCCAATTGCTCCCTGGCTACTCTTGATACCGCATTTAAAGTCTCGGCTGACTCATTGGCTCCCCTCAGATTGTGCAAACAGAGATCCCGCTCTTCGGAGCCCTGGTTCTCTGAGGAACTAAGAAGTGGCAAACTGCTTTGCAGACAGGCTGAGAGAAAATGGCGTGCTTTTTATTCTCCTGACGCCACATCTTTCTTTCATCATACCCTTACTGCCTATCACAAAGCAGTCATAAACACCAACAAATCTTTTTTTGCTCACAAGGTTCATGGTTCCCTCAATAAACCTACGGCCCTCTTTGATCTCGTTCACTCTTTGTCTACTCCTGAGAAGGCTCATGCGCAGGTGCCGTCCTCGCAGGCTTTGTGGAACTTTCTCTCCTCATTCTTTGTGACCAAAATTACCACCATCTGGGATGAGATAAATAGGGAGTCACCTTGGTTATCATGCCATACAGCCCATGCTGAGCCTCCCGTGGCCCAGGAACAATGGTCTACGTTCCCGATGTTCTCTGACACAGATGTGTTAGAGACTCTTCAGTGCCTAAAATAGCCTCTCCTGCTGACGCCATACCCTTAGCTCTTCTGAAGGAAGCATCGGGTGGCCTAATTGTTCACATTACTGCTGCTGTTAATGCATCTCTCACTAGAGGTGTGATTACTTTGACACTTAAGCATGCGTTGGTGATCCCTTTGCTGAAAAAGCCCTCCCTAGATCCTGAAGTGCTGGCTAATTATCACCCCATCTCTCTTCTTCCCTTTCTGATGAAGGTATTAGAAGCACTGGTTTCTCCCCCACTGTCTACTTTTTTGGAAACATCCCATTATTTTGATTTGTTTCAGTCTGGTTTCAGCCTGGGAGAGGCACAGAAACAGTCTTGAACTTGGTTCTAGACGACTTAGCGCGCCTGGTGGATCAGGGGGGTGTCGGAGCAGTTCTGCTGTTGGATCTTTCAGCTGCTTTTGACACAGTTGACTATCCTACCCTGATCTCCCGGCTCTCTGACGCTGGTCTGTCTGGCCAGGTACTCGACTTGTTCATGGTCTTCCTGGCCGATCGCTCCCAATCAGTTTTGTTGCCCCCTTTTTGCTCTAGTCCGCTTTCACTATTCTGTGGTGTCTCTCAGGGGTCTGCGTTGTCCCCCATTTTGTTTAATGTTTACATTAGTCCTCTCCTGCTTCTTAACCTGTCTCACGGGTTCCGGTATTATTCCTATGAGGACGATACTCAAATGTTGGTTCGCTTGGACTTTTCTCAAGCCGAGACAGCGACACGGCTGAAGAAGTGTCTTGAGGATCTCGAATATTGGATGAGAACCAATTGGTTAAAACGTAATGGCAGTAAAACTGAGGTCCTGGTCATTGGGACCAACTTCCCCACTCATGTTTGGACCGCAGAGTTCTGGCCTGCCTCTCTTGGCCCTCTCCCTGTGCCTGTTTCATCAGTCAAGAATCTGGGGGTCAGAATTTCAGCATCTATTGCCATGGATGAGCAGGTGGCGGCAGTCTGTAAGACTAGGCACTTTTGTTAGGAAAGATTTCCATTTCATGTGTAATTTTCCCTCCAGTTGTGTACCCCCAACTTTTTGCTTTGTTTAAACACCATAGTCTGACTTTACCACAGTAGCACAGCCTTCTGCTGCACTTCCCTTGGCTTTTCGCTCACTTTGTTATGGGGAAACTGACATGCCCTTAAAGACAGTCAGTACCGGGAGACTTTGTTTCCCTTAGTCCTTGTCAATGTTGCAACTTTTCTGCAACATGTTGCAAGTGCACAATTTACCTTACAGTACAGTGCACTTGGCTCTTCCTGTCATTTCAAAAGGCCCTATATACTCTCGAGGGATTTTTTAGGAGAAGTGCAGATGTGCCTTGGACAGGGCTAGTGGCAGCTTTTCTTCATGTATTTTTAACCCTTTCCTACCAGGTAAACCGCGTTTACCGCGGTTGGCATGAATAGGTGGCCTGACTCCAAAATGGCCATGCCACGAGGTTCTTTGTCCTGTCCTTTGGCCATCTTGCCCCTTCACCTTCCCCAGGTCGAGCCGACCCGGGTCAGTCCTTATGTGGGCATGCATTCTCCCTTGAAACGCCAAGCTTTCACTGGCTTCTGCATCCCTTGTCTGCGTGCTTCCAGGATGTGGGCTGGACTGTATGGTTCCAATACACATCCTGCCAGAGATTCTGGTGTGCTGTGAATGCCTGGGACCACCGTGGTCCATGATTGGTCCACGTATGGTATGCCTGTATGTGAGCAGATCTCCCATTGGGTCCTCTTCGTTTTGGCACGAAGGAGATTTTGGATAAGAGAAGGCTCCAAACACCCATACCATGTCAATCTCTGGAGTTCTCACTAAACGAAGGATAGAATGCAAGTATCCTGAAACTACGAAGCTGAGTCAAGGAACCTCTGGTAACCCACTGGAAGGTTTGGCACCCTGAGCCCGCTGTCGTCCAGCTGGAGCCCTCTGCATCTGTTCATCCTAGAAGGTGTGCGAAGACGCTTCGACCCGTTGAAATAGTGGGACCATCTATTCTCGGCACCTTCATCAAAACCTGCAAGTAAGACTTTTTGGAAGTGTCCCTGGGCCAACCAGTGGGCTGACCAGCTTGCGCAGGACCTTTGCCCTGATACTGCCGCCGTTTTGAGGAGGCCTTTGAAACTTTGTCCCCCGTAAACTCTGTGTTCACGGTACTGTCACACCAAATTTCATACACTTGGCGTTCCCAGGTCTGGAGTAAAGAGAGAGCGCCCAAACCAGAGTACACGCGGTTGCCGTGTCACCAAGCCGTGGTGACGATCTTTGCAACCTCATTGCAGCTGTGCCCCTCTGTGCCCTGAAGCCTGCTACAGCGGAACTGCCTTGATCCATCTACTAGGAGCAGAGAAATCGCCACTGTCCCGTTTGGGAATTAATGCTGTAACTTCGTTGCTGAAAGCCACAGAGCCGTGAGATTGCCGCATTTGAACCTGCAACTGAAGTGGACTCGACTGCCGAGTGCGCTGGGGGTCAGTGAGCAATTGCAACCCCTAACCGGTGGCCCCTAGCGCATCCATCAATTTTACGCACAAGTGGCCCCTGAGGGTCCCTCTCCTTTCCTTTAGTGCAAACTAGCAAACTATTCCCAACTCTTGGAACCTGCTCTGCCTGCAAGGGGAGACCCTCCTCGAATAGTGGGAACCTATTCTGCATCACCTCACCTGCCTTCCTGAGCTGCTACAGCCCCTACAAAAGATCCTGTTTTGCCCTTCTGCGCCACCGCATGCGCCAGCATCGCAAGTACATTTGAGCCCTAGGCTCCTCATATCTTAGGGATTGGGCTGTCTTTCAGTTAGGATTGTGTTTGATGCAGAAGGGCCTAAAGACTCTTTGCACTACCTGCTTCCTTCCCTTTTAGGTTGTGGACCCATTTTGTGCATTAACCCTTTAGACCCCATTGGTCTTGTATATATGTATATTGATAGGATTGTGTTGGCTTAGAAGTATTGCTGTGATTTTATTTGTATGTTGAAACTCAAAGGCCTTGAAATAAATGTATTTGTATTTTTAATATATATACACCTGACTGGGAGTGATTTGTAAATGTCCTTTACCCTGTGTGCTCATTGAGGTCTTTCAGTCACCCTCACCCCTCCTGAGACCTAGTCTTGACCGCAGCTATAGCTCCTTGATTGGTCTGGCTTGTCCAGAAGGGTACCCTGTTCCAAGAAACTAGGCTGGCCTTCTGAACCTCTGCCCACCAAGTCAGAGTTCAGAAATTTGTCTTAACAAATTGGTGTACAGCGGTGGGATATGACTGAAGCTATTCAGTGTTGCACACTAGTGAAGGCATTTCAGATTACCCCTACCCAGGACAAATAGTGACTTTGTAGTGATAATTGTGAAGGCCATAGACCTGTCTAATATAATGGAAACAAGTACCTGTATAACCTTAAATGCTTCTAAGTCTGAAACATTGATAAAGATGTGTACTGAGAGAGGTTTACTGGCTCAAGGTACAACATTGGAAATGATCCAGAAAATTATGGAATGGCAAGAGATGCAACTCGGTGCCATAACCTCTGATGAGAGTGCAGAAGGAGGAGGGGCTGCTCCCACTGGCAGAACTGACAGTTCTGCCGCTGCCCTCATTCATGGTGCCCATGAGGACCTGGATGATGTAATGTCCAATGTTTCCTCTGCAAGCTCTGATGTTGAGACCATGCTGGAATTCAAGAAGCAAGAGCTGCAGTTTAAGCAGATGGAGCTTGTATTTCACATGGCTAAGCTGAAAGTAGAGCAGGCAGAAAAACAGAAGGACAGGGATCACCAGTTGGAACTGGCCAAGCTTCAAGTTTCAAATGGATCCAAGGGATCTGGACATGGGTCTGGATCCTCCTCTCATCCAAGATTTCCTAAAGATCTGTTCAGTGTGTATGATGAGAAGAATGACATTATGGACTGGTTGAATGCATTTGAGTATGCATGTGAAGTTCAAGAGGTTGTAAATGCTGATAAGAATGCATGGTTGTTCAGCAGACTACCCCATTCTGGCTGCAGTACTATTATGGAAATGTCAAAAGCTGAAAGAGTAGATTTTGCAATTTTTAAGCAAACTCTCATCTTAAAGTTTGGGAAGACTCCTGCCCAATACCTGAAGAGGTTTAGAGAGTACAAGAAGAAAGAAGGAAGTATGTGGGTATCATATGTGACTGATTCTTTAAATAACTTGACTGGCTGGGTTGAAGGCTATAAGGTCTCCACTTTTGAGGGTATGATATGTCTTGTCATGCTTTAACATATGTTTGCATCTTTTTCCCCCTGAGCTTAAGCAGCATTTGGAAGATTCAAATGAGATAGATCCTAAGAAGCTGGTCATAGCAGCAGATTTGTGGGTGTCACATAGAGTGTCCCATAAGGACAAGACCCATCCTGGTAAGCAGGAGGAGGGGGAAAAGTCCAAAGATAAGGAGGGTGGGGGATCTGATAAAACCTCCTCCCAAAAGATCCACAAAAATAAATGTAAGGGTAAGTCACACGAGAACACACAGGGTAGTAGATGTTATCCTCCAAAACAGAACTCTGGTTACAATAAGCCTCCCTATGTCCTAAGTCCCAGTGGATCTTGTGTGGCTTGTGGAGCAAGTGACCATGTGAAGGGGGACCCCAGACGTAAGGTCAAAACCTTGGGGATCCACTTTGCTAATCTGGCCTTCTCCTCCTATTAGGAAGAAGAGATTACAGGGGCATCCTTCACCTCAGACTCCTTCCCCAGTGGGATAGATTCTGAGGTTGTTTTAGTTTCCCTGGGTTCCTGGCATGGATGTCATTTAGGGGTTGCCAGGGATCGCAAATGTGACCCCAGAGGTCTCCCTTGCTACCCCTAAACAAAATCGAAAAAAAGTGTTGGTCTTTTTTTTCTGTTTTTTTTTAAATTGAGACTCATGGGCTGTGGCCAGCAGCATGTGGCTTTTTGTTTCTGGAGTGGCTGGTTTGCTGATAGCTATAGCTGGTAAGATAGCTTAGTGGGTTGAGCACTGGCTGCTGCAATGTGTGATTTGCAGGTTTGACTCCCAGCAAGGTCAACTCAGCCTTTCATCCTGCTGATGTTGATAAATGACTACCCACACAGATTGGGTGATGCTGTATATTTGTTCTATATAAAGCGCTTAAGCATAAGTGCTATATAATAACACATCATTATCGTTTGGCCTTGGACGTCTGCTTGCATTCACAGTGATTTTTTAATATGAGCCTATATGCACTCATAATAATGATACATATGGTGATCCACTATTATATGAAATGTATATCATTTTACAGTGATAGCGTAACCATATTTTTTTAAGTATACTTAGAAACAATGCTATGTAATGCCACTTTCTGTTTTGTCGAGGGGTGAAAGGTTGTGTTCCATTGCTTCCTGTGATGTCACTTCTGGGTGGGGTCAAATTACATCACTTCCTGTGATGTCACCAGAGGTCAAGGGTCGTGTGATGTCACCTCAGCTATCCCTGGTATTTTCCCGAAATGACGTCGCTGGTTCCTGGGAGCCTAAAGTCTCAGAGGCTTATGCTAGGATTCCTGATAATACCAAGCACTACTTTAAGGACAGTGTGCTGATTAATGGAATAGATACTCCTGCCCTTAGGGATAGGGGCGCAGCAGAACTGTAGTGGATTCTACCTTGGTAGATCCAGAAGAAGTTGCCAGAGCACCTCTGTTATCCACTAAGTTGGCTGATGGCCCACCTCTCAAGTTCCCAGTTATGCCTGTAAATACTACTAGAAATGGTACAGTGGTCAGGATTCCAGTGAGCATTCAGAGAGATGTCCCAGGAAAGGTCTTGCTGGGGACTGATCTCAGAGCTTTAGGGCTTGTGAGAGACACATCAGAGAGACCCTGCACAAGATCACAAACAAGGGCTGCACTGGCTAAGTCCAATGCCTTGCCCAAGCCAAAGGGGAAACCCAAGGCTAAGGGAGTCAAGAAAGACAAGAGAGTTAAAGAACACATTTCCCCTAACTCATCTACCACTGAGGTGGAGGTAGTTGGTCAAACAACTGAACCTGACGAGGAAGAGGCATTACCTGAAGAGTTTTATCCTAATGACCCTCCTGAACTACAAGGATTGTTAGTAGAAGGTGGTCCTGACAGGATTGAATTCAGTAAGGGCCAACCTGAGTGCCTATCTCTGGAAGGCCTAAGGAGACAGGCCTGCTCCCAGCTTGAGGGTGAAGCTCCTGGGAAGCATAGGATTTATTGGGAAGGTGGGCTCCTCTACAGTGAGCCTACAGAGTCTACAGAAGGAGAACATAGGAGGTTGGTGGTTCCCCTTGCTGTAAGACCCTTCCTCCTGCAGTTGGTGCATGAAGTGCTCCTTGCTGGTCACCTTGGCATCAAGAGAACCACGCAAAGGTTATCCATGCATTTCTACTGGCCCAAGATGGGGGTGCAAGTAGAAAGTCACTGCAGGAGTTGTGCCACCTGCCAGTTATCTGGAAAAAGTGGCACAACAATCCAACTCCATTGTACCACTCCCATTTGTGGGGGTACCATATGAGAGGGTAGGGATTGACATTGTTGGTCCCCTTGACACCCAAACATCCTTAGGCAATAGGTTTATCCTGGTGCTGGTCGACCATGCCACCAGGTATCCTGAGGCCATCCCATTGAAGACTGTGACTGCCAAGTCAGTTGCAAAAGCTTTACT
Source organism: Ambystoma mexicanum (assembly GCF_040938575.1). Taxonomy (NCBI): domain Eukaryota; kingdom Metazoa; phylum Chordata; class Amphibia; order Caudata; family Ambystomatidae; genus Ambystoma; species Ambystoma mexicanum. Next base: position 1,297,132,758 of record NC_090923.1, on the reverse strand, counting down.
TGGCCTATTTACTAGGGTTGGCTTCCCTAGAGAAGTTGTGTCTGATAGGGGCAGCAACTCTATGTCAAAGTATATGCAGGCCATGTGGAAGGAATGTGGTGTCACCTATATGTTTTCATGTGCATATCGCCCACAAACCAATGGTTTCATTGAAAGGTTTAACAGAACTTTAAAAAGCATGATAGAGAAGAAAATGGGATCTTCTATTGCCATGCTTACTGTTTGCCTACAGAGAGGTACCTCAGGAGGGTGTTGGCTTCAGCCCCTTCGAACCTCTATTTGGTCACCCTGTGAGGGGAACCATAGCTATAGTCAAGGAGGGATGGGAGATGCCCACTCCCCCCATCGCTACCAACGTAGTAAGTATGTGCTGGGGCTCACAAAAAGGATGGTACTCCTGATGGGTCTGGCTAGTGAGAAACTGAAGGCAGGGCGAGCACTGGTGAAACACTGGTATGACCAGAAAGCTGCCCTCATCAATTTCTCCCCAGGTCAACAAGTCCTGATCATGAATCCTATAAGGCCTATAGCTCTACAGGACAAATGGTCAGGCCCTTACACAGTGGTGGAGTCACTGGGTGAGGTCAACTGTTTAGTGGACCTTGGAAGGGCTGGCCAAGCTCCAAAAGTGTTCCATGTAAATAGCCTGAAGGCTTTCATCCCAAGAGTTGAAATCGCTGCACTGCTGCTGGCTTCAGATTTTGAGGAAGAGGAGTCAGAACCTCTCCCTGACCTGTTCCAGGGCAGTCCTTCAGACAGCTCCACTGAGGATGTCAAATTGGCCACTCACCTGACTTCTGAACCTTAACCAGATTCAGGAATGTGATGAGCAGATGCCAGCCTTCAAAACCATGTTCGGGATTCCAAAATGGCTGCCGTATAAGGTGGACGTGCCGGAGCACTCTCCGTCTTTGTTTCTGAAGCCTCCATCCATCCGTTGACAATCACTGCAGCCCTCAACGATCGTGATACTTCTGTGGGGGTTGTTGGATAACCCTCTAACCATCTCACCGACACTGAATTCGGCAGCTGACCTCAGCCATCTGGTTTGGCATCGGGACTCAGATGATTGACCATGCCCGATGAGCCCTTGTAGCAACAGCCTCACCATCAGACCGATCAGCCGTGGCACTCTGGCAGGACCCGAGAGACACATTAGGTACACTGTCTCCAAAGAGCCAAGAGGAGTTGTGTGGCACGAGTATTGCATTGCCCCTCATACTTTAAGAGGAGCAGTGCCCCATAGACGGCGAGGGACACTGGTAATTAGTAGCATTTACCGCCCCTGCGTGAAGATCACATTATGCACAACGGACAGCAAGCTTTTCAAAGGCTTTCCAGACCCAGTATGAACTTTCCTAAAGAGTGAAACTTTTGCCTCCAGGTTCTACAAGGATCTCACACTTAGATAGACTCACTGAAGCAAGTTACAGGAAGCGCATTTTGGGATAAACAACTAGCACTTAAGGTGAGGTTGCGGGGCCACCACTTGCCATTTGTTAAGTCTCTTGTTCACTTTATGAGACCCTCTGTCAGAAGTACTGCAGATACGGGCCGTTGTGAACTGTTTCTCTGCCTGCTCTTAGCTACCATCCGGAATACTGTCTGTGTGAGTGTGCGCATCCCGTGAACCACACACACACAACAGTCCTACTTCAATCCTGCTCTAGTAGGTATCTACATCTGCCCACATACGACCCACTTATAAAATAACCCATACTGTCTTTAATAAGGAATTAGACTTTGCCTTCAGTTGCAGGCGTTTCCTTATAAGCAGCGCTCTATCCCAAGCCAAAATGTAAGTGCACAATCTGTTATTAGTACATTCACACTAGCACACACGTATAAGGGGGGCATGATACTGAAGCAACTAGGCCCTTAGGGGTGCCTCATATTAGTTCTTGTGTTTATCAACACATATTTTCCTGGCCTTAAAGATCCGAGACAAAACACCCCTGTGAGTAACCTAGCAGTAGACCTGCAACTTAGGCAGACGGGTGCATCCCCTCAGAGTTCCTATACCGACTGATGTATTTCGGGGGTGGGACAAACGAAGCCAAGCTGGGCAACCTCCATCTCAGCAAAAAACACAGAAATCATTGGATAAACTATGGGCAAGTAACACAATTCTCCCTGGACCTACCACCACATCTAAACTATCCTCCTCTCCGTTGAAGCAATGTACCCCCTCAGACATGTCGTCTTCCAAGGAAGATTTTGCAAAACGTTTTCAGGAATTTCAGGATCGCTTCACCCTAAAATTTCAAACACAATTCACAGCATTTATGGCCGATATAAGGAACTCACTTGCAGAGGTCAGTAAAGAAAAAACATCCCTAGCCGAACGCGTTGATCAGAAGGAACAAGCCATTCAAACTTTGGACGCTGCCTGCAAAAAAACAGATGTGGCTCTAGAAGACCTTTCCAAGATAACACATAAACTAGAACTTCAATATGAGGAGCTAGAAAACAGATCACGATGATCCAACATTCGGATCAAGAATTTGCCTGATAAAATCTTGGACTCAGAGCTAAAAGAGGCCACGGTCCAGATATTTGGTAACCTCTTGGCTAGGGAGGTACCCATCGACATTCCGCTTGATAGGGTTCACAGGGTCGGACCGAAAAGAACTGAACGTAGCTCTCGCCCAAGTGACGGCTTGGCTGCCTGCGGAATATATCCCCAAAAAGAAACGTATTCTTAAGCAGGTGAGGGCCTCTACGACAATCTCATATAACGGATCCGAAATACAACTATATCAAGATCTCTCCAGGATCACTCTGCAAAAGCATTGTGATCTAGAGGAAGTGGTGCAAGCCTTCAAACCCAGGGCATAAGATATAAATGGACTTCCCCTTCAGACTATCATTTACCCCGGAAGACATGCAGCAAAGAAGTACGACTAGAGAGGCAGGAGTGACCCTGCTGCAGTTAGAAGAACACTCCACCGGCATGGTATCGGAAAATGCCCAACTCACGTTGCAACAAAAGGCATAAAACCTAAATCTGGGGAATGCCAAATCAGCACACGCTCAAAAAAGAATCGCCGGGATCAGCAAAGAGAAGACTGGCGCTCGCGACTGAGAGGCCCAATCCTTAAACCACCATCCCAAGGGCCATGTTTTGCAAGACTTTACTGGGTTCTTTATCCGGATGGATTAATCATAGATCCCAGGATCCTCAGCATGCATTAAGACGGAGCGTAACCTTTTCTTTTTTATGTTTTGTTTTCCTTTTTGGAATCTATCTGTTTTTTTGTAACAGACGGGGAGCTAGGACTTCCTGCACTTTCACCTGGAAGGTAGATCGCAGCTGGGTGAGTTAGTCCCGGAATATGTTAGGAACTGTGATTCACACCTGGGAACTCATGGGAGGGGGGATGCTTCGTGGAGTTGGGGGGAGAGTATACCTGATGGCACTTATTTTGAGGAGTTATCAGGTGTACGGGGGGGTGGATATCTTGTTGGGGGGGAAACTCACCTGCAGAGCAAATGTAAGATGCTTACCAATGTATAATGCTAGCAATGTGTTAGTACTTTCTTGCCTTTTGTAATACTCTATATACACTCAAAATTCAAGTGTTTGACGTGGAATGTTAGGGGATTTAATACCTTACAAAAAAGTAGGAAGGTGGAGTTCTTCTTGAGGCAGCAACAACAGGACTTGGTGGCATTTCAAGAAACCAATATCTATAAAAAAGAAACAGAAACAAACTTCACCTACACTACTACTTTACAATAATACACGCATGTGCTGCGAGCAAAACTGTCGGAGAATTGATTGCAGTCGATGAAAGTCGCGGCCTTTAAATCATTTGCACTAAAACACACAGGGAGGGCAGATATGTCTTTGTGGTTCTCAGTATATTCTCCATCAAATTAACAGTGGCAACAATATATGGCCCTAACTCAGGCCGAGATGGATTCTTGAAATATGTGATGAGCTTGCTAGAGCTCTTTAGGGATGGAGATCTATTTCTACTGAGGGACTTCAACCTGTCATGGGACCCAGTACCGGACAGAAGTGGGACGACTCTCTGGGCCTCTCCCTCCCCCTTGAGCGGCCTGCAACTTATATTTGCGGAACAATCTCTAGTTGATATCTGGCTCGCCCTGAAGGGGGAAGAGAGGTATTATTCATTTTATTCACAAGTTCACAGGTCATTCTCGCGTATACACTCTGCTTGGTGCTCAACTCCGCTGCTGGGCATTATTTCACAAATGACCACAAATAACCACACATCCAATCACCCTCTCGGATCATGCCCCAATTACATTAACATTAGATATCACAACCGCCAGGCCAAAACAGGTCAAAACACGTGTCGGCTGACACATTGAAAATACCCTTTGATAACCATAAATATTTGTGACAAAGTTTTCCTTAACACCATTTGCGAAGGTTGAAAGTGATAAACACACTTTGCTTCTTGGAATCGTTTTGGAAATCCTGGCCTAAGTTCCTGTGCATCACTCTCCTTGCAGCCTTGAGCTTGTTTGACAACCTGAACAAAGGAGCAGAGCTCTGACCCAGGAAAGACCCTCACCTTGTTCTGTATTCATGTGGGAGAAGTCTTGCAGAGACTAAGAGATCACCACTTATATGCCAAATTTGAGAAGTGTCAGTTCAATTTTCAAGAGTTGAAATTCTACATACTCATGCCTAATAGAGTACAGAAGGAACACAAGAAGACATGAGCAGCCATGGAATGGCCTCAACAACATTCAGTAACTGATATCCAATTCTGGGGGTTTACCAATTTCTACCACCACTTCATTAGAGCCTTTTCAACAGTGTGCTAGCTCCTTACTCAACTCACTAAAAAGAATATACACATTTTGAGTGGCCGTCCACAACCCAGATTGCATCAAGGGGGCATTCTGTACAGCTCGGGTGTTGCTGAAACCCACAATGCATAAAGGGGCATAGATAGGGTAGGGCTAGGTAGGGCCAAGCTGAGCATTAATGTTAGCAGGAACCGAGATGCAGGTGCTCTGGCTCACCATGCATGTCAGGAACCAGTAAGCTCTTTCCGATTTCTGGTTCCTGTCTGCATGGGGAGCGGGAGCTGGAGGTGTGGAGAGGAGCCTCAGGTCTGGAGCTGGTTGGGTAACGGGTATTAAAAAAGTGTGCATATGTGCATGCATGGGTGTCTTATGTTTATTATATAACTATTATTTATTATTATTATTTATATCTGTGCATGCATGTAAAGACTTGTCTGTATAAGTGCACATATGAATGAGCGTTAAGTGTGCATGTTCGAGTGTAAGTGCACGTGTGAATGAGAATGCAGTATGAGTGTTCTGGATGCACATGTGGAGAATACAGGGAATGTTTTGGGTGAATGGATATGCATGTGTGCTTGCAAGGCTGGGGCCCAGGGGGCATTGGAGAATGGATGTACCCCTATGTCCCATCCCCTTTCCTCCATAATGCATGGGCATCCCTCCAGTGTGGAGGAAAGGGGACTATGGACTAGGAGTACTTCAGTCACCCTGTGAGTAACTTTCTTTTTCTTACAGTCACATGGCATGTTTTGCTGGCATTTTTGGGCAAAGCCAAATTAATGAGCGTTACGAGGGGTTGGGGTGAGGGGGTTTATAGTACAATGGGACAGGCAGTTTGTAAATGTTCTTACTCTGGCATGGCCACTATAATGTGTGTTCTTACATGGGAGGGCAGGAGGCGCAAGGCATTTGTGCAGCCAGCAAGGACATTTTTCCCTTCTGTAGCATTGGATTTATTTTACTGGGGTTAAGGGCAAAGTCAACATGAGTCTTCTTACATGGTGGGAGAGGGGGTGGAGGGTATTTGTGCAGCCAGCAATGAGATGTTTTCTTACTGAGACAAGGCTTTTTTACTGGCGTTAAGAGCAAAGTCAACATGAAGAGTGTTCTTACATGGTGGGGAGGGGGCAAAACTAACAAGAGTATGTTCTTATATGGGGATACTATCATATATTGGCAGAGCCAGTACGAACATGTTTCCTTGTGGTATTATTACTACACATAATATTACATAAAGAGCTGGCAGATACATTTGGGGGCCAGGCACTGCTCCCTTGTTTCTGCACTAGGTGAAAGATGTAAGGTCGGATTAAAAACATACTTTTACCTTTCACTTAGTGCAATGTGTGTTGTGCCTCTGCAGCAAATTATCATCATGCCCGTTGCGCATGCATGTTGGCCCAGGCTGACCCGGAGTGTGGCATGACCCCTGCTTTGTTGAGGAGCTTAGGGGTGCCCACGTTAGTTGTTCACTCTATCCCCTATTCTCCCAGTGCTCCTATTTCCCTATTTATAGGAACATTGCCTAGACCCACAAAGATTCATCATCTTGCAGCCCTGTTCTTCATTCAGTTAGTGGTGTTACATGGAGAATCTGCCCACCTGCTGGGGTATTGGAGTGTTTCAGTACCCTGGGAGGGAGGAGGAGTTGTTTGTGTTCTAGGACCCAACCCTAATAGTGTTCCATTGTCTCCACAGACCCACTAATTTGCTGATGTTCTGCTGTCCTCCTGACTACTTTCTTCAGCTGCTAGCTGCCCTGCCACCTGTCTCAAGGACGCCCCTGTTGGTGGTTCCAGCCCACTTGCGTAGGCTTCACCTCTTTGGTTTGCTAGGTGCCGCCCTGCATAGTGGTCTGGATTACCTTAGCATTGATCGCTGTGCGATCTCTGGTGAGCCTGTGCATGGCACAGACAACTGAGCTACTTACCATTGCCTAGCTTGTACAGACACCCCCCAGTGGAGTTGTCTACTCATTCTAAGGAGCATGCAACCTCCACTTGGTGTGGGAGGGCTATTTACCAATTATGTTTGAGTAAATTGGTAAGACATAGAACCTCGAGGGAGAATGAGGTGTCGGTCTAAAGTGTGGTGGTAACATCCAAGACTTAACCACCAAGAGAGTAGTGTGAAAGACCCACAGAAAAATGGTCAGGCACAGGGATTAAGCCAAGCAGCCCAGGCTTGGACATCTGTGGTCAGATGTCAGTCATGCTCTACAGGGTAGTTTTGCTACGTTTCTTCGTGAAAGAGTTCTGTTCCTTTCCACCTCCACATTACCCATTTAATGGCAGCTGCCTTTGACATCTTTGATGGCCAGATCTCAATAATTGGACTTTTTTTTGGTCTTACTTCCATAGTCTCAAGAAGACCCAGATACAAATGGAATATGAAAGGCAGATACAAATAGTCCACACATGCTTTAATCTATATACAGTGTAATGGTATGTGAGCTGCAAACATCCCCTTTAGGAATATATATGCTAACTTCCCAGAAGTAGACATGAATGTAGAAATTTGTGGGGACGTTACTGCGCTGAAACAGAAGTAAAAAGTATGTAAAAATGAGTTGATTGAAACCCAATTTTCAAATTTTACATCAATATACATTTGAAAAAGGATTTGTGGAAAATGAACCGCTGTTTTTATCTTTGATATTGTTTGCTGAAAGAATGTCTGCATTTCATTTGTTGGTCATTCCTCTCTTGTTTGCTAGTGTTCTTTCCTAAACAAGTTTTTTATAGTATGAAAGACTTGACAACAAAGATGTTTTCATCTTGTTTTGTTAATGCATAAATCCATTCTCATCTTCTATAGTGCTTTAAAATAAAATGTCAGATCTATTTCAGCATGTTATCAAACAGATCACCTAGATATCGTGAAACATTTTCTAATTCTCATAGTAATTTCATCCTCAATGTACAGTAGTTGTATTGCGCTTGATTATCTATGTTTATTCTTTTGTACTAGTATTGATATCGTCATGTGCTCATGATTCCTCTTTTATATTTTTAAAATAGGTTTTGAATTACCTAATTTTTACATTCTCCTTGAATACAATACGTTTAACATTTGTGTGTGTCAATGCAATAACATCTCCAGAAATGTCAATATGCATAAATTGGTTCTGGACTATTTGTCTGCCTTGGCGATTAGTCAAGCGTTTGTGTAATTGTGATAAGATGTAAAATGTAGGTGTTCTTGGGTTTTCACAATTAAGGCAGCCAGCCTCCTTTTCACGTAGTAGCCCTTCCCTTTTTCCTATTTTAGTGAGTTCCGAGTTCTGGTGTTTTCTTTTTTTGAAATGTAAATCTTTACTAATATTTTAGGTGCAAAGAGATACAAGCAATTAACACATTGTACAGGAAGAGACTGATATCACTAACTTTCCATTAGTCTCCACACCATCCCCCTGAACCCGCCCACCTCCTCCCATTGTCATCCCACCGCCCGCCCATCTATAGGTATAACAGTCTCCAAAAACAATAATTTGCTGCCTGTCCTCTCTAAACGACTACAGAACCAGATCAGCTATCCTGAAGTTTTCCGATATTACGTAAAAAAAGGGAGCCACCATTCCTCAATATTGCACCTGGATTTGTCAAGAAGATATGTGAGATTCTCCATGGAGTATATATCCCTAACTCTCTGAAGCCACTCCCCAACAATGTCAACAAGGGAGTGAAAGTCCTCTGAATCCTATCCAGTTCTTGGACCCACGGCATAACCTGGGTCCAACAGTCCTACATCTTCCCGCATTCCCATCCCACCACCTGTGCCAGAAGTCAGCCCCTTCAAAATGACAGTTCCAACAGTTTGGGTTCGCCTCAGGATACATCTTTGCCAAATTATTAGGGGGGAGATGCCAACTATGTAATGGTTTGGTTGCCTGCCATCTAGATTGCATGGACACAATAACCTGGGAGACCTTCCTACACATGTTAGCCCATAGCGAATCTGACTTTTCCCCGCCATAGTCCCGTCCCCACCCCGCTCTAGTCTTTGTCTCTCCAGGCAGCTCGGCAATTAGTAACTCTCTAGTTCTGATGTTTTCTGTAGGGTCCTACGTGATATTTGTCTAATGTTCCTCGTTCTTTAGGAGTTGGGGCTTAAGAGGATATCCCTCTGCTATGTCAGCTAGTTTAATAAACAGATTCCTGCCATACCACATTTTATTAAGGCTTTTTTTTTCAAATTGTTGCATCAGAGGTTTTTTATAGACTAAGTATTTCATAGAATGAAGGGACATACGGAGGAATGAAAGTAGATGGCAAATCTGGACCATGTAGTGTCTACATTCACAAGGCAAGAATTGTATCATTTGTATGTATTTTGTTTCTTTTCCTGAATCAGGTATGGTTTTCTTTTTAATTTGTTTTCACTGTTTGTTGATAACTGCAAAAAATAGCCTAGGAAGTACAACATCAAAAGAAAAAAAACATGTCTCAATAAAAACACCAGTGAAAAGGTTCAGTTATTTATTTGTGCACAGCAGGTTGATTTTTTAACAATAGCCATACCAATACCTAAGGTGTCAAAAAGGTGACAGATGTATGATAAAGAAACATGTACAGTACAGTATAGTCAAACAACAGCTTTCTGCCCTTTGAAGATTATGCTTTGGAACATTAAGTACATACAGAAATTTGCTACACATTTTTAAACATTATTTATAATATTGTTTGTTTGTAGTGTAGTGTTTAATGAGGACAGCAATATCTTCATGGCCAAGTTCGTGCGCCATTTGTGCGGGTGTGGCCCCTTCCACAGTAACTTCTGTATCAGCTCCTGCTTCTACTAGTAAGACACAAATCTCCATGTGTCCTGAAAAACAAAGAATGGAAGACAGTTTCTGGCAATACTCTTAACAATGTTCTGTTTCACATGGTTATAATCCACGTCATCAATGAATGTGGTATTTTAGCCACATCTTTGCATCTTGCATTTAGTTTTTCTGGTGACTTTGGACATGTTGTGTAATAATGTCACCAGAGCTGCAAGGGGCTAATTTTCCTTAAAGTGTAAATTGCACGGATGGTGATCGCCTATGTTTGCACTTTGTGCACTTTGATCTCCTCACTGAAAATGTGTCTGTTTGCACTATGAAGTGCAAAAAAGCATGTAAGACATTGCAAAAACATTGCATTTCATAGTTCAAATGCAGGGGGCATTACAATGGATTCCTATGGACTCCACCTGCTTTTAGCTGACAGATTCCAAGGCAATCCAATGGCTTTCCACCATTTTCTTTTCTTTTTACAGCAGGAGCAGAACTGTTAGGTGGACACAGTAATCCAGTTCTGTGCCCCCTTCTCTGCCTGCAGAAATGACCAAAACATCCCAGTATACTCATTGCATGCCATGTTTTACCACTTCTTTTTTCACTCAAAGAGACTCGAAAATGAGCCCCAAGATAGTCAAAATTAGTCTTACAATGCATACTGGGAAGGAGGGACTACACATTTAAATAAGAAAATATAGCAATGTGTCTTTTAAAAGAAAAGTGAGCTTTAGCCCCTTCAAGCTCTTTCCACATTGTATAACAAATACTTACTAGTACTTACCCAATCTACCAAGTGTTCTCCATCACATTGCTTACTTCGTGGGGCTATAACCATACTACTAGATGGGCAAAAACAGCATATGATAATTCTTTTGATTAAAATAAATCCTTACCCACCCCACCCTACCCTAAGGCTACGCCAACATTCTGTGCCTATAAAATGGTCGCATACACAAACAACAGGCTATGTACTACCCAACGTGGATCTCCAAATGTCATCATCAACGAGCGGGAGGGCAGGTTGTGAGTAATGCAAAGAGGAAGAGCGGTACCTGCATAATGAGCATTAATGGTAGGTGATTTAGTTATTGCCTTGTCATGTCTCTTTTTCGAATGTCTTACTTCATTAACAAAATCATAACAAAGCTCAGAAAGGATATTACAAGAGTAAACACAAAGAGGAGAAACTCTGTTCAACTCCGTCACTTGTGTCTTTAGCAACAAAAGAGGAGTTGAAACGGTATAGTACAGATGTCAAGACACTTGAGCCGACCTGCAAGGAAGTGGGATCTGGAGGTTCCAGAGTTGTGGCCCTACACTAATCCAGAATGGCTATCTAGAGAGACTTCCCACAAGGCCAAAAGTGTATCCTGTTCTGTTGTATTCTAGTGATTGTGGCTTCAGTGATAGCGACTCTGTGGTTATGGTTCAATTGGGCTTCCCATAGAAGGGGTAAGTTTCTTACCTGTAACTCCATATCTATGAAAGATCCAATTCTGGAGAAAGAGCACTTTTTAAGACTGTTACATTTGCAGCATTTGATGAGTTGTCACATAACATTCCCCACACATATAAACCTGATCATTTGGAAAAATAATGTACTGATCTTCTGTTAAGGGGTGCAACATTACAGGGTAGGGGTACACAAACTTGTCTTTTCCAATCTTTGCCAAAATACTTCTCATAAGGCAACGTTTTCTCTCATTTGCAGCCTAACCTCTTTGATGGTTGTATGCCAAACTTTCACAATGAGTTGTGTCTGCTCCTGAAAGTGTGCTTTCACTTGTTTGATACAAATCCACATAAAATCATGTTTGTGATAAATGTGTTCACCCTAACAGTTTATGAACCTACGGGGCAGGTCCTGGGGTCCTTCAAAGGGGCTGCTCATTTGTGTAAGGGGCAAGAAGATTGAAAACACCCAATCAGATTGGTTTGTGGACCAGAAATGATTTTTCTGACAGCAGCCATTGTCTCCCTCTGCGACCCCCAACCGTTATGAGGAGTCACAGAGGGATGCAATTTGACACCACAACAGCTCAGCCTTTAGTCCGGGGATCAGGTCTGCAAGCCTGGGTTGGATCTCAGACTTATCTGAATTTTGCTCTAACCCACAGATCTGGCCAAGAGTGATGGACTGGGTTGGTTGGCTAGTATTAGCAGCTATTTTTGCCGGGTAACTGGGTCTGCAAGTTTACATTTAGCCTGTGAACTTGCTATGGCTAACGAAGGTGCCCGTGGCAGGTGGCAACTGCTGCCCCGCAGACACGCAATGAAAGCAAAGTGTCAACTGGGCATTTCCCTAGGCTCAGGGCATGGTCTTTGGACATGAAACAAACAAAGGTCACATGTCATGGTTGAAGGCCATTGCCATTGGGCTACAGACCCATAAAGGGGTCTAAACAGCAATTGCAGTCAGGTCAAGTGGCCACTTGAGGTGGTTTGGTGGCCTAGGAACTGGTCGAAAGTCATGTCTGTGGCAAAATGGACAGTGGCCATGGACAGTGCCCAATCCCAGTGGTTTGTGGTGGCCAGGGGCATGGCCATGTGCTATGGCTTAATCGCTGTGGCCTCTGGCTTGAGTGGCCTAAGCCATGGGCACAGGCCATGCTCTTAGCAAAGTGCCCATTTCGGGGGGGACTTGAAAAGGGCTGGGCATATCTGAAAGGCCATGCTCTAGACAAACTGGCCTCTAGCCAGAGCCACATGCCCTAGACATTGGCCACTTTGGATGGATTGCGGATGCTCAAGGTAGGTTCTGAGGGTGGTGTGGAGTCAAAATGTCTTTTTTATTTTATAGAAAATAAAAAAGACCAATTTAGAAAGACCGCTCTCGGACCGGTCAGAGAGGTCTTTCTAAATCTAACTGCTGCATACAAGTGCACGCAGAGACTGAGGGTGCCCCCGGGCCAGGACAGAGACTGCGTGTGTACTAGTTGTGTGCGCAGAGATGGAATGTTTGTAGTGTGGGGTGAGGGGGCTAGGCAGAAAGTAAGTGCAAGTGTGTTTGTGTGGAGGAATGTTTGTTGCGTGGAAGGGAGGGGGCAAGTGGGCTGGTAATTGTGTGTGTGTTTCTGCATGTTTGTTTGTTTGTGTTTGCGAGTGTGCGTGTGTCTATCTGTGAGGGTTGGGGAGTTGGGTAAAAATGGTTATAGCAGGGAGTAAAGGGAGATTCGGCCCTGATTTTAAGGGTGAGGACAGCTGGGGGTTTGGTTTTCAGGTGGGTTTGAGGCGGTAAAAGTGATATTAGCGAATATGTAAGTCTGCACCAAATCGGCATTAAAAATCTGCCTTTTTCTGCATGCAGACTTTAATTTGTATTTATTTATTTTAATTTGGCTTATATGGCTTACACGTTTGGAAACCTCTAGCCAATTTTCCAACATACAGAAAAAATGACAACATAAAACTATACATAATTTGATATCATACAATTAAAATACAGTTTTTCCTATTGTTAATTAGTCCATTCTTTTGTTATTTAAAACAATCATTTCAGTCTTTTCAAAGATAGCCAGCAAAAATGTATTTAAGGCTAAATAGATATGTGTTTTCTCACCTTCAACAAGCATTTTCCACCTTTCCTCAGCATCTCTGTTACCATAGTTTGAAATTAATTCACCCAGGAAAAAGGTTCTTTCAGGTCTTAATATATGACACTTCAAAGTTAGATGCTTTAATGATTACTCTGAGTCCTTCTCCAAACATAGTCTGCAAGTAATTTCTTTCGATTGGTCCGCTCGTTTACTTAGGACTTGTCTGGTTGGGAAGAGATTTAATCTAAACCGCATGTACTGTGATCATAGGTACCAATTTGGGAAGATGTGCACAATACAATGGTGGTTTATTTAGTTTTCGAGGGCCAAACCAGACCTCTTCTTGGTGCTTATACTGCTGCACTTCATTTTGAGTCTCAATCTAATTGTTGATATAAATGTTTTTTTTTTAACTCTAGAGGGATCCCTCAACAATGATTCTGTTGATTCATTTAGATCATTAACAATTCTTTGGCAGATGTCTTTCCATTCTTGTAGAATTATTTCGTTAGAGTCATTCAGTGCCGTTTTCAAAATCCGAAATCCTCCTTTCGGATTTTCTTCCAGGCATTTGTGAAAAAAAGCAATAGATTTCCACTTAGCAATTGCTTTTATTGATGTCAAAGCCAATTCTCTTCTTACTAATTGGATTGGGATACCCCAACACTGATTTCCAAAATACCCCTTCCAATTGAGACCACACGTCTTCAGATAGCATACAGGACGTCTCAGCACCATGTGTCAGGATTGGGATTGCTTTCATTCTGTAAAATGATATTAGCGGAACCAATGTAAATCAACAATACCTCTTCAATATTGATCTTCCTTGCACTCCTAAGTTTTTGGCTTTTTTCACCATTTGGTCGATTCTTGGAGCTTCATTTCTGCTAGTGTTTACACACACTCCCAAGTATGTAAATGCGCTGACTTCTTGAAGTTTTTCACCTTTTAACGACCACATTGGTCGTTTCTGGCCCCCTCTACTGCCTTGCGTGCCAAATGACATTATCCTGGATTTTGCTGGATTAATTATTAAGTTGTTGGATTCGAGGTAAATTTGAAGATCCTCCAATTGTCGTTGTAACCCAATTGGGGTTTGATCAATAATAACTATATCGTCTGCATATAAAAGTCTCTCAATTATTTGGCCAGAGATCTTAGGTGGGAAGACTCGAATTTGAGCAGAGGCATCTCCAATGTCCGACTGAAATAGGTTGAACAATTCAGGTGCTAGAGGGCACCCTTGTTTTAAGCCCACTGTGGTTTTAATGGCCTCCGAAAGTTTTCCCAAATTTACCAGCTTAACTTTAATTGAGATATTTGAATGGAGATTTTGCCAATATAATATTCGGGCATTTCCAATTATCTAGTTTTCACCACAGCTTGTTCCTTCTGATAAAAAGGCCTTTGATAAATCAACAAATGACAAGTACATTTTTTGGCCTGATCTCCGTATGGTTTTAGCTTATAATAGATTTATCAAAAAAATATTCAATGCTGTGCCAAAACCCTTTACGAAACCAGATTGCCATTGGTCCCTATGGCCAGTCTCCATTGACCACGTAGATAGCGCCCTAAGTAAGATAGTTGCGAACACTTTACCTGCAACATCTAATAGAGCAATCGGACGGTAGTTGTCCAAGTCTGTTGTTGTCCAAGTCTGTTTTTAGACCTTTTTTGAACACTGGGACAACTCCACCGATTTCCATGACAGTGGGACTTTTGTTGCTGTTACAATGCTCCTAAACAGCTGATGCAGGAAGGTCGCCCAGTGTGTTGGATTCTATTTTAGATGTTCATTGGTTAGGCTGTCCGGCCCTGGGGCTCTAGATCTTTTTAGTTTGTTAATAGTTTCCAGCATTGTTTCAACTTCTATGTCTAATATTTGGCCATGAGCTGATTTGGTATCCAATATCTCATCCTGATTTGCTAGCTGTGATTGGTTTGACTAGAAGCGCATCCTGCGGCGCTGCAATTTCATTACCAAATTGCCGCAATATTTTGGGATTTTATTTTCTGCAACATTTCTACCGCATTCTGGTTTAGCATAGATTTTTTAGGCAGTTTTCCGATACTTTTGTTTTAATTTATGAATCTCCAGGGAATTATTTCCAGTTCTGTTCACCTTCAACCCTTGAATTGCTTTCCTTAGGGTTTTCTTTCTTTGGACTATCGGTTTGCATGTCGATGTGTCATTATACACTTCGCATTTCCTGGTCTCTTTTCCACTCTAAAAGCTTGTAATAGTCGGACATAATCAATCCTTTCAACTATGCCACTATCCTGTTTTTGATCAATAAACCTTGTTAGATTGTTAATTAATTCAGGCAGGTTTTCCCTCTGGATTTTTTTGTTGTATATGTTTCCACCCTATTGTTAGTTATTTGTTGACAAACCAGCTTTAGCTTGTTATGATCGCTTTTTATTGTTGATATAACTTCCATTGTTTTGATTATTCTTGACATATTAGTGGAGGCACATAAGTAATCCAACACAGATTCATTACTGTTTCCTTTTCAAGTCGGTTTGGCCGGGATATCTCCTTCCACAGTACCGTTCAAAATTATACAGTCTCTTGACTGTAAGATTTTTCTCCACACCACTCCTCTTTTTTCTTTTCCTGTGAGCGTTTGTTGGCCTTAGATGATTGGCTCATTTAAGCGGTCTAGGCAGGTACAATTCAAATCTACTATTAGAATTATTGGATCATTCCAATTATTTCTTTCCTCATCAAATAAGGCTGCAGTGTCCTCCACCAAATTGATGTTTCTTTGGTCAATCAGATTGCAGTATATGTTTATTAATATAAGCACTCATGGATTTGAACAGTTGTTTTTTGAAAGTTTAATTACAGCCAATCGAATGAATGGAGTAAGGTTTTTTTGTATATAATAGTGACCACGTCAGCTTGCTCTTGATTGCAATTAGTAGGCCACTCATTGGTCGTCCTATCTGAGTTTTAATGGCCGGATTTAGGAGTAGCCAGTAGCCTTCTAACAGAGGGGCTTCGCGTAACCAAGTCTCTTGGAGGCAGATGACTTCCACACTTCCACATCTCCAAATTCCTGGTTACTGTCCGTAATTAAATGAGCAAAACCTCTCGTATTCCAGCTCAATATAGACCACTGTGTTGATTTCTCTGGTTCTTGGCATTACTTACTATTCTTTTGTTTCCGCTAATAGTCCTGCTAGCCATTTCCAATTAGTTTCATCCTCTTTGATGTCCTTTATTTTTTCTTGGAGGTTTCTTAAGTCTCCTTTGGCCTCTGTATTTCGGTTTGAGGCTTTTGTGTTGTTTCTACCTTCATGTTCCTCCTCTACCTTCTGTTTTACATCTTCTCTTATTTCAGGGTTATACTCACCCAGGTTGAAGCCCATTGGTCTTCGTTTTGGTGCTTCCTCCAGTATCAGATTTTTAACTAACTTTGAGGCGGTGTGTAATATAACTTTGTCGGTTTTCTGTTTATCAAGGAACTCAATTATATCAAAGTCTTTAGATGCTACAAGTTTCAATGAGGGTATATGATGGAGGAGCCGCACCACGTTGGTTCTATTTCATACTAAGCCGTCGTCCTGAAAATGCATTCTTACTAAACATGGTTTTTGGGTGTTACCCTTCAGCAGCGTGTCCTGATTCTTGTCATCGGCACACTTCTTCTCTTGGTCCTTTGTCAATTTGTTATGGTTTTAAGGGAGATTTAAAGTTACTTTTATCAGTGGTGCTTCGACTGGAGTTTTATTTGTTAGTACAGCTCTAGTCCCCCGATATTCACTTTCCTTTTTCGTATTTTTTCCATGCTAATTTGTGATTTATTTCTAGTGCCTTGTGTAGCTATTCTCTGAGTGCCAACCTTAGGCTTTTTCCATTGATTTTTCATTTTTCTAGGCCTGCTATTCTTAACTGAGTTTGATTCTCTAGTAGGCTCTATACCTCTTTCAGTTTCATCATCTGAACTTTTTTCTCCCGTTTCATAGATTTTGGAGGGATCCTCCTTGGATGCACTTCCCTCAGTTAAGGTACTCTCATCCTCCAAAATACTATAAGTGGAAAGGTCCATCAGATCTACTTCTGCGCCTTCCTCGACGTTAGGATCCTCCCTTATAGACTCATTAATTTCTTTTGTTGTGTCCAAAGTAGCCACCTTCTTTATCCTGTTTACTGTATTCGAGACCACCACTCCTGCTTGAAGGAGAGTCAGATTTTTAATGAAGGCTCAACTCTGATTTGATTTAATTTTTGGAGGATTGGCTTTGTTTTTTGATTTCTTGACTGGTTCTTTTAGTATGGTTGTCTTGTTGTTTCTTGTAAGGGCAGTTGATTTTAATTTAAGGACTGCTCCTACTGATTTCAATCTGTTCTCTTTACTTTTTTTAGAGAAAATCTCACATATTTTCTGATCGGCTTTCTCCTCAGGTATATTTTCTGCTAGTACTCTTTCCACACCTGGCCTCCCAGGTTCTAACGTCAAATCTTTTATTTGTCTTGATGGTGGGTTTCTTGTCTGCTCTACAGCGCTATCCTTTGACTCTACTTCTTGAGCTGTTCGCTGGCCAGCCTGCAGTTCATTAGCTGTTCCTTAATGCAGTTTCCCCCTGTCCATTGAGTCTCGACTTTCGCGGATGGCTGAGTGGTTTCCCAGATCACTCCATATGGCTTGTTTCAACAATGGTGCCATTGGAATTGTTTTCTTTTTCTCAGGATTTCTTACCAACTCGGCTTCTTTGTTGTTCAGAGGGAGCCTCCGATTTGTGCTGCCCCTCGATTCCATACTTGCCCAATTTTCAGTACCTGCCGTGTTGGCAGTTTTCAGCATTATATCAAAAGGGTCAAAGGTCCCTTCCAATTCTGATTGTACTGGGCCTACTCCTGCTGAGAACCGCAAGAGTCTTCTTTCATTTTTTCCTTTGATTATTGGGTCTAGGATATCTTGGAGAAGTTGAGCAACTCCTGCTGAGCTCTTTTCAAGTTCTTTTTGGATAGCCATTATGAAGCCTTCAATGATGATCATTTTAGTATGTACCATTTGCCAACATTGTGGTATGGTCTTTCAGGGTCTTTTCTGTAGTTTCATGTAGCTTCATAAATGTTGCTAAGATGGTTGATAAGGTAGTTACCAAAAGAAAATCTTTATTTTGTCCATTTACTTTTCCACTATCACCACCACTGTTTTTTTCCCGGTCGGTAGTCATTGAGGCAGCATCTTTTTGAGAACATGATTCAATGCATTTTTTCCTGGCCCATTCTTGTCGTTGATAGTTTGAGTGTATTTGGTATTCGTTCCTTCCATTTCTGCAAGGTTCAATTGGATATTAGCGCAGTCAAGTTGCTCACATTGTATCTCTTCAATCTTTAGACTTTCTGCCTCTAAATTAATTGAGTTTTCCAAAAGAACTTGATCTGAAATTTCGCTTTCATTTATTGAATTTGGTAGTGCTAGCCCTTGGCATGATGTTTCATTGCTTGTTTCCTTTTGTTTCGCCTCAGACAGCCTGGCGGTATTAAAATAGAACCGCCACCCATTAAAGTTGCTTTCTAGGGTCAATTCTGGCGGGTTCCATGTGTTCCTTTCCCGAGGGAAGAAGCTAAATGGATTTGCAGTAGGTTTAGCTGTTTTATCGCTTCTTAGCCAGGGGCTCATCATGTCCCTCTAACTCTCAGTATCTTTCCTCACTGAGCTTTTGTGTAATTTTGCTTTTTTTTCTCTCTGGAGTCATCAGTGGTAGTTGTACTTGATGTTTGCAGTAACTCCAAAGGTCCCCTATTTTGCAGCCTACTCATCGCCATGTTTTCATTCAAATCCAAACAAGATTTCCTTTTTACTGTTTCCTTGATTTCACCCCCCACCTTAGGAGGCAGTCTACAATCTTGTGCCGTAGGGGTTTTCTCTAGCCACTTTAAGGTTGCTTCCGCCTGCTGGTCATTTGTTGTATCCACTGCCAACACTGTTAAGTCTATTTTATCCATTAGCGGCTCAAGACCTGGGTTAGTTTAGTTTATTTCCTTTAATATAGGAGTTTACAATACTTTGAGTGATTGTTTGATCGAATCCTCTTTGTCACTAGCCACACCTTGTCTTAATAAACGATCCAATTCATACTTGTTTGGTCCTTCGAGCAACTCTGTCAGCTCCTTGTTGTCAAAGTTGTCATTATATAGTGCAGTGCTCGCACCAACTATTACTTGAACGTTGAAAGGACAGCTTGTATTTAATTCATTGTAAACTCTTTCTAACCCAGCACGGGCTTCAGACTCCTTCTCTGCCATTTTTAAAGTGAAGCCCAGCCTTCCCTCATCCCCCAATGGCAATAACTGCTGGTTGTCCATCAGCAAGTCAACTGACATTTTCCTCAGGGTACACGCGGAGTAAGAGCTCAGTACAACAGTTTATAATTCCGATTGACAAAAGTGAGGCTCCCTTCCGCCCAATTCCAAACACCCGCTTACCATTCTCTGGTCCGCCCAATAACTTCCGTCCAGCCGCCCTCCGCCTGACGCCGGTCACCAGACACTCTGACTACACTCTGCTACGCTATGCTTAGGGGGCAGATTTTAAGCCCAGCGAGCGCAACAGGAAGCAGGGTCAGGTGTCTGAAGGTAGCGGAAAGCGAAAAAGGGGCACACAGTTACTTTTCTTCGCGTTCCTCACGTTCTCTTTGAACGCGGTTCCCAGCAGAAACAAAAAAAGTGAATCTCCTTGCGGCAATCCAACAGCTGATTTAAAATAAGCAGAGCAGGCGCACGCACAGTAAACGCAGCACAAAAGACACTCTGACTACACTCCATGCACTCACTGCAGCCTTTAATATTCAGGAATATCACACAGAACCCACAAGGGCATGGCGTTAGAAAAGTGGGCATTGGTCAGGGCCCGCAGGGGCTTCCGTCTGCTTTGGGGAAGGGAATGGGGCATGGTTACAGGTCATGCCCAGTGGCCACAAAAGGTGATAGGGTGGGCCAAGACAGAACCACATGTACCCTAAGCAGGTAGGCCACTCAGCATAGCCTGGGACCATGCCTAATGGCCACAGTGGGTGGCTTAGGTGGGCCTGGGCTTTGGTTGAAGCACATGCTCCAGGCAAAATGGTCACTGCCTATGTCCGCAACGCTGTAGGCAGATGCCAGTTCAATGCCCTGGGAAAGGAACATAGGCCCAGTGTTCACATCAGTTGGCTCAGGGGTGCCTCCGGCAAAGTAGTGACCAGTGGGTACTGTAGGCAGGCTAGTGTATATCAATAAAAACACTGAAATTCAGTAAAGAATATTGACAAAAAACAGATGGCAAACAAAGTACCATTTTGTTTTCAACTTGTAATGCAAAAGGACATTGGTGTGGTGTAGGCTGAGGTAGGAAAAAGGCACTGACAGCGGGTCAGAGGTGCAAAGAGGCAAAAAACAAGTGACATGAAGGTTTGCCGAGAGGACTAAGAGGCACAGGTAAGACACAGACTGGAAGAGGAACAGAAGAGTATCAGGACACCTGGAACATGCGCAGGCTAAGTGTTAGCCATAACAAACCTTGGTACTGTGGCAAAATAGTGGCAGTTAGCACGTGGGTTCTGAAGATCCTAATTGGCTGACAGGCAGCCAATGTTTGGAACTGTGTGCTAATACATACCATTTCTCTTTCTGATGCGTTAATAGCTGCTGGGCAGAGGTTATTATTAAAGAGATTATACCACTGACTCCCTGTCTTGCCTTAGAATCAGGTACATCAAGGCAAGATGAGATAATGCAAGCCAGAAAGTCTGCTCGAGTGAATTCATAACGAGTTAGGGGTGTATGTACTAAGAACATTTGTTCAGAACAAAGATGATGAAAATAACAATTTAAGATGCAGTGCCTGTGACTGGGACCATCACAAATAATCACTCTGATGTTGTTTGCCAGTGCAAGAGTGTTTCTTCAGGATTTTACAAGATGGTGCACGTGGTAGATATCGCCAGATTATAGGACGAAATGTGGAAGTGGGGGATTTTGGCACTAGGGCTGATATCTCTCTCGCGACTGTCCCATCCTTTCTCTCCTCCCTAGACCAGGTGTCCGTAACAGGGTTAGTTCTAGCACCAGGCAACACCTATTTGTCTTTTTTTTCATGGGGTGCTGCGATGTTATCCCTGTGTTGATGGCTGCCTAACTCCCTAGGAATCGTCTAACTCTCCCTGACCTTATCCCGCTTAGTGTTCTAAGGGATTTAGGGATGGGGCCTCGTTTCACATGGTTCCAGTGCCTCATCACCCACGCAGTCTCACCTGACCCTCTCCTACACTAGGTCCCAGCATGTTCTCTTCCCCATCGCACTGACTCTACTATTCCTCTGATGTTACACTCAACCTTCCTACTGCCACCCTTTCATTTTTTGTCTCTTCTCAACTTCTCTCACTACCTACCACTACCTCCTACTACCACACAACTACTCCGTTCTAAGATGCTTCGCCTCCTTCCTTCCTACTACTCTGTCTCATTTCCACTACTATCTGTGGTACTACTACCACCTCTCTGCTCTTACCCCTAACCCTACTTCACTACCACTTCTCACTACTACCACCTCTGACTACTACTGCTACTACCACTTCTCTAATACTACAGCTTCTCCTCTCTCTACTCTTGCTACCACCCTCTACTACTATGCTAACTAACACTGACTACCACTACCTCTCGCTTTCACTACTACTTCACTACTTCCTCTACTACCACCACTTCATGTAGTCACAACTACTACTACCTCATCTTACTACACTCCTACTACACTCACTTCTCACCCCCACGCACAAGCCTTCCACAAATCCCTCTCTTCAGTAACCTCGACTCTCCTTCCAACTCTCCTACTCTGGTCTCTCGGACACCGTCCTCCACCTCCTGTCCTCCCTGAACTGCAACCCACACTGAACTTCTCTCAGTATATCCCTTAAATAACCCTTCCCCTCACGGATTGACCAACTTACCCTAGCCAATCACTTACCTTGCTCCAGTGGGAGGGCTTGGGGTAGAGCTTATGAGCCCCACCTCCTTCTTGCAGCATGCTGGTTTCCACGTTTCTAACATGGTGGAAGAAGTGGTTTCTAAGGGACTAGTCCCCCTGGGTGTTTGAACCTTTGTGGAGGTCCCCTTTTGCTATAGAAATTAAGACCCTGGTGGTTTAGTGGATCATTGAGGTATTTCTGGAGACCTTTGCTTATTATAACCATCCCTGGTGGTTTAGCGGATATTTCATTTACATGGCCTTCCTGGGTGCATTTATTTACTTTATAGCTCGCTGGTGGGCTAGTGGATATAAAAGATCCTTGGTGGTGTCATGTTTTTTCCTTTGGAGTGCAGGTTCCATCGAAAGCTGTCTGCTGGAGCTCTGGGTTGCTCCAGACTGCTGCCTTGGTTTCAGCACCACGCTGGTCGTTCTGGTGCTGGAACTGCCCCCTTCTCTTCTCTTAGTACACCAGGAGGCTGCCGCCATCTCTGGCTTCGCATAACCCAGCGTTCTCTAGTTGCAGCAGACATTCTCTTGCGGCTGGTCTGCTGGATGCGGCTGTGTCCCTGCGTGGTGTGGCACCTGTTTCCCACTGAGGTGCTCTCACAGTGTCTTTTTGTGGCAGTGATTCCACCATGTTGGTGGTTGATTCATATGTATGGTCGTTGTAGCTGAAAGTCTTGCATGATTAGTTTTACAGTTCATTGATTTAGTTGGTTGCTCCAATGCCAGGTTGTGGTTCCACTTGCGGAATGGGGTTTTCATAGTAGTTATGGATGCCATATTCTGGGAGTTGCAGTTATTGGGGTGCTGCATGGGTATAGTTTCAGATTTATCGCTGGCTGTTTTTCTAACTTGTCACCAGTTTAGTACTCTTCCAGGGCTTTGTGGTCAATGGTTTGCCTTTATCGTACTACATTTGGATACTCTGTGTTTATTCCCAAATTTGCTCCTATTCCTTCAATAGTGACCCCCAATTCCCTTGCCCACCTTTCATATATGGCATCTTATCTGTGGTAGTACCTTCCAATCTATGTAATGTTGAAATCGTACCCTTCTCTCTCTAATGCCATCACTGAGTGTGAAAGCTATAACCCTGTGTGCATTCTGCAGCCAGCTTTATGGACCGTTTGATTTGAAATCCAATGTCGGATTTGGGTATATCGGAACTGTTCCTGCTCCCCCAATGAACACTATTTTTTACACTCCTCAAACGTAACTGATTTCTCTCCTCCTCTCCCCTGCTGAACACAAGTTGGTGGTAGATCTCTTTCTTCGGCCGGGGCCTCCCTCTGGAACAGTCTCCCTGCCTCTCTGAAATTTGAGGAGAACCATCTCCGGTTCCGGAAGCACCTCAAAACCTTCCTTTTTGTTCTGCTTTCTCTTCTCCTCTCCCCTGCTAAACTCCTGGCTGAAACTGCGCTAGTCACCTGGCTACCCTCTGTTTTTGTGCCCAGGTCCCCTCCCCGCCAGTTGCACACCTGCACTGCCCCCTGGCATCCCTTGCACTCTGGGGCTGTTTCTGTATCCCCACAGCCCCCTACCAGCACTTGACACATTGATGTCTGCACTTACCCCTGCACCTGACAGCAGCTGACCGCACTTCTTATTTATTCTTTTATTTATTTACTGTTTGTCCTATGCACTGCACTTCCCCTCGCCCTTTCCCCTCGCACTTTTCTCCTCCCCCCCGCACTTGCACAATCTCAATTTCACCTGGCCTACTAAGATCATTGTCTCAGTCTTCCCCCTGTTCCTCCCCCTTCCCTTGAAACACTTGTATATGGGCGCGTTATAAATGTCATATCATATCATAACTGGTCGATTCTACTTGTACAAATCCATGAGTCGGCTGATCCCCTTATATTCCTAGCTGGTTAAGTATGTATCATTCATTCCCGGCGTGAACTCCGGGTTATGACTAATTGGAGAGAGTGGGCCTAGCCCTGGACCTATACCCCTTAGTTCCAAGGCTCTATACCAATGAGATATGATGATATTATATAATAGGTTATTTATAACGCACTTAATACCCAGAGGTTTCTAAGCGCTGACCCAGGGATCGAACCTGTTTTGCTCTGTGTCGTCTTGCTTCCAAGGCGAGCACGTTGCCCTTGAGCTATCCTCCAGAGACAATGAGCATTCAGTCTTGTCCAATAGCTGACCTCTAACCCCTTCCAGAAAGGGTAATTTATGAAGAGGGATCAAAGTGTGACACTGTTCCATATCTTCCAACCTTTAGTTCCTTGTTAATGGCCACTCAAGTAAGGATGCGAGCTGTGTGCCAATAAATACTACTTCATATCCGGAATACCCAAGCCTCCCAGCAGTGGAGCTCTAGCCATGATTTTCCTAGCTATTCTCAGACTTTTATTTTGCCATAGGAATTTAAAGATGTCTCCCTGCAATCTATCCGACATTGCTTTCGTGATATTTACCGCAATAGAACGGATCACATAAAGCAGTCTCACAGTTTCAAATTGTCACTAGACTGCCTCCATATATCTAGAATATTGTCACTACTTATACCCCTCAGAGGATGTTGACAATGTCTCCCCTACACCTATCCCTTTTCCTCCATCACATAATCTTCATTTACATTTAGCCCATTGGATTTCTCATTTATATTGAACCCAGAACCCAATACATACCATCTCAACGTGTTCATTGCAGCCGGTAACTTATATAAAGTATCTGTCAGGAAGAAATCATATGCATACAGTGCCTACTCATGCTGCACACCCCCACTCAATACTCCACTATTTTCTCATTCTCATTCTTTCTAACTAAGCATGCTAAGGGCTCCAAAGCCAAATACTAAGGGAGACAACGGCTAACGCTGACGTGTGCCTCTCGTTATCAGTAGTAAGGAAGTAAACGCCCCGTTAACGTTTATCCTTGTTGCCGGGATCTGAAAATTAGCCAATAACATATCCATAAGTCTTGCACCAAACCCAAAAACATTGAACGTGAGTGAGATAAAGCATAGTCCCCACTACTTGCGCATCCATAGGTAGCACTGTCAGTTTCTGCCCTGAATGTCTTCCCCAAACTGTAATCTTTATCGATCTGCGAATATTATCACGGTTGGATTGGTCACTTATAAATCCCGTCTGTGTGCATCACCTCTAGGAGGATAGGCCCCAATCGTGTCGCTGAGACCATGGCATACAATTTGGCATCCCCATTAAGTAAGGACATAGGGCGCTAACTCGTACAGCCGCTCAAGTCTTTCCCAGGTTTGCGCAACAGGATTGTCGTTGACCTTCCCATATCTGGAGAAACCTTGCCCCACTCCACGATTGTATTAAATAGTTTTGTCAGAGGAGCCAAAAGGCCCCCCCTAAACTTATAATAAGAATTGGGGGTGGGGATTGTCAGGCCTAGGGGCCTTATTACACTGCAATACACCAATCGCTCTCCCCACTTCTTCCTGGGTTATGGGGTCTCTCTAGCAATTCTTTATCCACCCCAATATCCACCCCAATATATTAGAGAGTGGGGCCCTCTGAATTATTTCTTTTTGCATCTCCTGATCCAACTGTTCCCCCTTCAATATCCTCCCACGAACATTTTCCATAATGTTTGTCTTCCTCCCCATGTTGTAAGACTCCCTGATAATCTTTTAATTCCACAATATAGTTCCTAGCGTTAAAGTTACGTAATGTAGCCGCCATAAAATGATTTGCCTTGTTGCCCTATGTAGTATGACTGTTTAAACTGCAACCTCCATCAGAGCAGACCGGTCCACCAAGTGTGCCTCAAGTTGGCAGCAAGCTTTAGATAATTCTCTCAGTGCTTTGATCATCCCCTTTTGTTTGTGGAGCCTCTCTACTAGTTGAACCTTCTCTTCCAAGTGTATCCTCAAACATTCTCTCGCTCTCATGTATGCCGTCGATTTCCCAATAACTTCTCCCCGAATCACTGCTTTACTTGAATCCCATATTAATCTCCAATCCATCCTTTCTGTGATTCTCTAGAAAGCAATTTGAGAGCACTCCCTGTATCGCCAAGTCATTAACACATTGAGACACCACGGTTTCCTACTCGATTCAGAGTATAGGCCAATGATTTCACTATGCCCGCAGTGTGATCCAAACATACATCTGATACCATTATCCACTGACCACTCTCGGTACTAATGTAGCAGAGACCAAGATCATTTCATTCATTCATATTGCCACTTGTAAAGTGCCTTTAACCATAATTATGGTCCCATTGCACTGGTGGTTGAAAGTCCTCGGAGGGACCAAAGTACAAAAGTATGGGAAAATTGGGAAGGGCTGTTATGCGTTTGTGCATTTCGTCCATGAAAGTTATGAGAGGGTGGCCAAGACCCTGCTCGTCACCCATGTCTGAATGGCATGTGGATAGGTGGAAGGAGGTATACTAGGAGCTAAGCCGGAGGGTATATGTTAGAGGATAGGTGGTTAAGTGAGTAGTTACAGTTCATTTTTTGTCGTGAAAGGTAGCTGCATTCTTATGGCAGGGGTATTGTGCAACCGTTGAGTTGTATGTGAGAGCAGATGTGTGGGAGTGAGGCTGTGCCTTTGGCTGATTTCCAAAAGGTGCAGGTGTGAAAGGGAAAACAAAATGGTTAGTTATAGGTTCACCATTGTACTTATATGGAACCCAGGGGGTTGACAAGGTACAGTGCTTAATCTCACATAGGATTTAAGTGCAATAAATACCCATCCTATATGTGGGTCTTTGAGTGATACATTGGCCACCCCTGTCCTTCAAGTGCTATAGAATCCGCACCTTCAATGTCTAGTTGCAACGGCAATGCCTACCCTTGTCGCGTTATTACATATAGTGCCAAACTCCAATGATTCAAATGTAGCTACTTATCTTTCTTGTTGATCCAATTGCTGGACCCTAGAGGTCTGTTTAAGTGTGATACGTTTCCCACCCTCAGAACCTATTTGTGTGCAATACCCAGGCCACTTTCAGAATTCTTGCAAGTTTTTGATGTCCTCTAGCTTCCTCCGGACGCTGAATGGTAGACAGGCAGGAGGGGGTTAGTATGAGAAGGGGGTGGTCTGACTGCTGGTCGCTGCTGGTGTGGGGGGGGACTGGGAATTGTTTTTGGGGGGGGGGTTCAGGATGCAAGAGGGGCAGCCAGGTCTTTAGGGCCTCCCTGAAAGCCAGGTGATCCTCTAAGATGGGGAGAGATAAGGGGCGGGAGTTCCAGAAGGTGGGTGCAAGGACGGAGAAGCAGGCTGCTCCTAGCCTGTGGAACTTGAAAGGCGGGATAGCCAGGAAGTGTGTTGTGCTGGATCTGAGCACTCGGGTGGTAGCATATGATTTTGTTTTGGAGGAATACAGGGCCTTTCTTATGGATGGCAAGGTGGGCAATGCACATGACCTTGGACGACTGTCGGCTGATGGGCAACCAGTGAGGTACCCAGAGTGCAGGGAGATGTGTTCTCTGGGGGGAGAGTGCGAGGAGAAGCCTAGCCTTGCTGCAGAGTTTTGGATCTGTTAGAGCATTCGGAGTTGAGATGCAGGTGCGCCTAGGGGGTAAGAGAAATACGATAAGATCCACTTGCGAATGCAGAGGTGGAATTTGCAATTTCTGGAGACAGCATTGATGTGGTGAGAGAGGGCCAGCTCTGCACTAAAGGTGCATCCTAGGTTTTTGACTGAGGATGATGCAATGGGTTGGGATCCTAGGGATAGTGTCCAAGGGGTAGGTTGAGGACGAGATTGGTTTTGTCGCAGATTAGGATTTGGTTTGCCCAGAATTGAGGAGGTGGTTCTGTCATCCAGTGGTCTGTCTGTCTGAGAGGCAAGATGAAAGACCTGGAAGGGGAGAAGACTGGGTTGGGGATCTTGAAGATCTGAGTCATCAGTGTAGTGGGAGTGGATAAGCGCAGGGAGGGGCAAGAGGTAGAGGTTGAAGAGGAGAGGTAGGCACGCAGTGCGTGACTGGGCAATGGATAAGTGCACACTCCCCCCTATGAACTGCAGAGAAAAATGTATATCCACAAGTCCTCCTGATGGAAGACCTGCCATGCTTATCACTCTCAATTCTCTAAACAATCTACCCAGTGCATTCCTATTCCAGAGGTCCGCCGCCTTTGGGGGTAACTTTTTCAGCCAAAGGGTCCATCACACAATTAAAGTCCCCTATAACCCACCAATTACCACTTGCCCCTCACACAGCTCACCCAACTTCCCCAACAATGTGGGTGTATACTGATCCTGCAGTTCATTTGGGTGTATACTGCTACCAATGTGAATTGCCCTTTAACCCACAGGACCCTGCCGTCCTGGTCTCTATACATAAAATGCTGTACAAAGTGTATCCCTTTACCGAACAAGATCGCCACCCCTTGTTTCCGCCTACTACTAATGTTGTGTATTGCATCGGGAAAGCCCTATTTCTCAATCTAGTCTCATGCCGCTTCAACAGGTGTGTTTTGCTATGGATGTTTTCAGGTGCTCCAATCTGTGTAGGAGCAATCGGCTTTTTTGTGGGAAGTTCCGAACCTGAACATTCAGGGTCACATACAATCTATATTCCAAGTTGCTAAACTGTCTGCAATGTTGCAATTTGCCTAAAACTAAAACGTACGATCACATACATCTTCATGTCGACCGAAACACCAACTCTTCCTACCTCCCCCACCCACCTTCCCCATGTGTATTGTGACCCTACTTACAGGTTTACTTTATTCCAAATCCTGTTGAGCTCCCTCTTCCCCATGCTCAGTCAACCCATCCATTATGAACAATCCCATACTGCCATTCCCCAAACCGCTCCCTCAATGATAACAAATGTATCCCTTTTTCCTCCTTCAAAAGGATATTGCCTCCCGTACCTCCCCTCCCCTCGCTCCCAACAAGATTCCATATAACCCAACCAACTCCTGAGCACGTCTCAAAAATCAAGTCCCCCTCATGTACATTCTCGTCACTTCCCCACCCCCCTTTCTCCTCGTTCTCTACTAATTCGCTTCCATCTCACTCTGCTACTTCCTCTTCTTTTAAAATATTGTATGACTTTCCACCATATTCGAATATAAATCTTCACAGATGTGCACATCTGTATCGCACACCTTTCTCCCGGAGTCAAGCTGTGACCAGACACAGACTTTTCCTCTTCTGCATTGTCGCTTGTGCCAAATTCTTTAAGATCAACACAGAGGACTTCCGGAACCGCATCTTCTTAATTCTAGCTGATTTTGGAGTCAGATCAGTCCTTTGTTGCCGTCTAGAGACAACTCTGTGTACGATCCACATCTTCACCGCCTTCTTAGAAAAGGTGGAATAATGCTATGACGTATTTCTCAAATTCATTGTCCGTAATCTGCGTCTGGATTTCCCATTTTCGGTATCCTCCAGCCTGATTGGGACTTATTTCAATTGCTGTTCGAGTCCCTTTGTTCTGTGAGCTCTGCCTGATAGTGCACCTGCTCACAGAAGGTCGTTTCCACTTCATGCAATCTAGATTCTGCCACCCTCACATGCTTTTCCAGGTCTGCCATTGATTTGACCAGGGTAGTTTTTCTTTCAGGACGTTTTATCTCCACCAACATGGACTGCAGATCTGTTTTTGTAGCTGGGGATCCTCAATATGTATCTGAAGTTGCGGGGGGGAGGGGGCGTAATTACACTAATGAAACGTGTTGCTGTTTCTTTGCGCTGTCTTGCCTGAGACTATCACCTGGTTGCTTGTTATTATTATTATTATTATTATTATAATTATTTGTGACCCAAACTATCTCAGAAGAACTCTACCATCTGCTCTGGTACACACAAGGGGTTAATTGTCACCTCCGCTCTCTCCTGTCACCAGTTAAGGGGCCTCTCTGCATGTTATTGGCCAAGTAAAGACCAGGGTTTGGCGCTGTTCCAATTTGCAATACAGCATGGGTCGGCACACTAATGCCTTCATTATGATTGTTTCCCCCTCCAGTTGATACAAGGTTTCTTCACTAGGCTCTGGATCCCCTTCACACATCTGACCCCTCCTATAGTTTGTGAGCTCTGTGTCGCATATGTGCCACGCCTCTTGCAGTCTGGCCGCACCGGGCAGCAGTTTCCTGTCCCCTACTTCCTTGGCGCTCAGACTCCATTTCTCCTGTGACTCACTTCGTTCATCTATGAGGCTGCTCCTCTGTATACTGGTGGTCCAAACTGAGTTCCTGACGCTCTTCACTACCCCGCTTTGACTTTGGGGTGGGGGCCGCTTACAATCTCATTTTTTCCTTGCTCTCCGATCTCCTGGAGCCATCTTGCATTTTACTTCATCTCACTGCGGCCATCGGGGATCGCCAATCCACTCTATTAGTTCCTTCTGGGACTGCTACCAAGAGCGTTTCAGGGGTTCAGGGAGCCTCTGCAGCATGGACAGCCTGTTATATCATTGCTTTACGGGATCTGAGTCTTGGTGGGTCTCTGCTTCGCGGAGCTCTCAGAAAGTCCCTCTTCATGTTCTCCCTGGTTGGCCACGCCCCCTACATCACTTATTGTTACCCGCCCTCAAGAAGGCTCAGTCATTAAATAGTATGCCTGGCATTCGGAACCATCAAAATGAACACAAATTGTGATTTGGCAATTTCGGCAAATTGATGCAACGCTTTCATTACATAAATGAAAATTGTGTGAAAACTGTCCTAGCATGGATTAGAGCTCTTGAATCTCGTACAAGATTCTATTTTTAACAATAGTTTGTCTGTGCTTGTGTAGTAATGCTCAGTTTTGTATACAGTGTTGTGTACGTATTAGTTGGGTGCTGGTTTTTCATTGGGAGTGTTATGACGCATGTGAGGCGTTTATTTACCCTGCATTTTTAATTATTTAACATGTACTCATTGGTGCCTTCCATGTCCAGTTTGTTACAGGAAAAAATATAAATTTAAGTTAGGAACATGTTTATTTTGTTGAATTAGTTTAGCCTCAATGTTCTTGCTTGGATGATATGTTTTGAATCCATGCCTTGCTTTCTTCAGACAGTCAATCTTTGTACGTAGTTGGGAGCAATCTGCTTGTGTTGGAATCTGGTGTTTGGAGTGCAGGGTGCATGCATGGAAATTTGGTCTGGGGTTCTGAGTGTGTCTTCCTTTGGATGTCTGTTGGAGAGTGAGTTGGCATGGGTTTAGATGGACAATTGGTTGTTCCCATTATTCCTTCCCATTGTACCTTATGTGACCTATAGGAATTCCCTTCATACATATGGAACCAGTGTTGTATGGCTTCTTGAAGAACCTGGTCACTTCATAATAGTTCCTTAGTCGCTCCATCTTACACACACAATGTAGACTGGGACTTATACTGTGTCATTTCTAACTCCTCACAATTTGCACTCTTATGCTTTGTGCAGCCTTGCGGTAGCAGCTGGCACCATGACTGCATAATGCATAGTACACTAATTCTGATACCAAATGCAATGAGCCTGCCAGTGTGCGCTGCAGGGCGTGAGTCCGCTTTAATACTGCTTATGTCACCGGGCATGTTATGGAGAGTCACGCTTGGCACAAATAGTTACAGTTCATCAGGAGCAAAGTAATGGGTAACAGCCATACTTGCTGCCAAATTGTGATTAGGTTGTCGGTCAATGGTGTGCTTCCAGTCTCCTTATCTTATCCTGTGGGAGATTTCTGACCCCCAGAAAATAGACTATTTTGGCTGTGGCAAAAGTATTGTGTATGGAGATGCTTGGATCTCCAGCTAGTGGTGTCCCATTTCAAGAAGTGATGGTCCTTACTCAACATGATGGACAACGCCTTTTTATTGGAGTTCAGATCCTTGGTATCAATTTCGTTCTGGTTTACGAGTGGCTGTTAAGTGCAGCTCTTACTGCATAGGAAAAGAATGAGCTTCCCCTGTAGAGCATATGGACTGTTTGGGGAATTATCCATCAAACCTTCATAAACAAAATGACGTCACAACACTGAGACCCAAATGTCCACCATAGGCACAATGGGTTGGGCCGGACTCCAACAGGCATAACCAGTTTCTATGATGTAAAGACCCATTATCCCAAAACCCTATGTCTTACCTGGTGCCTGTCACCCAACATCCAGCTCGTTCTTTAAGCATTGGATGTTTCGAATGGATTGTGTACTCCCACGTATTCCTCATCTTTGATATACGATATCCAGCTTTAGCTGCTTCGTAAAAAAATAATTTGGCAGAAGGCGCTGTGCGTCGATGGGCTTGACTCGGTGTCCCTCGAGGGCCTTCGTCTTGTGGATGATGTCATTGAAGGCATATATAGCATGCGCAGCGCCCGTTGGCTTCAGTTCCGTTTTTCCACGGATGCTATTGCTTCAAGAAATACGACGCGCTTCTTCACATTGTGACAAAACTTCTTCACTTCGAGAAATCGAGAGAAAATTTATTTTTCGTTGACACCGACAACCCTGAAGACCGGGTTCAAAAGGTGTGGTGATTGTGGGTCAAAAATGTCATTGACCGATCCTCATCGTATATATTTGTGGTGCGTCGGAGTAGACCATAACACCTCGGACAGCTTCAAGTGCCAGTCGATGACAGGAAAGGCCTACCCTGACCAGAAAACCTTCGACCGAGTCGAGAGGCGACTCTCCTCTGAGAAAAAAGGTTAATCGGTCGAGATCGAGGAGTGGCTTCCACCACTCCTCTTCGTCATCGAAGAAGTCTAACAAAAGGCAGCATTTCTTTCCTTCTTCTACTTCGTCGGACACTTTCCCTGGGAAGGTATCTTGCCCAACTAAAAAAATCCACTCCGGTCGAGTGGGAGGCCTTCAGAGCAGAGATGCTCAAAATATTTGAAAAACAAAAGCCTCCAAGCCATGCTCCTACCGCGCCTTCGAAAGAAGCCGGGAAGAAAAGGGTTTGGCCTAAATCCTGGGCGCCCTCGAGTCCAGGACAAAGGCATGATGCTCATCGGGAGCCGTTGACGCCTCGATATGATGACGTAACGTCGAAGGATCCATCGAGCCCGAAAGCACAAGCATAAATCGAGGTCATCAATGCCGGCAGCGCTTTCGACGTCAGCCCACACCCTCGACATCGTCGACTTAGACGCCGAAGGCATCAACGCCAGCTGTGTCATCCTCATGGCCAGCTGCCCCATTGACGCTGAGCACCACACCAAATCCTAAGGTGCCTATAAAGAAAGTTTAGGCGGTTCCTCATCGAATTGATTGTTCATAAACTTCTCATCCCTGAGAAAACGTATGTGCCAAGAAAAGACTATTTTAAGTCCCTTACTTCTATATATGAGGAGAATGAGCCCTCAGATAACAAGGCTCAATTTGGCCTCCAATTTGGTACGCCAAACGTCCCAGAGTTTTATATCAGAGAGTCCTGGTTGACAGACCTTTATGAGCAATTACTCTACCCTGGAAGCCCGGCCACTTAGCAAACTGACATGCACCTGTACAATACTGTGATTACATTCCTCTGCCTCCGTCTCTCCAACTATACAGGACTCTCAAACATAGCTATGTTTATCCCTGTACTCAAATCTAGCTGTGTTTAGCCTTGCACTCAAATCTAGCTGTGTTTAGTCTTGTACTCAAACCGAGCTATGTTTAGCCTTGTACTCAAACCTAGCTGTGTTTAGCCTTGCACTCAAATCTAGCTGTGTTTAGTCTTGTAATCAAATCTAGCTGTGTTTATTCTTGTACTCAAACCTAGCTGTGTTTAGTCTGTTACCCAAATTGCACTGTTAGGTGTAGGCCGCTCTCCTACAATACATGACTCTCAAATCTAGCTGTGTTTAGTCCTGTACTATGCCTCTCTCCCACTATACAGGGCTCTGAACCATAGCTATGTTTAGCCCTGTACTCCAATCTAGCTGTGTTTAGCCTTGCACTCAAATCTAGCTGTGTTTAGTCTTGTACTCAAACCTAGCTGTGTTTAGCCTAGTACTCAAACCTAGCTGTGTTTAGCCTTGAACTCAAATCTAGCTGTGTTTAGCCCTGTACTCAAATCTATCTGTGTTTAGTCTTGTACTCAAATCTAGCTGTGTCTATTCCTGTACTCAAACCTAGCTGTGTTTAGTCTGTTACCCAAATTGCACTGTTAGGTGTAGGCCTCTCTCCTACAATACATGACTCTCATATCTAGCTGTGTTTAGGCTTGTACTCAAACCTAGCTGTATTTAGTCCTGTACCCAAATTGCATTGCTAGGTGTAGGCCTCTCTCCCACTATACAGGGCTCTGAACCATAGCTATATTTAGTCCTGTACTCAACTCTAGCTGTGTTTAGCCTTGCACTCAAATCTAGCTGTGTTTAGTCTTGTACTCAAACCTAGCTGTGTTTAGCCTTGTACTCAAACCTAGCAGTGTTTAGCCTTGCACTCAAATCTAGCTGTGTTTAGCCTGTACTCAAATCTAGCTGTGTTTAGTCTTGTACTCAAATCTAGCTGTGTCTATTCTTGTACTCAAACCTAGTTGTGTTTAGTCTGTTACCCAAATTGCACTGTTAGGTGTAGGCCTCTCTCCTACAATACATGACTCTCATATCTAGCTGTGTTTAGTCTTGTACTCAAGCCTAGCTGTATTTAGTCCTATACCCAAATTGCATTGCTAGGTGTAGGCCTCTCTCCCACTATACAGGGCTCTGAACCATAGCTATGTTTAGTCCTGTACTCAAATCTAGCTGTGTTTAGCCTTGCACTCAAATCTGGCTGTGTTTAGTCTTGTACTCAAACCTAGCTGTGTTTAGCCTTGTACTCAAACCTAGCTGTGTTTAGCCTTGCACTCAAATCTAGCTGTGTTTAGTCTTGTACTCAAATCTAGCTGTGTTTATTCTTGTACTCAAACCTAGCTGTGTTTAGTCTGTTACCCAAATTGCACTGTTATGTATATGCCTCTCTCCTACAATACATGACTCAAATCTAGCTGTGTTTAGTCTTGTACTCAAACCTAGCTGTATTTAGTCCTGTACCCAAATTGCATTGCTAAGTGTAGGCCTCTCTCCCACTATACATGGCTCTGAACCATAGCTTTGTTTAGTCTTGTACTCAAATTGCACTGTTAGGTGTAGGCTTCTCTCCCACTATACAGGACTCTAACACCTAGCTGTGATTAGCCTTGTACTCAAATTGCATTGTAAGGTGTAGGCCTCTCTCTCACTATACAGGACTCTCAAATCCAGCTGTATTTAGCCTTATGCCCAAATTCCATTGTTAGGTGTAGGCCTCTCTCCCACTATACAGGACTCTCAAATCTGGCCGTTTTTTGTCTTGTACTCCATTTACATTGCTAGGTGTAGGCCTCTCTCCTACTGCACAGGAATCTCAAAACTAGCTGTGTTAACTTTTTCCACAAAGGTATGTCAGTTTTACCCTGTACTCCAACTGCATTGTGAAACTTAGGCCTCAACTGCGCAGCACACATCTAGGCGCCATGTCACTCACAGGCCACAACAATGCAGCAAGACAAGCCTTAGCCAATACCCCATCCACCAGAGAACCACCCACTCTCTCCCATACACCCATGAACGCTCATAATGCAAGGAAAGGGCAAGACCGCAGACACCTAATGCCCCCCTAGCATCACCAATTGACACAGTTCGCAATCACTGCCACTGCAATATAGTAGTGAAACCTCACCAGGGCATAACAGACAGTCTAGATCCACTCAATCTGAAACACCACCCCTCCACTCCCACCCACACGAGAGGCCACACCCTCTACGCAATATTGAGCACCACAAACATATCTACCCAGCCCCCGCGCGCCCTGCCATGGACGGATCACTCAGCACTCTGTTTCACCATACCACTCAACTCTGTGGTCAGTGGCAGACACCCCACACGCCCACCACCAACCGCCCCTCCACTTTCCCACTATGGAACAAAGTGGTAATCACCCCAGATCTTGAGTTCTCACTCCGAAACTCCCTCAACTCACTCTTCCTCACGGCAGGTCCACCAGCAATAGACTTCTTCGACCTCTGGCTTACCAATGCCCTCTAACCCCTCAACCCATTAAAACGTACCTCGCAGAGATCTGGACCGACACTGAGGTGGTTCACCCCAAATCTCACACCTCGCAAAACTCTCAAGCACCATCTGAAACGGGCCTGGAGAGCCGACCCTTCAGCCCAAAACAAAACCGCCCTAGCGAGGATCACCAGAATTTACAGATCGGAAATCGGAAAAAGCATTTTATGAGAACCGAATCCAAAATGCTCGCAACCCAAGTAAGGAACTACATAAAATCATAGCAGAATTCAAATCCCACTCATGCTCTTGCCTGTCCATTCCAAGCTCTCAAGCCTTATGTGACACACTCTCACTCCACTTCTACAATGCCGCCAACGAAAGACACAACGCCATCATCGCCAAACTAAAAATCCTTCTGCCACCGCCCACTCGCCCGCAGCCCCCCACCCACACCCCCCTCACTCACAATCCTCTTTTGACTCTTTCTCTCCCATCACACAGCAAGAATTCCTCTTGCTTGTAGCAATCAGCCGCCCGTCAGGATCCCCGGAAGATTCGTGCCCACCCTCAACTTCTACATACAACCTATTCCCGCAATCATCCGCTTGTAAAACCTTACCTGATACAACTATACAGACAATACCCAGATCATCCTCAAAATCCCAAACTCCGAAGGCTCTGGCAGCCTGGACCTGTCATTGTGCCTCTGTGACATTGATCACTGGATGACGACCAACCACCTCATCCGCAACCCTGGGAAAACTGAAATCCTAGTCTGCAGGAAAATATCACTCATCCCCCAACCAATCCCATGGCCCATTTCACTAGGACAAGCACCGGCACCCTCTAACGTAGTTAAAAACCTTGGATGCCAATTTGACTCAGATTTATCCATCTCCCAACACACCACCAGTGTATCCAAAACCTGTTTCTTCCACCTACGTATCCTCAGGTGGATTTTCCCCTATCTCACTTATCCCCATCGTTTCTCGGCCATCAACTCCATTATCCTTTCCTGCCTATACTACGCAAACTGCCTCTACCTAGGAGCCCCAGCATCCCAACTATGGAAACTCCAAAGAATCCAAAATGCGGCAGCACGCCTGCTCATTAACCTGCTTGCCAGAGAACACATCAGCCCTACCCTAAGAGTCCTCCACTGGCTCCCCATTGCTTGACATATCACCTTTAAAGCCATGTGTATCACCCATCGGGCAGTCCACAATACCGGCCCTGAATTCTTGCGAGACAAAATTGTCCCCTACCGACCTTCCAGGAACCTCAGATCTCACACTGCATTTTGCCTAGTGATCCCACCCCACAAGTCCATTAAACTTGGCGGGTCCTCCCTCTCTGTCCAAGCGCCAATCATCTGGAATTTCCCTTCCACTACACATTCGCAGCATGGAAAACTACCTGAAATTTAGCAAGGCCATTAAAACCCCCTACATCACTTATTGTTACCCGCCCTCAAGAAGGCTCAGTCATTAAATAGTATGCCTGGCATTCGGAACCATCAAAATGAACACAAATTGTGATTTGTCAATTTTGGCAAATTGATGCAACACCTTCATTACATAAATGAAAATTGTATGAAAACTGTCCTAGCATGGATTAGAGCTCTTGATTCTCGTACAAGATTCTAGTTTTAACAATAGTTTGTCTGTGCTTGTGTAGTAATGCTGAGTTTTGTATACAGTGTTGTGTACGTATGAGTTGGGTGCTGGTTTTTATTGAGTGTTTTGACGCATGTGAGGTGTTTATTTCCCCTGAATTATTCATTATTTAACATGTATGTTCTGATGAATTAACTCATTGTTGCCTTCCATGTCCAGTTTTTTACAGGAAAAAATATAAATTTAAGTTAGGAACATTTTTATTTCGTTGAATTGGTTTAGCCTCAATGTTCTTGCTTGGGTAATATGTTGTGATAGCATTTTCTGAATTCCTTGCTTTCTTATGACAGTCAATATATGTACGTAGTTGGGAGCAATCTGCTTGTGTTGGAATCTGGTGGTTGGAGTGCAGGGTGCATGCATGGAAATTTGGTCTCGGGTTCTAGGTGTGTCTTCCTTTGGATGTCTGTTGGAGAGTGAGTTGGCAAGGGTTTAGATGGACCATTGGTTGTTCCCATTATACCTTCCCATTGTACCTTATGTGACCTATAGGAATCCCTTAATAAATACGGAACCAGAGTTGTATGGCTTCTTGAAGAACCTGGTCACTTCATAATACTTCCTTAGTCGCTCCATCTTACACACATGATGTAGACTGGGACCTACACTGTGTCATTTGTAACTCCTCACAATTTGCACTCGTATGCTTTGTTCAGCCTTGCGGCAGCAGCTGGTACCATGACTGCATAAGGTATAGTACACAAATTCTGATACCAGATGCAATGAGCCTGTCAGTGTGCGCTGCAGGGCGCTAGTCCGCATTAATACTGCTTATGACACTGGGCATGTTATGGAGAGTCCCGCTTGGCACAAACAGTTACGGTTCATCAGGGAACGCTATGTTTTAGTTAGATCCCCCTGGATCCTTTGTACTCACGACCGTTGCGCGCCATCTTGTACTCTGCCGCTTGCATTGAGGATCGATGTTCGGTGCTGGACCACTCTTGTGAGAGGGACCAGACTGCTATGCAAATGGATATTTGTCCTTTGCGGAGGATACAGTGGGCTAAACAGTGATTGTAGTCCCTCCTTGGTGGGACACATCTCATAGAACAGGTTTATTGACCAAGTTTCTTTCTTGGTTGATGGGCTGCCATACTTTTGTACATTTTGTAAAACCTGGGTTTTTACCCTAAGTTACCAATGATAATCAGGTCTTGTCCCACCCATAAAGGCAGCCCAGCATCGAAATGCTAGGCAAATCTCCTCTGAACAAGTGTACCATGAGCAATCCCAAACACGTGTTTTGGCCTTGTTTGATATGATTTGGTATTTGTAATGCGCCTGTACACAAGTGTTTCTAGGCGCCACAAGACAAGGAAGGGGGAGACATAGGGAAGACAGAACAAACAATCTTACTAGACCTTGTCATTCGGATAGTGCAAGTGAGACAACAAAAGTGCAAGGGGAAGCAAGAGAGCGAAGTGCAGGGGAGAGGGGGATTTAGTGCAGTCAGGGCACCATGGCTCTGAGCAAGTGTAATATTATAAATAGGGTAAGGTTTCCCAGAAATTCTCCCACACCAGGGAGAGTAACCTTTTCTGTACTGTCTGGGTATCAATAGTATATATGTGTAGTGGTTCTAGTTAGTTTCTCCATGTCAGTGAGTGATACATTTGTGAGGTGGGCAAAGGTAAGCCCGGTGGCACATGTTGATATGTCCCCTGAATATGGCTTTGCGTTCTTGGTCTGATTCTTGTGCCTGTGTAGGAACTGATGGGATGTTGCCCACTTGGGAAGCAAGTGAAAATTTTCGTTACTCCTGAGTTGCCAGGTATGAGTTTGTTCCATACAGTCAGCAAACATAAATGTGCTAGGTTCTGATAGGTAAGACACCTTGGAGCTTGAGTTTTCATTTGGAATGGGTTTTGTTGCTTTTTGTGTTGCATTGTCTGGCGGCGGCCAGTTGAGGCCTTTCGTATACCAACACCAGTCCTACTAAGGAGGATTATTATTGCATTTCTGCATTGTGGAGGATTCCATGCACAGTGACCAGGTACTACTCATCAAATATGAGTGTTTGTTGTGTGTAACAAGCACTGCCCGATCTTATTCCATAGGTGGAGTTATTCTGTGTCTATTTTTGGTATCAATTTATTTGGTGGTTTGAATTTGGTGACTTTCTTTTATTATTTTTAGTTTCTGACAATTTCATGGTGTGGTTGCTACGCTGTGAAGATCAACTTTACCCACCCATCACAAACTTTACAATTCCTGCCTGGATATATCCTGATTAAGTTATTTGTGTAGGGACTGAAACATGTTGGGCTATGTAATCACATAAATGGCTGTGTAGTAGTGGGTTTTTATGAAGTTTTACATTGTGTGTAACACATTTTTTTATATATCTAATGAATTTTGTAATAACATGTAATGTCATTTTTGCTATTACACAATTAGATTCAATTTGTTAGGATTTATTAGTTGAGAGAGTTTGAGTCACCAGTGATTGTATGTTTGAATGTTCCTATTGTCTTTTCCGAGTAAGTGCAGTCAGGGCAGCGTGGCTCTGGGTAAGTGCATGGAAGGCATGGGGCAGTAGGTGATTACAGTTACAGCCCCTAAGTGTGCGGTAGGCCCGAAGGCAGTGCAGGAAGACTAGCCATGGAGAGGCCTGGTACCCTGTGAGACTCTGAGGATACCCAGCAACCAGTCAGGGCAGGCAAACAGGAAGGTTAGCAAGGAAGAGGGAGTGAGAAGGCAAAGGAGAAAAAGAAGGTCTTGAGCAGCTTCCGGAATTTCAGGTGGTCTGGATCAAGTTTGAAGGGGCAGGGGGGCCATTCCAGAGGGAGGCACCAGCAGAGGAAATAGATCTACCACCACTCCCAGCTTGGAGAAGCGTCTGACCTTCAGCGAGAGTTCGAGGTAGCTGAGCGAAGGGCTGTAGAAGGAAGGTATTTAGGCCGAGAGTGTTGGATATAGTGCAGGCCCCGGCCCCAGAAAGCCTTGTGGACGATTCAAAGGGCCTTGATCTTGATTCTTGCAGCCACCGGAAGCCAGTGCAGAGATTTCAGGGCTGGAGAGATGCAGTCCCTGGACTTGAGGCCAAGGATAAGTCTTGCAGTCCTGTTTTGGATTAGTTGAAGGGGGCGAAGAGTAGAGTTAGCCACATTGAGAAAGAGGCTGTTGCAGTAGTCTAGCCTGGAGAGAACCAGAGCTCTGCAGACAAAGAGCTCCTGCGGAAAGGTGAGAAAATGTAGAATACCTCTGAGTAGGTGCAGCTGGAAGGGGGCCTTCTTGGCAAGGTCTGTGATGTGAGGAGAGAAGGAGAGAGTGGAGTCGAAGATGACCCCAAGGTTTTTAGCCTCTCAGGAGAGCGAGGGTGGAGGGCCCAAAGATGGCAGCAAGAGTGCGAGAGGGAAAGTGGGAGCAGGGACCCCAATTAGAAGAACCTCAGTCTTACTGCATTGAGGCAGAGATTGTTGGATGCGCACCATTCATGAGTCACGGATAGACAGTCAGGAATGAGCGAGGAAGGAGAGGAGGCTGAGGGAAACCTGAAAGAGAGCTGTGTGTTATCTGTATAACACTGTATGTTAGAAGAGAAGGTGGAAATCAGGTGGGCCAAAGGGGCCAAGTAGACATTGAAGAGCCAGGGTGAGAGGATAGAGCCATGTGGGACACCAAAAGTGGTGACAGAGGTGGTGGAGAGAAAGGACCCAAGTTGGATCTGGGACGGTTGGTCCAAGAGGAAGGAAGGCAGCCATGCGAGAGCCTGACCCGTGATGCCCAGGTTCTTGCCAAGTCCATTGATCCGGATGGCGTGATTGATCGTATCAAAGGCAGAGGAAAGGTCAAGGAGGATGAGGACAGCGGGAGAGCTGGAGTCAAGTTTAGAGAACAGATCTTCACGGGTGTTCAGAAGAACAATTTCAGTGCCTCTGGCTGTTCAGAAGCCAAACTGATGGTCATGGAGACAACCAACAAATTCAGTGTGCCGGATTGTTAGTGGTACTCAAGAACAGGATCGCAGATCGGAAGGTCCGTCTTCTCTGGGACAGGTGGAACCACGGACCAGGACGTGGGGTCTCCTATCTTAGGGAGGCCTATCTGTTGAAACACCACTCTGCAGATTTAGAAATTCACGGGCAGAGTTGCAATTCAACTGAAGGAGCAGCATAAACACCACCAGGTAGGCGCCAGGCTGTAAAAAAAATAAGTGATAGATTTATTTATTTATTTATTTGCATTTTTAAAGCGCAGCAGCTGCCCTGGGGCATCGTGGCGCTGTTACAAGAAGGTTTACTCGGCATGTTGAATCGGTTACAGGAATGGCTGTGGTTCCAGGGTTACATAGGGACCATAGCCATGATACAGTAGTAATTTACAGACAATATTGTATGCGATACAATTGGAAACTGGGTTTCACTTAAATAGAGTGGTTTTCAAAGCTTTTCTGAAGGCTGTGTGGGATGTTTCCGCTCTTAGCTTGGGCGGAAGGGAGTTCCAAGCTTTTGGCGCTAGGACTTCGAAGCTCGAGCCGCCAGCTTTGACTCTGGTGAAGTTAGGGATTGTAAGTTGGTTGGCATATAGGTCCCTTTTGGGTCTGAGTGATTGGACTGGTTGTATCCGTTCATTGAGGTAGCTAGGGGCGGTTTGGGCTATGCATCTATGTGTGATTGTGCGAGTCTTGAATTGAATGCGCTCTTTAACTGGTCGCCAATGGGCATTTTGTCTTGCTCGGGAGATGTGTTCTCTCTTTGGTATATTGAGGGCTGCTCTCAGGGCATTGTTTTGTGCAATCTGGAGTCTGTTAATGTTTTTGGCCGAGGTACCTAGCAGGAGGACGTTGCAGTAGTCTAGTTTCGCGCCTATAGTCGCTCTGGCGATGTTGAGGCGGTTTGTGGTGGACAGGTGGGGCTTTACTGCATTGATTATCTTGGTTGTAAGGGCTGCTGAGGAGGAGATGTAGCTGACATGTCTGTCCATGGACAGGGTGGAGTCTAGGTATACCCCCAGAGTTTTTACAGCTGGGGATACGGAGATTACTGAGTTCTCGATGAGGAAAGTACTGTATTTCTTGTCTAGCTTATTGAGGGTTTCTTTAGTAGCAATAGTAACGGGAGGCAAAACCTAATGAATGTAAGGCATTGACACTAAACTGATTTAAGTGGGCGCTAAGCTTTATTTCCAAGGTATTGTCTGGTTGCAAAAAAAAACTCTGTGGGAACTCTCTGAAAGTATCGAAGGAGATTCAGAAGGAAAAAGTAATACAAAGGAAGGAACTAAAGGGGTGTTAATTTAGTTAGTAGGAAACTACCCCGGTCGGTACAAGGGCTCAGCTAACACATTTCCTGTGCACACATTTTGCATATCGTCTAAAGTTTAGTGCACAATTCTAAATCCCAGGAAAGAACTCAAAAGTACCGAAGTTCCACAGTGAGCCTAATGCAGGAAGTATATACCAAACACCACAGCAAAGGAAAATACAATGGCAATCCAGGGCCAGAGCAAAAGGGTCATTACAGTGAGTAGCAGAGAGTCAAAGGTACAAAATCGAAATCCAAAGAGGTAGTTAAGTGGCAATTTCCGGGTTGCAGAATGAATCAGCTGGAGTACAAGGAAGTAGGCAGAAAAACCTGTGGCGCCGACTTTTGATCAGAAGCGCCTGCGTCTAGATGATGCAGTGCTTTATGGGAAACACGGAAGTCAACCAACGTCTTTACCCGGAGAGCATGCAACGGCGGCCTTACGTCGCATTTGTTCATGGCGTCTGCGTCCAAAAAAGAAGAACTATGCGGTTTGAGTAGACCATGCTTTCCATGGATCGTGACAGAGTTAGCTGGGAGATGGCCAGCTTTTCCAGGAGCTTTCCCAGGAAAGGAGTGATGGAGATTGGGCGATAGTTTGCCGGTCAGGAAGGATTGGCAGATGGCTTTTTTAGAAGGGGGTGCACAAGGGAGTGCTTGAGAAGAGAGGGGAAAAATCCAGTGGCGAAAGAGTGATTCCAGAAATCGGCAAAGGCTGGTGCGAGGGAAGTAATGTGGTCCTTGATAGTTCTGGAGGAGCAGGGCAGCACCTGTTTGGAAGACACTTTCGTAGATCGGACTTGTCTAGAAACATCATCAGGTGTTATCGGAGAGAGAGAGGAAAGAAGGAGAGGAGGGAGAGAGGTGGCCAAAGGGGGGCCTCAGAGAGGTTGAGGGAGAGAGAGAGGAAGAAGAAAGTGAGGACAGGATGTCCTGGGTTTTAGTGGTGAAATGAGAAGCCAGTGCAGAGTAGAGGGCCCGGAATGGAACAGGCGAGGTGGAGACTGCAGTAGGATTGGCCAGCTCCTTGCAGATTTTAAAGAGTTTGGCCATGTTGTTTGAGGCCACAGAGACGTAGACTTGAATATGGACCCTCTTCTTGGAGAAGACGAAGATTGTGTATTGCCTTTGGAGCAGTTGGCAGGCCTGCTTGTCAGAGGATGTGCCCGATGCCCTCCACTTCCGCTCCACTTCAGCTTGTTTGTCCTCATCAGTGAGGTGAAGCAGAACCTCTCTAAGGCAGTGTGAGCAAGCGGTGCACGTCTAGATTACCCTTGGTAACTTAAG
The DNA here is from genome assembly GCF_040938575.1 of Ambystoma mexicanum. NCBI lineage: Eukaryota > Metazoa > Chordata > Amphibia > Caudata > Ambystomatidae > Ambystoma > Ambystoma mexicanum. The sequence continues at coordinate 1,297,088,582 of NC_090923.1, read as the reverse complement.
ATAAAACCCAGGTTTAACAAAATGAACAAAAGTGTGGAAGCCCCTCTTCTGAGAACGAATATGGTTCAAATAAACTGTTCGATGGGATGTGTCCCCACAGGAGCGCCTAAAACCACATTTTAGCTGCCTTGTCATGTTATTGCCGCGATGATCCACCATGACTTTCTACTGAGAAGCCTGGTAGTACTCCTTAAAATTAGGTAACCTCGCTCAACCGTCCTCTTTTGGTAAAATCATATTTTGCAATATTCTAGTTTTTTTCACTGCCAAAAACAATGTAATGAAAAATGAGTAACTTATTTATAAAAAAGAGTCTAGGGTTTGTATCTGCAACATTTGAAAAAGGAAAAGAAATCTGGGAAGGGCATTTTCTGTAATGTTGTCTTTCTGCCCATTCATGAGAAAATCAACTTTGCCTATCTACTGAGATCTAGTCTAACTCGCATAATGGGAGAAAATTGGTTTAAAATTAATAATCTAGGGAGTTTACTAGGCAAATGCTCAGGTATTGTATGTCTCATGTTTGAATTGCGAAAGGTAGTGCATGCAAACAATCTATCATGTCAACTCTATCTTTTCTGAGGGGCATTACAACTGACTTACGTACATTTACCTTAAACCTGGAGAGGTTGGAGGTTGGAGAGGTTGGAAGACAAAGGTGCAGTTATATGCACCAAAGTGTTGTCTCAGAATAATCCCAATTGGGAAAAATCCCAATGTATACTCTTCATTCCCCACTTTTACACCTTAAATAGCTCCCCACCTCTAGATAGCTGCTTCCAATGGCTTGTCATGAAAGCAAAGAGAAGGGGAGATAGAGGACACCTTTTTCGTGCCCCTCTCTGCAAAGCAAACACTAGGCCCAATCCAATATCTTCAATTGTCTTCCATCTCCACCTGATGCTATACTTCCCTCAACAACAGTCAGCTACCTGGGTCAAGTGGTTTTCAGCATCCAATGACTGTGTGACATGACTCTTCTCCCAACAAAGTCCCCAGGTTAGAGTCATTCAAATTGTATCATCACCCTACATGCCCCAAATAAAACCTGCTCATTGTGGACCAATGTTGGTAAATTCATATGATATGATATGATATGATATGATAGGTTATTTATAACTTGCTTAATACCCAGAGGTTTCTAGGTGCGGACCCGGGAATCGAACCTGTGTTGCTACGTGTCGTCTTGCTTCCAAGGCAAGCACGTTGCCGTTGAGCTATCTTCCCGAGACTCTAACCTAGAATCCCAACCTCTCGCCAAAATCTTTACACCTACATTGAGATAAGAGCACAGATGATAGGAATCACACTCCTTGAAATCTTTGCGGCCTCTTACGAAGTCCCCTGCATTTGTGCAGGAGTGAGTCACAGGATGGCCTGCCCGACCCCCATGAGCCATCCTTTGGGGGCCCCAGACCAAAGGAAGTTCTGATCCAAACATTTGTTATTGTAAAAGGAATGTTTTTCTTTAAGGCCACAGCCATGCCACAAGCATATTGTAGGCAGTACGTCATCTGCCAGCGAAATAAGGATGGAAAGAGTTCATGCGACGCCAGGAGCACATCCACGGCCCTACGGGTCATTTGTAAATCCCAAGAAGGTTTTGTACAGCTGCCAAAATGCAATGATTTCCAATATGTCCTCATTTTAGTAGACAGATTTTCAGGCTCGGAAAAAGCCTTCCCTTGCAGAAGGTCAGACACAATAACTGTAACCAAGACTTTGATCAGAGACTTTGTACCAAGATTGAGAGTAATTCTTATTGTTATTATGGTATTTATTGAGCGTGGACCGAGCTTCAAGAAGCAACAGACTGCTTTACAGAGGTATACAACAACAGATACACAACGGAGCACTTTAGAGGTACACTACAGTACAGATGCATAACGGAGCACTTTTGCCAGGTAACAAAACAGATATACAGCAGGGTTAGAGGTAGGTTACAGAGAGGCACAGAGGAGGGGTACAGCTGTTCAGGGTGGCAGCGAGGAGAAGGGAGGACAGCATCTAGCGAGTCAGGTTGCGTGGGGGCAACTGGATGGCCTAGGTGTTGAGGAGGAGAGACTCCTTAAAGAGGTGGGTCTTGAGTTCTTTTCTGAATTGTAGGTGTGTGGGGAGAGTCTGATGCTGACGGGGAGGAGGTTCCATAGTCATGGGGCATAGGCGGAGAAGGCTTGTTTTCTGGTACTTACCTTTATGCAGCAGCAGATTTCAAGTCTGCACTTGTCCTGGCTTCTGGTGGTGGGCTGTCCGCCAGAGATGCTGAGTTTCTCTGCGAGGTAGCTGGGTGACTTGAGGGTAAGTGCCTTTATAGATGATGCAGCAAGACTTGAAAGTGATTTGTGCTTGCAGTGAGAGTCAGTGAAGGCCGGGGTGATGTGGTTGTATCTGCATAGACCCTTGATGAGGCGGGCAGCCGCATGTAGGACACTTCTAAGGGGAAATAGGGAGGACCATGGGAGGCCTTCGAGGAGGGCATTTCTCCCATCCAGGTGGGATAGTACCAGTGCTTGAACAGTGGATCTAAAGCTGTCCGGAGGGAGGAAGGGTTTGACTTTCCACAGGAAGGAGAGCTGATACCAAACTGTCTGAGTTTTCTTAGCTATAGCCACGTGTGTCTTGAAAGAGAGGTGTTTGTCGATTTGGGACTTGGTGCAGGAGGTGTGCTTGGGTGCGAAGCCCTCAGAGTTCATGGTTGATAGCCAGATCTGTATTTCGGGGTGTTCAGTGTTGTTGGAGAGGAGTAGGAATTCAGTCTTGGAGGGGTTGAGCTTCAAGTATGCACTGGAAATGCATAAACGGTGATAGCGGCACATGCTTCATAGGACAGTTAGTGAAAGAATGATGTACTGCCTTGAACCTCTAGCACAAGCGCCACAGTCCACATCGTCTACAGTCAATAAGGGTATTGGAAAGGAAAAATGGGACAATGAAGAACCCGCTCACTTAGCATTGTCAAGAGACTGGCCGGAGATACTGCCGGTGCTATTGGTGAGCATTTATAGCACTGCCAATTGAAAGATGTGGCCTGTGGAAATATACATAAAATGAACACCAGTTCTCTTTCTCTGTTAAAATGTCACACAACAGTTTTACCCGTGGTCCACAAACGGCGAAATCCCAAAGCAGTCTTTGTGTGTCAAATAACAGGCATTGTTCTCAGGCTGGCAGTTAAGAAATAGCTTGCGGTCAAAATAGCCCACACAAATACGAGCTGGTGGTGACTTCCCCCCTGACCTCAGGCTAAGGATAGGAAGGAACACTGCTGAGTCTTCCCCTGCATGTCTTCATTTGTTCTCTGCTACAATTACCCACAAACTTTCTATACACCCTGCCAGTGATTTATCTTCCAAGGACCCTTTGTTATTTACGTGTCATGCTAATGCAGCTGAAAAAACTGTATTAAGGGGTGGACGATTGTAAGCTAGCAAGCATTAGCAAAACATGTTTTCACCTCTCTCTCAGCTCAAGTGCTTTGTTGATGCTAATAAATCTATGAGACTATGTTATTCTGTGATAGGGTCTCAGTCTTAGTTTTATATTCCAGGCGGGAAAACCCATAGGACGGGCTCACAGCTTTACTCCAATTTGCACCTTTTAGCAAATGGCACCTGGAGGATGGGACCTTGTTGGGAGTAAATCCAGACTGTGTACGTCGGTTGAGAAAAGGTGGCAGATGACGAATGACCGAGTGCACTGCACGATGTGGACTCCTGCAGCCATGGTTTACGTCTGACCTCTCCAGATTTCCTGACACGTCAATTTGCCCTGGCCGAGGTCCCAACCTGGAACAGTATTTTGCTTTAGAGACACCGGCACAGATTAGACTGAGATACTGGAAAGTAGAACTACAGAATTTCCTGTGAGATTGGTGCTGATTGAAAAAAATCATATGAATACACAATATATTTTTATTTAGTATTGCAATATTTGGGTACCACTGTTTTAAGTGAAGCTAGACATATTGTAACCTTGTGATCACAAGCTCATGAAACATGGGGCATGCCGGCAATACATTTTGAGGGTGTAGAAAATGCTTAAATAAACTTGAACAGCATGTTCCGAATCCCCCAGAAGGTACCCTGGGATGAGAATTAATGGTAAAAAAAGGACTCGGGTGGTACTATTTCTGAAGGAATGGGGCCGATATACTGCTGACAATCCTAATTTACAAATTCCAGGGCTTGAACATTTGACTTAGAAAAATGAAGGTACCTCAGGAAAAGGTTGACAGCAAAAGGACCAGAGGATATTGATTTTGAGGAATTTATTACACGCACCATGCAGAGTAAACTGTATTAGGGCGGAGATGACAACTAACAATCAGCACATGAGAAAAAGCAGGAAATGGACTGTGATCAAAGATTCAATTTATCTAAATAGAAAGGTTTTCAACTTTTTCCTAAAAAGGTCCAATGTCTCACACGTTCTGATCTCCAATGGAAGTTGGTTCAACATTTTTGGCCCAAAAACTCCAAATCTTCTATCTCCTCTGGAGACGCATTTAGATCGTGGAACACAGGTCAGAAATGTATCTTCCGAGTGGAGCTTCCTACTTGTGTGATATTGCATGATCTTCTCAGCAAGTTAATCGGGTGCAAGCCCACTCAAGCATTTATAGACCAAACAAGCAACTTTAAATTTGATCCTATCCTCCACCATCAACCAGTTGAGGGATCTCCGCACTGACGAGACATGGTCCTATTTCCTGAGATGCCCTATTACTCCAACTGCCACATTCTGAGCCCTCTGCAGTCTGGCCACTTGTTTGGATGGAATTCCTGCTAAAAGGCTATTGGAGTAGTCCAGGTGGGGGTTAGTCACCACCACTGCCTTATCCTCAGTTGGGATAAAAGGGAGCACATTCCTTAATAATCGCAATGCGTAAAAAACTGTCTTCACCTTTGTCCCCACCTGGGCCTCACTGCCCAGGTTCTCGTGCCATATACAGCCCACCTTTGAATTATTTTTTAGAGTAATGGAGTTGTTGCCCTAGAATCAGGGAGGGAGGACTCTGTCTCTCTGACAGCATTTTATCCTTTGACCCAAACAGTATGATCTCTGTTTAAGATGCATTTAACTGCAGATGATTGTAGGTCATCCACTCATTGAGCCCATCCATACACCGGTTGATTCTCTCAAAGACATCATCAATGTTATGAATCTCAATGTAAATCTGAGTATCGTCTGCGTACGAATGAAACCACAGACCATACTTCTCAAATATCTTGAACACCGGACGGAAATACAAATTGAAAATCAAGGGGTATAAAGAGAAGCCTTGGGGCACCCCCCATTCTAGATCCACCATTTATGAGGTGAAGCCTTCCAATATCACCCTTTGTGTCCTATCTTTAAGGAAGAATTCATACCATTTTACTATCTGTTCAGAGGCTCTTCCAACGTGCCCAATACGTTGTAAAATGATCGGGTGGTTCACAGTGTCAGAGGCTGCGGATATGTCCAACATCAACAGCACCATGGACCCCCCCCCTTATCCGCAGCCTCTAACAAGTCGTCGTTCACTGCTAGGAGGGCTGTCTCTGTGCCATATTAGAGCACATTAGATTACTTCAGTGGGAAAAATACAATAAATGGGAAGATTACGCTAGGCAGAAAGCAATGAGAAAAGCAGAAAAAGATAATGCTAGAGTATATGATCAAAAGAAGTTAAAACAGGACTGGGAACAGGATAACAGAGAAATACTCATGCAAGAAAAAAAGGCTTATGTTGAGTATTCAGAGGCAGACCCCTTGTTGGAACATTTATCGACTAAACAACCTCTTCCGCCTCCATATAATATGCTTTATTCAATAGACACAATTGGCAAAGATGACAAGGGACCCTCTACTCGGGGTGCCGTACTTCAAGAAACGCAGGCACTCATTGAATCATGGCTGGAAGAATAGATTAAGGCAGGAATGAAGGAACCAGCCCTTGCCTCTAAAGACATGAAGACTCAGTCCCTAAAGGCAAATAATATCATTGCGCATTAGTTATCTGGACTAGTGTTTGAGAAATATAAAAAACATTATGGCAGTCAGAAGGGGTCTCTTGAGGAGTGGCCTTTGCCAGACCAGTATGAGGAGATGGACTGCAAGAGCAAGAGCTTTAAGTTAAATGAATTGGGGTGTACAAAAGGAGTTGGAATCTTACTTGAGTGGCTCACAAAAGCCCCCATCACTACTCATCAGGCCCCTTTGAGGGAAGTTCCGGGGTTTAGCCCAGACCATCCGACTCACCATGTACATGTACCATGGAATAGGATGGAGCTGTTGTCTTTTACCAAAGATTTTCCTGACATCATACAGAACCCTGAACAGTGATATAATCAGACTAACAGAATTATACGCACAGGCCCATTAACATTAGGGGACATTGACCAACATTTTCTGTGCATATTACCTCCCGGCATATGTAGACAGTGTAGGAAACAGAATAGTGAAGACCTGCCATCAAGTGGGAGGTTTTGGAGAAGAAGGAAGTAGTGAATTTTATAGGGGAAGCAGGGCAATTGCATAAGAACATATTGGCCCTACCTGGGCTGTTGGCAAAAGAATTGAGTAAATAGTGCCCTGGAAACAAATGAACTGAGATAAATTAACGACCTGTAGACAGGAGGAAGGCGAGTCAGTAGAAAAGTACTTTACAAAAAAGGAAGATGTTTTCTCCTGTTGCAGTGGTAAGGGTCTATGTACCGCAGAAGGGCAAACAGCCTTTTTCCCCACACTTTGTGGACGAACTGCTCCCACACTTGAAAAATGACATACAGGCAAATTAATCAACGTGGTCCATGCAGACTGCAGCTCAAATTCTGACTATGGCCAGATAGTATGTGAATAGGCATACAAAAGAAAAGGGTGAACAGGAAATAACATTTTGAGATTCAAAGACAAAAGTATTAATGCAGCAAGCATTTCCAGAATGAGGCAGAGGGATAGGTATGTCATGGGGAAGAGGAATGCTGAGAGGAATGCATAAAGGGAGAGGGGTAAGTGCTCCTCCAGCATACAGAGGAGGAATAGTGGATGATGGATGCCATTATTTCAAAAGCTGAGATCATTGGATTTGGGAATGTCCCACTCGTCCAAGGGGAAGAGGAAGGTCTATGGGAAAAGAGATAAGAGGAAGCGACAGTCAGTTTGATGGTAATAATGCAGAAAACCAGTGCCAAAAACAGTCAAATTATTTTGATCCAAGGCAGGGACAACAGTATTCTGTAAGGGACTATCATGAAGACGAGCCATATCCAGATTATTATGCAACATAGAGATGCCCAGGAGAGGGGAAAGGCAGAGTACAAATACCTGTTGACCCCATAGGTCCATATATGTAACTTTGCATTGCTGTAAAGAAGTAGAATTTCCTTATAGATACAGGAGCAAACAATACTTCTATTTCCCACAAACTAGTGCTTTCAATACACCTCTCTGGGAAAATTAATACCTCAGTGCTATTTTCTAATGATCCAGTCTGTAGTCCACTATCAGAGGCGATTCGCTTTCAGATAGGGCCCATTTCCTGCATGGCTCAGTTTGTTGTAACGGATAAATGTACTTTAAATCTTTTGGGCATGGCCTTATTGAATCGCTTGCATGCAAACATTTACTGTTCCCTGGTTGGTGTTTACCTCACTTGCTGTGCTGAATCTTCCGTTAAAATGTATGTTTCCACCACTAACACTTTACTACCTGAACTTCAGAAAGTGGATAAAAGGCTGTAGGCATCCAGTAAAAATGATATAGTTTGTATGGCAGTAGAACCAATTCAAATTCACGTTAAGACCAATGCCATACTCCCAAGGATATCCCGATACAAAAATCCCAGGAAGTATTAGTAAGGATAAGGGGAGTGATTCAAGATGTACTGGCTAAAGAGATAGTTAAATAGCAGGGAGCCCATGCAACAGCCCAAATGTTCCATTTCAGAAAAAGGTGGGATGGCAAGAAAGGCTCACTTATTGAATGGAGAATGGTGGTAGATGTGCGTGCTATCAATACAATTGTGGTGCCCCTGTTCCCATTTGTTCCGGATATGAAATCCCTTTTTACTATGATTCCTCCCTCTGCACAATACGTCACGGTTGTGGGCTTAAAGAATGCATTTTTTAGCATCCCAATACATGAAGACAGCCAGTACCGTTTTGCCTTTAGCATAGACGGTGGCTCTTACATATTTTGTAGAGCACCCTAAGGATACAAAGAGAGACCAAGCATTGACAGCCAGGCATTCAAAACACAATTGGATGCTTTTATCCCATCTCCAGGCACTATGTTATTGCAGTACATCTATGACCTACTTATAGGGGCAGATACCAAGATACCAAGGAAGGGTGTGTGGACTGCACCACACACCTGCTAGAGTTTTTAGCTCCCTTGGGACATAAGGTTTCCCCAAATAAGCTACAATGTTGTCAGCAGCAGGTCACTTATCTAGGTCATTTACTTACTAAGGGAGAGAAAAGATTGCACCCTCGACAAATACAAATGATACTTAACATGCCAGTACCCAGCACACAGAAAAAAGTTAGAGGACTTTTGGGGATGACTTTATTCTGTTGACGATGGATTCCGAACTTTTCTTTGTTAGCTAATCCCTTACTGGAACTTACTACTAACAATGCTTCTGTAACTCTTACCTGGACTGTGTCTCATCAGGTAAGCTCTTGAGACACTCAAGTCCACACTATGTAACTCTCCTGCATTAGGAACACCAGACTATACTAAACCCTTTTCTCTGTTTGTGAATGAACTAAAAGGGTGTGCCTTATCTGTCCTAACTCAACCACAAGGGTAGAAAAATAGGCCATGTCCCTTTTTTGTGACTACTCTAGACCCAGGGACTCATCACGAGTTTGGCGGTAACCCTTAAATCCGGCGGTCGCGCTATTACTGCTGGATTTAAGGGTCCGCCAAAACAGGGCTTCGGCGGATTTCTCCCCAGCTCTAAGCTGGGGGGAAATCTGCAGAAAATTTGCGCTATTACCGCCGGCGGAAAATCAGCCGGCGGTAAGAGCGCGAAAATTCCCCATTGAGCCCAATGGTGAATGAAGCATTCCTGAATGGGCTCAGTGGGGAATGGGGAATTCCATTACCGCCAAACCCGTGATCCGGCGCTAATAGCGCCGGGAGTTTGGCGGTAGGGCTAATACCACTGGCGGTAATACCGCCGGCGTTACTGCCCAACTCGTGATGAGGCCCCCAGTGTCTAAAGGGTTGCCAAATTGCCTAAAGGGGGCAGCGGCTGCTGCCCTTTCTGTGAAACAAGCAGAAACCAAAGTATTGGGCCATTCTTTAACTGTTGTTATTCCCCATGCAATAGACATTCTCCTGAACAAAAAACGAATGCAGCATTTGACTAATGCATGGCTCATGTCATGATGCCTACCCCCGGGGACCCAGACCAGGTCCAGCAACTCCGGAAGCAGGCATCAAGTTATTTAGAGCAAGCCCAAAAGCCCCTGTTAGGGGCTGTTTGGGTGCGGTCCTGGCGCCTATGGCGCCAGGCTCATATGGAGAGTCAGTCCTGGCACTCATAGATTAGAACTTACCTGATGCAGACCATGCTGCAAGAGCTTCAAACCAAATGAGGCTTGGAAGGGACTATTTTACCTTGGGACTATTTTTTACTAGGGTGGGGCTGGGGAGGAATACTTACCTGGGACTACTTTGGAGGCTATTTAAACCACACCCGAAGAGCAGCACATGCTTTGCGATATTCTGCATCCAGCAGCGTAACGCTCACTATGTCTGCAAGCCTGCATCCAGTCTTCTGCCACGCCCGCCTCGAGTCTGCAGCTCCTAGAAAAAAGGGAAACAGAAGGAGAAAAGGTTAGAACAAGAGCAATACCTTCGATCCTTATCTGAATTCCGGATCCACCACGCCTTCGAGCTGGAAGAAAGAAGTATTTCACGCGCGCCGCCTCGCCTGCTGCAGCGCCGCGCTGAACTTACCGCCTTCGCAGCATTCTCGCAATCCACTGCTTCCTTCTGCACGTTCCCGCCGCACTCCGGCACCTAAGAGGAACACAAGAACAGCAAAGGTGAGCCAAGGGAATAAACAGAGGCAATAGTAACTACCCCCATAGACTTACCTGATTTACCGCCGGGGGTACTATTCCTCTTCACGGGTCGGCGTAGCCTCCATAGCATCCTCGCCGTACCCCGACCCCTAAGGGGAACAAAAGGACAACAAGGTGAGACAAAGGGACAAACAAGGGGAATCCTTCTCACCACAATAGACTTACCTAATTTTACCGCCGGAGGCATTATTCCCCGAACTTCATATTTTCTCTCCGCACCTGAATAAGGGAGAAAGCAACAGGTTACATTCTGGCCTTATTTTATTGAACTGTGTTGGATAAGACAAATCCTTACCTGAACTTCGTCAGCTACCACAAGGAACTCTTTGATGGGGTCAAGCTGCAAACTGAAAGGAATCGGACAAGAGCGAAAGTCAGACATTTGAACTCTTACGAACTACAATGTTCTGAAACTCACCAATTCCTTCTAACCAGTGAAGCAACTTGTTATCTACGCGCCCCTGCCCTCGATGCAGGATGGAGAGCTCATCCTTCAAAACCACTGCCCTCGATGCAGGATGGAGAGCTCATCCTTCAAAACCATCAGGTGAGACTTTAAGGAGGGACATTAGAGGCGATCAGTGGGGAGAACAGCAGGGGGAGGTGGGGGTTAACTCTCAAATCCACGGGTGGTTAATTCACTTTCTCCATTTACAGAAGAATACTCCTACGGGCCAAGCAAACCAAGCTGGGTGGCCCAGTCCAGTCTGTCATCTCGGCACTACACGTCACATTGGTGGAGACCGCAGCTGTCCAGTTCGGATCGACGCCCCTGTGGGAGCCAGGTGAGCGCAACAGAACGCGAAGCCTACCCACAAATTCCCACCCGGGCGTTATGGAAACTTCAGAAACTGACCAATTGGCCCAACTACTAGGGGAACTGAGGACAGAAGTGCATTCCGCCTGTCAAGAGACCAATGCTCTTAGGAGAGAGCTGATTTTGTCAAAGGAGCAAACTGATGATCTTGCTAGGCAATTACTGCAAAGCCAGGCTGGACAAACGCCCCTACCAGGACTCGGGGGGAATCCAGCTCCTGTTTCATCGAGTAACCCTTTGCAAATAAACCTACCAGGGACTATTCCATTAGCTCCGCCCGAACGCTTTGCTGGGGACCCTAAAAGGTTTGCCGTGTTCATGAACCAATGCTGCTTGCACTTTTTATGCAGACCTGGAGCCTTCCCAAACGATCAAGCGAAGGTAGCCTTTGTATTGTCAAATGTCAGTGGCAGTGCAGCTGATTGGTCAATTCCACTAGTTACTCAGGATGACCCAATTCTTCGAGATTTTCAGGGCTTTCAAACGAGCATGGAAAGACTGTTTGCCCGGCACTCCCAAGGACAGGCCCTGGATAACAAACTTTTGTCCCTACGACAGGGTAACCAGGACCTTCTATCCTAAATCGCAACCTTTAATAGGTTGATAGTGGAAACTGGATGGCCTGAGGTAAAACGATTCACGTTATTTCATCGAGGGCTTCGAGGAGAACTCAAGGATGTCTTGGCTCAAGTCGTGAACCCACCTCAAGACTGCGCTGAATATATAGACTTAGTGGTCCAGTTAGATCACAGACTTCAGAACAGAAAGGCTGATCGAGCCAAGTTTGAGAATCGGGTGTTGGTTAAAACCCATGCTAACCCCAAAGGAGCAGATGCTTCAGAACCCATGCAAATCGGAGGTGTTAAAGGACCCTTAACCCAGAAGGAAAGAGAAAGGAGACAGCAAATGCAATTGTGTCTATATTGTGGAATTTCTGGGCATTTTCTACGGGATTGCCCTGTGAAACCACCCAAGAAGGTGGTAGGAGCTGCTGATAAAAGCCATATGGATTCAGACTCGGAAAACGCCCACGCCCGACACGCGTAGAGGTTCGCTTGCCGAGCTTGAAGAAGGATACTCAGACCTCGCATTTCATAATACCAATGGTCCTCGTAGATCCAGGGCAGCCATCGCATATGCACGCAGTAAGGGCATGCATTGATAGCGGGGCCATAGGAAACTATGTGGACTACGAATTGGCTTCCAGGATGAATCTACCTCTCTGCCGAAAAACCACCTCAGATGTCATCACCACAGTCGATGGAACTGAAATCGCCTCTGGGCCTGTGACTCATTCCACCGCAGAGATGACACTATTGGGTCAGGATGGGCATCGAGAGACTATTCTGTTTGATCTAATCAAAGCCCCACAGTTCCAAATAATACTGGGGATACCTTGGTTGGAAACACATAATCCTTGTATTTATTGGCGAGAGAAGAGCGTAACCTTCCCGGATTGTGCACGAACCTGTTACCCAAAGAAAAATCTGAACGCAGGCCTGGCCACAGTAACCACAGCAGTCATGCAACTACCTCCAGAATACCAAGAATTCTAGGATGTCTTCCAAAAAGAACAGGCAAACACCTTACCTCCTCACAGATCGTACGATGGTCAAATCGATCTCATACCCGGTGCACAACCCCCTTGTAGCAGGATCTATGCCTTTACGGAACCTGAGAACCTGCACCTACGACAATACTTAGACCAGTACCTCGCCCATCCAAATCCCCTGCATCTTCAGCTTTGTTGTTCATGCCCAAAAAGGAGGGTGACCTCGGAACGTGCATAGACTACCGCGCATTGAATCAGATAACTGTTAAGAACCGATACCCATTGCCTCTGATCCCTGAACTACTGGACCAAGTGAAAGACGCTTGCATATACACTAAATTAGATCTCCGGGGGGCATATCATCTGGTACGTGTAAAAGAGGGCGACAAATGGAAGACTGCTTTCCGCACTAAGTATGGGTTATTCGAATACCAGGTGATGTCTTTTGGGTTGTGCAATACACCGGCAGCCTTCCAATACTTCATGAATGATGTCCTTCGTGAACTCATTGACGTTTGTGTTGTCGTATATATCGATGATATTCTAGTATACTCCTCTTCAGAATCTGACCATGTGAAGCACGTCCGAGCAGTCCTTGAGAAATTGCGCCAGCACAAACTATATTCAAAACTGGAAAAATGCGTTCTTCATGCCACAGAAGTTGAATTCCTTGGGTTTATCCTGACCCCAAAGGGAGTCCGAATGGTCACGAAAGGTGGACGCAATCCTTAAGTGGCCATCACCAAGTTCAGTTAAAGGAGTACAAAGCATGCTCGGCTTTGCCAATTTTTACCGCAGATTCATCCCAGATTTTTCACATGTCGTACATCCCATCACAGCACTCTTGCGAAAAAAATAAACGCTTTATGTGGACTGAAGAAGCTGAAAACGCCTTCCAAGAGCTGAAAGCGAAATTCACGTCTGCACCTGTATTAAAGCACCCGCACCCTGAACTTCCATACATAGTGGAAACTGATGCATCCAGTCTAGCCATGGAAGCTGTCCTGTCTCAAAAGGACCCTGAAACTGGCCAGCTTCACCCAGTAGCATTTTGGTCCAGGAAGTTCTCAGCACCCGAGTTAAACTATGCGGTTACCGACAAGGAGTTATTAGCCATTAAATCTGCCTTCAAGGCTTGCCGGCACTATCTTCTTGGTGCCAGGCATACCATTACTGGGATCACCGATCACCGGAACTTACAGTATTTAAAAACAGCCAAGGCCCAATCGTCACGTCAACTCCGATGGGTGTTGTTCTTTGCCGAGTTCGATTTCGTGATAACCTATCGACCAGGTTGTAAGAATGGTAAAGCAGACGCCTTATCCCGAATAGGGATGGGAGAGGCAGAAGTGAACCCAGAACCAGTACCTATAATTTCCGAACAAAGGATTCTTGGCATGACTACTCTACAGACACTAGAGGACATTCAGGTAAAGATCCAGCAACTCTTTGATCCTACAGCCCTTCAGGACTGGGTAAAGAAAGGCCCAGACTACTCTGTCACCAATGATCTGCCTTATTACCAAGGGTGGCTATTTCTGCCACAAAAGGAACTACAAGAGCTAATCATTTCCCGTTATCATGATACTCTAATGGAGGGGCACCCAGGTATTGCAAAAACTGAAGATAAAATTAAAAGACAATTCTGGTGGCCCACCTGGCGAAAGGATATTAAATCATTTGTGATGTCTTGTGGCATTTGCGCCCAAAACAAAAGTCAAAAGAAAAAACCAGCTGGACTCTTACAACCTTTAGACATTCCGCCTACACCATGGCACACCTTATCGTTAGACTTTATTACTGATCTACCTCCTTGTAATGGATTTAACACCATTCTAGTTATTGTGGATCTTTTTTCCAAGATGGCCCACTTTATTGCTTTAAAAGGATTACCTTGCTTTAAAAGGATTACCTTCAGCCTCAATCCTGGCCAAATAATTCCTCGAAAACATTGTTCGCATACATGGATTTCCATCCGTGTTGGTCTCTGACCGGGGCAGTCAATTTTTCACATTTTTGGAAGAAATGTTGTCAATTGGCGCAAATCGACGTGAGATTATCGACCAGTCACCACCCCCAGACCGATGGTCAAATGGAGAGGACCAACCAGACTCTTGAACAATACCTGCGTTGTATGTTACATCAGACTGAGAGTAATTGGAAGGACATTCTTTGGATCGCCGAATATGCATACAATAATTCAGTACATTCTGGAACTGGACAAAGCCCCTTTTATACCCTATATGGGCATCATCCTCGAACCTCAGACCTTGACTCATCACAACACTTAGAAATGCCCGCAGTGGACCATCTACACGCTACGATTACACAAGCCTTTAAGGAGGCAACTGCACATTTAAAACAAGCGAAGAAGGAGAAATATAAGAAAGATGCTGATCGGCATAGAAGTGATACTCCACAGTACCAGATAGGGGATCAAGTATGGTTGGCCACAAAACACATACCTCCTTTAACCCTAGATATTTGGGACCTTACTCTATTAGGGCCATTATCAACCCGGTGGCCGTCAAGTTGGACTTACCTGCTAATATGCAAATTCACCCCGTCTTTCATGTGTCACTTTTGAAGCCAGTGCAACCAGGGACAAGACTAAACAAGCCACCAGACCCCATCCTTATAGACGGGGAAACCGAATTTGAGGTCAAGAACATCCTGGACTCCAAGATGGTGAAATCCAAACTTTTTTATTTAATCGACTGGAAAGGTTACGGACCACAGGAAAGGTCTTGGGAACCTAGTGACCACGTGCATGCACCCCGATTGGTGAAAAGATTCCACCGAAATTTCCCAGACAAACCAAAACCACGGGGAAGAACGACTTTAGGAGGGGCCTTGGGGGGGAGTGCTGTCATGATGCCTACCCCCGGGGATCCAGACCAGGTCCAGCAACCCCGGAAGCAGGCATCAAGTTATTTAGAGCAAGCCCAAAAGCCCCTGTTAGGGGCTGTTTGGGTGCGGTCCAGGCGCCTATGGCGCCAGGCTCATATGGAGAGTCAGTCCTGGCGCCATAGGCGCCAGGCTCATAGAGTAGAACTTACCTGACGCAGACAATGCTGCAAACTTACCTGATGCAGACCATGCTGCAAGAGCTCCAAGCCAAATGAGGCTTGGAAGGGACTATTTTACCTTGGGACTATTTTTTACTCGGTGGGGCTGGGGAGGAATACTTACCTGGGACTACTTTGGAGGCTATTTAAACCACACCCGAAGAGCAGTACATGCTTTGCGTTATTCTGCATCCAGCAGCGTAAAGCTCACCGTGTCTGCAAGCCTGCATCCAGTGTTCTGCCACGCCCGCCTCGAGTCTGCAGCTCCTAGAAAAAATGGAAACAGAAGGAGAAAAGATTAGAACAAGAGCAATACCTTTGATCCTTACCTGAATTCCGGATCGACCGCGCCTTCGAGCTGGAAGAAAGAAGTATTTCACGCGCGCCGCCTCGCCTGCTGCAGCGCTGCGCTGAACTCACCGGCCTTCGCAGCATTCTCACGATCCACCGCTTCCTTCTGCACGTTCCTGCCGCACTCCAGCACCTAAGGGGAACACAAGAACAGCAAAAGTGAGCCAAGGAAATAAACAGAGGCAATAGTAACTACCCCCATAGACTTACCTGATTTACCGCCGGGGGTACTATTCCTCTTCACGGGTCGGCGCAGCCTCCATAGCATCCTAGCCGTACCCCGGCCCCTAAGGGGAACAAAAGGACAACAAGGTGAGACAAAGGGACAAACAAGGGGAATCCTTCTCACCACAATAGACTTACCTAATTTTACCGCCGGAGGCATTATTCCCCGAACTTCATATTTTCTCTCTGCACCTGAATAAGTGAGAAAGCAACAGGTTACATTCTGGCCTTATTTTATTGAACTGTGTTGGATAAGACAAATCCTTACCTGAACTTCATCAGCTACCACGAGGAACTCTTCGCTGGGGTCAAGCTGCAAACTGAAAGGAATCAGACAAGAGTGAAAGTCAGACATTTGAACTCTTACGAACTACAATGTTCTGAAACTCACCAATTCCTTCTAACCAGTGAAGCAACTGGTTATCTACGCGCCCCTGCGCTCGATGCAGGATGGAGAGCTCATCCTTCCAAACCATCAGGTGAGACTTTAAGGAGGGACATTAGAGGCGATCAGTGGGGAGAACAGCAGGGGGAAGTGGGGGTTAACTCTCAACTCCACGGGTGGTTAATTCCCTTTCTCCATTTACAGAAGAATACTCCTACGGGCCAAGCAAACCAAGCTGGGTGGGCCAGTCCAGTCTGTCGTCTCGGCACTACACGTCACATTGGTGGAGACTGCAGCTGTGCAGTTCGGATCGACGCCCCTGTGGGAGCCAGGTGAGCGTAAGAGCTCACTAGGTATGAGTTGACCTTGTTCACACCCAACATTACTTTGTGAAGATGTAATACTCTGAATCCTCCCACCTTGTTGCCCCTCTTTTCTGATGAACTCGATGTCTTGCATGATTGTATACTAATAACAGACGAGGAGACAAAGGGACAGGATGATTTGACTGATGTTCCATTAGAAAAGCCTGATGGCATTTTATATGTTGATGGCTCTTATTTCAAACTAACCGATGGCTCGTCCACCGCAGTTTATGCCATAAATACATTAAAGATAGTTGTGGAAACCTGTAAAATACCTCAGCATTCAGGCTGAAATTCTAGCGCTAACCAGAGCATGTGAGCTGAGCTCTGGACTTGCAGTAAACATTTACACTGATAGCCAGTTTGCATTTGGGGTTATCTATCATTTTGGGATGCTCTGGATGGAATGCAGCTTTCTTACCTCACATGGAGCCAAAATTCAACATGGAAAACCTACTCACAAATTGCTCAATTCACTGGCCTTACCAAGCCATCTTCATACTATAGAATGCAGTGCACATAAGAAAATAACTGACCACGCGGGCAGAAGCAATGCGTTTGCAGATGCAATTGCAAAGACAAATACCCAAACCCCATATTCTCTCCTGTCCACGCACAACAGACCCTCCCCCTTTTGAAAATACACTTGGCATAATTGTCAGATTCCAAGCAGATGCTATCTGTCATGAGCGGCTCACATAGGGGCGGATGGTATGATTCATTTAATAACTACACTTTGGAGTAACTCAAATATTCACAAACTAACAATAGTGGTTTGTAAAATATTGAATCATATGCACCGCACACAATGTTGGAAAGGCAGAAAGAGCACCAGGGTGTCATTTTGGTCCCCCAGATTTACCATTTGCATGTTCAGTAAATGGGTAGAGGCATTTCCCTTGAGAGATAACACTGTGCTGAGTACAGCCAAAACCCTTGTTAAAGAATATTTTCCAAAGTATGGTCTGCCCCGCTCAATGTGGATCAATAATGGGGTTAATTTTGTGAATAAAACAATAGAGTTGGTGTGCCAGGCGTTGGGCATAAGGCAAATGTTTCATGCAATATATCACAGACAGGTGGTAGGTTTAGTGGAACGCTGTAATGCCACACATAAGAATAATGTATCGAAAATATGTGCAGGTAGCAACTTAAGTTGGGTGGATGCCTTACCTTTAGTCTTACTTTCTATAAGAACGGTTGCGCATTCTGGAGTAGAGTTGTCTCTCTATGAAGCTGTTATGGGCCTACCCCGGCCAATGTGGTGGGCTTGCCTCACCCAAATAACCTGTCTGATGTGCCCTATCCTATGCTGATTGACTATTGTATGGAGCTTATTAAAGCATTGTCCATTATTCCTAAATAGGTCAAAGACTGTCTACCCCAGACTTTGGAGGGGCCAGGACCCTCTATCCTGCCTGACGAATGGGTGTTTACTAAGAACTTTCAATGTACCTCTGGTCTGCAACCCAGGTGGAAAGGGCTGGTGCTGTTACGCTCACCTGGTCTCTGCAGACGAGTTAGCTGCTACTGGTCCTGTGGTTCTGAGTGATGGACAAACTCTCTCTGGTCCCAGACTAGGATGGTCCCGAACAACCTCCCCAGGTCTGCTCCTACGTGGACAGATTGTCTTGTCAGTTGAGTCTTCACAGTTCTAGTGTGGTCTTAAACCCCCCTCCTGATCCTTTCAGTTCGTACCCCTTGGGGATGGGCAAGCTGGGTGGCTCACCTGTTGTTTTGCAATGATGGGCCGTCCTCGCAGGGGGGCTAATCTTCAGGAACCTAGTTACTTCACTGGTTCCTAGTGAGGACTGACCCAGGCAAGCTGCAGCGTAGTCCTTAAGTGTGACATTTCCCCTTTTGTGGCAGTCCGGTAAGTATTTGTGATCCGGTAAGTATTTTCTGCCTTTTTATGTCCTTCGCATCTGTTGCAATGTTGCTTGTTAATGGGGATTATCGTTCCTGTGCTTGCCTTGTCTCTTTTCCCCTTTTTAGGTGCTGGTGCAGCTCCAGAGCGCAGCGCGATGTGCTGAGGCGACTGCGATGAGTGGAAATGGGTCCCCGTATGCAGATGTCCACGCCGCAGTATGCAGCGACACAAGCAACAGGTAAGTGAAGCTTCTGACGTGAGCGCGAGCGAACTTGGCGTTGCGCGCGCTTTCAAAGGTGTTGCGCTAACCTTTCTCTTCTCTTCTTTCCCAGCGTAGCAGTCGTGACGTGGTGATGGATTTGCGGGTGACTAATTGCAGACTTGCAGATTTCCAGGTTTCTCTGCTAGTGTCGACGAGGACAACTGTGCGTCTCAAGGTAAGCAATTGCAGGCTTCTTGATTTCTCAGGTAGACGGGATGATATCTGCAGACAGAATCGCAGTGAGTGTCACGTTGCAAGGCAAAGTAACGTGAAGCACGGACTGGAGCAGAGGCGTGGCTTAAATAGCCTAGGCTGGAGCCATGCCCACAGGCGGTCTGGCTGGGCACGCCCTGCCACTCCCGAAACGAGCTGCTGATGGGCACACCCTGCCACACCCAGTGCATGATGCACATGTATAGTGGTCCTGGTAGGCTGACAGACCCAGTGTTCCACGTAGTTTGGCCTTCCTCATGAGCGTGGCGCCCCAGAAGGCCCCTTGGCTCCAGAACACCTCCCATAAGAGACTTCGGGCCTCATTACGACCCTGGCGTTAACCATGGCGCTTGTAGCGCCATGGTTGACGCCGGTATTTTACCAACTCCGCCATTGTGAATGGCGGAATTACCGCCCCATTCCAAGGTTGCCGGGTGGCAATTCCCCATTCACCATTGGCCCTTCCCCATTCCCATTTTTGCTCCCATAGGGCTCAATGGGAATGGGGAAGGCGGTAATTACGGTACCGCAAATTGCGGTACCGTAATTACCTCGAAAGTCCCTTTGCGGGTTCCTTCCTTAACGGCTGGTAAAACCAGCCATTAAGGTCGGGACCAGCAAAGGGACCTCGTAATTAGGCGGTAAGGGTTCAACGGCGCCAACACCTTTTACGGCGCCGTTAACCCCTTACCGCTTGGGTCGTAATGAGGCCCTGTGGGTCTTCCCAAGGGGCTCCCTTCCTGGGGTTGGATGGGAATGTGTGCCCCTAGACTGGGTGGCCATGACAGGTGCAGATGCTACTGGCAACACAGACAGCAGTTAAGTGTGACGGACACAAACATTGGATACATGCCAGCCATGTGAAGAAAGCTCCTCTGCCCTTCATGTCGCTCAAGCATCCTAAGGACGGCTGTGCTGGTACACCACTGGTCTTTTCTTCCGTCAGAGACATCTGCTGAGAAAAATGAACTTGGATTGCTTTCTCCAGCTACAGTGTGCCCCAAAGACGTTGAAGGACCAACAATGGGGCCACGCTACAATCTGGGATGAAGAAAACTTTAAAGAAACTGTCAATGAAAAATGTATTGTTTGGGAAAACTCTCCAGAGAGAGCAGGGGTGGCTGCTCTCTCTGGAGAGTTTTCCCAAATAATCAATTTTTCATTGACAGTGGTCAAGACTGTCGTCATTAAAGGACTACTTGGGCTCAGGTATTTTGGGAACTCCAATAATATATTTTCCGCCTCCACTGATACACTGACCATTCCTTTAATTTATTTTCTCATGACAAAAGACAAGTGCCCTACAAATGTGAAGTATTACACACTGACAGAAAATGGCATCGCTCGAAATTTTGTTTTTTCTTGTTTTTGGATCATGCTTGGCGCTTTTGTATTATGTGGCATGCACTTGCCACTTTCGATAAACCCTACACCTGTACCCTTTCCCAATGTTACTATGACAACTTTACCCCCTGACCAGCATTATCATTGTGAATTACTGAGCAGACATTTGTTTGTTACACTTATGCATCATACGCACAAGATGGTTCAATGCAGCAATTGCTATGTATTATTACAGTTTCCTGCCTTCGCAGAGGAAGGGCTCCCGCTGCAACAGTTGCCCCTCCTATTCTTTGCTTCATGCTATGCTTTACACATGGCTATATTACATATAGAAACTATAACTATATTTAAAGTAATAGCCCAGGGTATAGGTATTATGCATAGCACTTCCCATATTTCCTCCTCTTTGTATGCTTAGTTACAACAGCAGGTGCTGCACAAAGGAACCTGTGAATTTTGTATTCTTCCAAATACTACTTTCCTTTTGTCAGATGTGTTTACTCCTTTTTCTTCCCGGGCTGCCCTAGTGAATGCAGCAGCTCTGTTTCAAGCTACTACACAGCTATTGGATAATAACCCTCATTAATTTTCCATCCCTTCCCTGCATTACCAGGCCTCCAACATAATAGGGGCTGTTCGACTTGAGAGCAATAGCTCTAAATTCCTACGATATAACGCCAGCTGCAACATGACAATCACCATTCATAGAGATGATACACTGATGTTCCCCTTTATGTTGGTTCACTCAGTGTATTTTATTTATTGACTTACCGCCTATACTTGGCTCCCTCCACATTGGAGCGGCCATTGTCACTTAGGATTTGTATTTCCAGCTGTGTCTATTAGATCCCCTGTTGTTGACAACCTTTCCAGACATCGTAGAACTGTCATACAGGACGATACCGGAGCTCAGGTATTTGGCGATCTTATTAAAGCAATCATCCCTGGTCTGGCCCTGCCATAAACTCTAGGGATATCCGTCGCCTGGCCAGATTGTTAGAAGAAACCATTAATGACACCACTGAAATATTGAGTAATATCACCGTAGAACTAGAGGTGGTATGTCTTGTGGCCCTGCAAAATAGGTTGGTTTTAGATATAGTTGCAGAAAAGGATGGTGTATGCAAGATTCTAGGGGCGGATTGCTGTACCTACATGGCCAACACCTCCACTTCTGCTCACGAAGCAATAAAGAAGCTGCATGGTATTGCTGAACAGCCCACGTGCCCACTCGCACATGGGATTTTACCAGCTCCATTTGGCCCACCATCAGCTCTTTTGGCTGGAAAATTGGTGGCTTCCTAATGATTGTCCTCTTATTTTTCTTATGGGCTTGTTTTCTTCTACATTGTTTACCTGTTTGCTGCCAGGTACTTGCCCGGTTGCTCAAACCTCCTGTCTCATCTGTATCAGTTAGTAATGCATTGATAATGCAAGATGTAGCAATACAAGAAATAATGGCCATTGACATCAGGATCAAGTCTCCATTCTCTTCCCAACCTATATATCCGAACTCATGTTTACAAGATACCACATATAGTAGAACTGATGTTCAAAGGGCCGCTTGTGGAAATATACATTAAATGAACACCTGTTCTCTTTCTCTGTTAAAATGTCACACAGCCGTTTTGCCCATGGTCCACAAACAACAAAATCCCAAAGCAATCTTTGTGTGTCAAATTACAGGCACTGCTCTCAGGCTGGCAGCTAAGGAATAGCTTGCGGTAAAAGTAGCGCACAAAAATACCAGTTGGTGGCGACTTCCAACTGACCTCAGGCTAAGGATAGGAAGGAATACATGTCGAGTCTCCCCCTGTATGTCTTTATTTGTTCTCCGCTACAATTACCCACCAAATGTTCTGTTCACCATGCCAGGGATTTATCTTCCAAGTACTGCGTGTTATTGACATGTCATGCTAACACAGCTGAAAAAACTGTATTTAAGAGCAGACGATTGTAAGTAAGTCAGAGAGCACTAGTGAAACATATGTTATCGCCTCTCTCCACTCGAGTGCTTTGTTGATGCTAATAAATACATCTATGTGACTGTTATTCCGTGATAGTGTCTCATTCTTGGTTTTATATTCCAAGTGGGAAAACCCATAGGAGGGGCTCACAGCTTTACTCCAATGGGCACCTTTTATCAGCCCCCACAATGTGCTCTTTGGACAGCCAGTGCACTTTTCGTCATTGCCACCAATGAACTGTACTGATAACAATATTCACCTAATGGATAATTATTTGATGAACTAGTGCAAGAAACTGATTTGATCTATTCAGTATACTCACGCACTGGCACGAGAGGGGATTAGCTTGTAGACCAGTTTGTTTGAGTCCCATTTGTTTCTACATTTTTACCACATTGAGTGGGAGTGGAGGAAGGACAGGGACAAAGGTTTTTTCATGCTTTTTTGCAGGGGTGCTCCGGTACCGGTCCCAGGGGGGGGTTGTCCCACGGGTGGGGAGGGAGGGGGACTATGGACTAGGAGTAAGGTAGTCACTACATTGAGTAACTTTGCCATTCTCTCACCTCGCCCCAAAAACCTGGGACAAACTACCAAAGAACATACGGAACACAAGAAATCACCTACAATTCAGCAAACTCCTCAAATCGTGGCTCTTCACCCCATAACCAGAAAGAATGCCCACAAGGACATAGACAGCGGAACTAGGCTGAGAGAGAAACCTATCCTGATTTCCTAAGCAATCGACTGTTAAAAGAAGAACAAGTTACTTCTTACCTTGTAAAGTTCTTTCGATGGGATGTTCCTCCGACGTATTCCTTATCTTTGATCATCTCACAGCTTGCTGTCCTCGGAATTTGTTTTTTCAGTAGAGGGTGCTGCGCGTCGACGTCCCTCGAGCTGATGTCCCTCGACGGCCTCCGTATCGGCACCAATGTCACCCCGCGTATAAATAGACTCGTGCAGCGTCCATTGGTTATTGACCTTGAAGGAGTGTAAGCTGCAACCACAAGGGAAGTATTACTGCGGGGATGGATGGGAGGGGCGATAAGGAATACGTTGAAAGAACGTTACAAGGTAAAAAGTAACTTGTTCTTCGAAGGGATTGTGTCCTCCGACGTATTCCTTATCTTTGATAGACTCCCATAGCAGTGGTGTGCAATTGGAGGTGGGAGTAAAACGGCATGTTTCTTTTTAGGAATGAACCAAATGTAATACGGCTTTGCCAAACCTAGTCTCTTGACTAGAGGAGGAATCCAGGTTGTAAAATCTTGTGAAGGTATGTGCGGACGACCATGTGGCAGCCGCACATATGTCTCGAACCGGAACCCCTCTTTGGAGGGCCGAGCAGGCTGCGATACCCCTGGTTGAATGAGCCCTAAGATTTTGAGGAGGCTCTTTCCCTGCCAGTTTGTAACATTCCAGGATGGCCAAAATAATCCATCTGGAAATGGTTTGTTTTGTTATCGGTAGTCCCAACTTGTGCCCCGAGTAACCCACGAACAGTTGGTCTGCATTCCTAATCCTAGCAAGTCTGCTGATGTAAAAGCTTAAAGCCCGCCTTGGGTCCAGCCTATGTAGCCTTTCTTCCTCTTTCCCCGGATGGGGAGGCGGATAGAATGAAGGTAAAGTAATTTTCTGAGTGATGTGGAATTCAGAAACCACCTTTGGAAGGAAATTAGGCTTCACCTGTAGGACAACCTTGTCTTTATGAAAAATTGTATGAAGGGGTTTACAAGATAGAGCTTGTAATTCATTCACCCGTCTAGCAGATGTTATAGCCACTAATAAGACAGTTTTAAGGGTGAGAAATCTTAGCGAACAAAAGTGGAGTGGTTCGAAAGGAGCACCCATCAGGAAATTTAAGACTAAATTTAAGTCCCATAAAGGAACCTGGAAAGGTTTTGGAGGGTAGACATTAGTTAATCCCTTTAGAAATTGTATTACTAAGGGTAATTTGAAATACAAAGGCTCCTCCGCAGTGCGCTTGAAGATCGATAGCGCTGCGAGATAGCCCTTGATAGTGCCAACTTGAAGGCCTGAATTTGCCAAGTAGAGTAGAAAGGATAACACCGTTGGTGTACCACATGAAAAGGGGTCGATATTCTCTTCTCTACACCAGCTGCAAAACTTGTTCCAACGGCAGCGGTATAAAGGCTTTGTTGCTGGCCTTCTGGCCGAAAGCAACACTTCCATGACGTCATCAGGGAGGTCCCAATCCTTGTATCTCAACCTTTCAGAAGCCAGGCGTGAAGGTTGAGGGTTCTGATGTCTGGATGGAGAACCTGACCTCCCTTCTGTGAGAGAAGATTCTCCTTGAGTGGAAGACGAATTGGAGGGCAGATGGACATGTCCAGAAGGTCCGGGTACCACGTTCTCCTGGCCCAGTCTGGGGCAATTAGGATCATGGTTCTCCGGAATCTTCTCAACCTACTGATCATTTGAGGAATGACAAGGACTGGTGGAAACGCGTACAGGAGTGGAAACCCCCAGTCCACTACGAACGCGTCCCCTAGAGCTCCTCTTGGGGGAAATTCCCTTGAACAAAACAGATCGCACTTTCTGTTGGTACTGGTGGCAAACAGATCCACTTGAGGGGTTCCCCAAAGGGCGAAGATCTCCTGAAGGACTTCCTGAGATAGTTCCCACTTGTGGGAGACTGTGCCCTGCCTGCTCAGAGCGTCCGCCGTCAAGTTCTTCTCTCCGGCTAGGTGGACTGCCGATAGAGAGATTCCTTCTTGAATTGCCCAAAACCAGAGCTGCATTGCCTCTCTGCACAGTGGCAGTGATCCTACGCCTCCTCTTTTGTTGAGGTAGTGCATGGCCACTGTGTTGTCCGTCATTATCAGGACAGTTTTCCCCTGTACAGATGGCAGAAAAGCCTTCAGCGCTAGTCTGATTGCTCTGAGCTCTAACAGGTTGATATGTAGTCTGGACTCCGATGGAGACCAACGACCGCTGATGGTCAAGTCGTTGGTATGGCCTCCCCACCCGGTGAGTGAGGCATCTGTGACTACTGTTATCTCCGGCCATTGTTGCCAAAACAGTTCCCCCTTCAAGATGTTTTTCTGGCAGGCCCACCACTGAAGGTCTCGAGCCACCTTGTCCGGAATCTGAAGGAGGTCTGTCATTCTCCCTGAGAATCGCGACCACTGAAATCTCAGTGCCCACTGAAGAGATCTCATTCTCAGGCGAGCCGCTGGCACAAGGAAGATGCAGGATGCCATGAGGACTTGCAACCTCAAAAAGTTGAAGGCTGGGAGACGTTGGGCATTTTGAAACTTGGTGAGCATCTGCAGAATATCTTGAGCCCTCACCTCTGGTGGCGAGGCTTTTCCCAGGGAAGTGTCCCGGACCGCTCCAATGAACTGGAGTCTCTGTGATGGTATCATCTGTGATTTCTTTAAATTGAGGGAGAAGCCCAGTTTATGAAGGAAGTGGCAGACATAATCTAGCTGGATCTGAGCTTGTTCCGAAGATACAGCTCTGATCAGCCAATTGTCCAGGTTGGGGTAGACGTGGATCCCTTCCCTCCTTAGACTTGCAGCCACTACCGACATTAGCTTGGTGAAGACCCTCGGGGCAGAGGTCAGCCCAAATGGCAGAACTCGAAATTGATAATGAGAGCTGCCAATTGCGAACCTCAGGTATTTACGGTGTTTGAGATGGATTGGCACATGGAAATAAGCACCCTGGAGGTCCAGAGATACCAGCCAGTCCTGGAGCTGGAGGGCCTGAAGGATCTGAGAGAGAGAGTTACCATCTTGAACTTGTCCTTCCTGAGGAACTTGTTCAATTCTCGCAAGTCCAAGATAGGTCTCAGTCCTCCGTCTTTCTTCGGTATGAGAAAGTAGGGGGAGTACCAGCCCTTGTTCCTCTCCGCTACAGGTACCGGTTCTATGGCACCTTTCTCTAGCAGGTCTACAGTTTCCTGCAAGAGGAGCGGATCTGGAACTTTCCGAGAGCTGTTCCCCGGTGGATGACTCTGAGGGATGCGTAGGAAAGACAGGCAGTAACCTTGGGCAACTGTCTCCAATGCCCAAGCATCTGACGTAATAGCCTGCCTTTCCGTCAGATGTTGAGTTAACCTGCCCCCTACTGGTGTTTTGTGAAGAGATTCCTTAGAGCGGTTTGGAGGCGGCTGATGCAGATGCCGAAGGTAAAGAGGCAAATGCTGCAGCTGCGGCTTTTGTGTTTTTACCCTGTCCACCTCGGGTGAATTTCTTCTGACGCCTTTGAACCTATTCAAGAGTCTGCTTTGCACATCTGGAGCAAAACCAGACTTTCGCAACCAAGCAAATCTCCTGGTTGTTGTACTTGCCGCCATGGCCCTGCTGATACTGTCAGCAGAATCAATGCCAGTCTGAAGGGATTCGCACATTTGGTCCTTACCATCGTTAATGATGTTGAGAAACGCTTCCCTTTCTTCTCCCTCCGGGAGGTAGTCAGCCGCTGATGAAGCACACTCCCAAAGTGTGTGGCTGAACCTTGCGAGCGTACAAGTAGCATTGATTGATTTCAACACCATGCTACATGCGTAAAATACTTTTTTGGCCATAGAGTCATATCTCTTATCATCCCTGTCCTGTGGAAGAGTAGGATAAGCCGATTTACTACCTGCTGAAGTAGCTGCCTGAACAACCAGACTCTCCGGAGTTGGGTGTTTGGATAAATATTCAGGGTCAGCAGAAGACACCCGATATTTAGCTGATAATTTTTTGTTAACTGCCGGGATTACCTCAGGTGTTTCCCAGTTTGCCAATATTCTCCTTTGTAATGCCGCATGAAATGGCACCACAGGATCCTCCTGTGGACCTTTGACCAAGATGTCTGTGAGGTCGTCTTGCTGAAAAGCAGGTGAGGGTGTGGACCATCCCATAAACTCTATTATCCTTGCCATCAAGGTTCTATAAGGGGTTTCAGCATGTTCCCCTGGGTCTGGTGTGGCAAATTCGACTTCTGGGGAAGTGTCCAACCCACTTGCTTCCTGTAGGGTTTCATGGAGGTCTTTCAACCTACCTTCCTCAGAGGTAAATTCCTCTGGTGCAGGAGTTGCAGATCCCTGCAACTCAAAAGGTCTTTCCTGATCCGAATCCTCCCCTTTGTCATAAATAGAAGATAAGACCCTGGAGTGGTCAGGTCTTGAAAATGGTATAAATCCCATTTCCAGAGCAGAAGGAGCCAAATTTGTCATGATTGGCTGAGAAAACATCGATGTCATCGACGCAGATGTTAAATGCTTCGAAGCCATCAAAGCCATTGAAAAAGGCGTCGAGAAAGGTGGTAGAGGCCTCGATGAACTTGAGAGTATCGGGATATCGTGATTCTACTCGAGGTTGTCTACGACATTCTCGTGCTCGAGGCTCTGGGTATGGCCACTGGCTGTGAGGTGGCCGTGGGTTTATCCTTTCTCGGCATCGGCGTCGAAGACGGCGTCGACTCGACTGACCTGTGGCTCGAAGAACCCTTCGATAACGGCGTTGACGCCGCCAATCTATGTGTTGAAGGGATCTTCGACTACGGCGTCAAAGACGCAACTTTGCCTTTACTCGAGGGTTTGTGACACTCTCGAGTGACTTCTTTTGCCGGGTACTGCGACTCGCAGCTTTTTGATTTTTCGGGTCTTTCACCCAGGGTATCACCCTCAGCATTCTTCGAGGGGGTCGAGGCCGCTTTCTCGAAGACGCTTAGCATCTTTTTCTTGAATTCCTCCCACTCAGCCTGAGAGCTATGTTTTGTGGGGCAGGAGACCCTTTTTGGGGAAACGGAAGACGAAGACGAGGAAGGGGATCCTCAACGTCTCTTTTTTGAGTGCTTAGATCTCGAAGATTGATGGGAACTGCTTCGAGACCTAGAACGAGAATGTCTTTTGTGATGGCGGGGAGACGAATGTCTCGACTCCGCCGAGGAAACTTTTGAAGAAGTTTTAACTGCCTTACCTCTCTCGAGCTTCCCCTTACGCTCCTTCAAGGCTTTCGCCGTCATGGACATGCAGTCCTCGCACTCCGAACAATGGTGCTCGATTCCCAGGTACCACAAACAGATCCTGTGAGGATCCGTCAACGACATTTTCTTTCCACAGTCTCGACATTTTTTGAAGCCGGACCGTGGAGTCGTCGGTTCGGGTGAGGAAGCCATCGAGTACGAGTCGGTATTCACAAGGAATATATTTATATATTTGACTGAAGAACTGAGCAACGATATTCCGAGGCTCCATGAAGCGTGGAAAACGGAACTGAGCAACCGACGCTGCGCGAGTCTATTTATACGCGTGGTGATGTCGGCGCTGATACGGAGGCCGTCGAGGGACATCGGCGCGAGGGACGTCGATGCGCAGCCCCCTCTACTGAAAAAAAACTCAGAGGCCAGCAAGCTGTGAGATGATCAAAGATAAGGAATACGTCGGAGGACACAATCCCTTTGAAGTAAGAATATACAGATCTACAACATATCCACTCAAGAATTAAAAGACTGACCACATTGGATCATACCAAAGAACATCCACAGATCAATTGGGAAGGAAGGCAAGGTATGACCTAGCAATAACACCTGGTCCACCTCGTAAAATCGGGCAGCAATGGACCACCGACAGCAAATAGAAAGGAAGGAGTGGGGAATGATAATATAACACCACTACCTAAGCAAGGATAATGTTCGCCCTCCCGGGTGTACTAAGCTCAATAACTTAGCTGCGGGCTGTCAGGTCTGGATCTGTGATGAGTGTTGCTGTGCGTGGGAGTCTGTTTTTGGATGTTGGAATCTGTTAATTTTAAGAAGTTTTATTTCTGCCTTAACTACAATGTCCAGAGTTCAAGTAAACCAATCCAACATGGAGGAGAAGGGCAGATAGGTGATTGGTCCAGGTAGTCACCTGGTAGACTTGGCAACATTCTAAACTGCTTTTCATCATCCAGTCTGAGCCAGGAAGGTCCTGTATTTTTATTTCTCCTATTTAAAAGTTATTTAGTTTAGTTTAAAAACATTCTCCAGCCTTCTTTCCCTGAGGAGAGAACTTAAGAAGCATCTGCGTGGGACAAGACAACCTGTAGCACCCGGTGGGAGAGATTTGTTTTTTAAAAGACTTGTGAGGAAATCTTCAATTTGAAATCTGTGTCTGAAAAGAAGAATATAAAGAAAACTAGTTCTGAGATTGATTTAGGTAATTAGTTAAGGTATAAGCTTCATTAGAAAATTTCAAACAGTCCTGAACCACTCATCTGAATTCAATGCAGTGCTTTTAAACTTTAGTTAGTGTCAAGTGCTCTCAGACACACATATAATTTAATGAGTGCGAGTTTAGTAGTTGGGAATGTTATACATTTGTTATTAGTAGCAGGAGCTTCTTTCCTCAGAAACGCTTGAGTGTAAGAAAATACTTATTGTTGGTTCATGCGGAGCGGAGTTAGTGCTTGTGAGGAATTTCGAGTTTCAAGCTCGATCGTTTAACAGTTAGGTAAGTTATTTAATGCCGAGTGTGTGCCCATAAATCCTTTGTCAAGTTATAAGGATTTTGTTTTCACAGGCACTGAAATATTTGTTTGGTTAAAGACGCAAGAATCCGTTACGCGCGTGCACATAATAGGTCAGCGTTAGTTTAACGCATGCGCAGAGGAAACCTCTCTTTCAAGGTCAGGCAGCGTTAAAGAGTATACGCACGTGCTCATAATAGGACTGCGTTGGTTTTACTCATGCGCAATGGAAACTAGTCTTTCTTGATCAGGCAGCGTTGGAGTTTATATGCGCGTGCGCGTATTGGATCAGTTTAGGGTTTAGAGCCTGCGCAGTTGGATATTGTCATTTAGGTCAGGCAACATATGATGCTTTACGCGCGGCAGTTTATCTGAAGTATTACATTGTGTTTCTGCAAATACAATAACACGCGTAGCTTCAGTGTAATGATTTTTAGCATTGGTGATATAATAGTTATTTTTAGTTCATAAGCAGTGGGTAGATTTTATTGTTTTTATTTCTACTGCTATAAGTATTTTGTTCTTTGATATTCACATTTAAGCACTTGATACAAATAGTCAATAAGCACATTTTTATTAAGTGAATATTTTCTAAAAGAAGCATTTTAAATACTAAGAAATTTCAGGTTCATTTCAAATGGGATTAAAGAACTTTAAGCCAATCCTTCAAGTCATCCAATCAAGTCACATCTCAACTTTTTGCAATAAAAGGAAATCTTTAAAATAACTCAATCCTTCTATTACAGATTTAAAGGAAGAAAGACTCTATACAAAGACGTTTTGCCAATTCAAAGAGATT
The DNA here is from genome assembly GCF_040938575.1 of Ambystoma mexicanum. Classification (NCBI taxonomy): domain Eukaryota; kingdom Metazoa; phylum Chordata; class Amphibia; order Caudata; family Ambystomatidae; genus Ambystoma; species Ambystoma mexicanum. Next base: position 1,297,057,816 of record NC_090923.1, on the reverse strand, counting down.
TTAAGGAAACAAGAAATCTCTCTTCTGAAGATTAATGATCCTCTCAGCAAGTAGCAGAGGATGCACAGGTAGATAGAATGATTGTAGGGATAAATAGAGAGATATAAAACATTTATTAGAGAGTAATCTATGTTTATCTGTTTTTCTGCTGATTGATGCCTGACTGAAGAAAGTGATCTGTGCCGTTTGTTATTTTCTCCACTTCCCCCTTCCCTTAAGAGGGTTGGAACTTTAGCTGTTAGTTAGTTCAGTTGTTACTCACACCTTCTTTGGGAGACTGTGGGACTCAGCAGCTTCCACGGACAGAAGATTACAGGACCGGACAGAATGAAAAGCCTTTAAAGTCCGTCTAGGCTGTCTGAATCCCACAGTAGGAATACGGAGGTGTCTCAGGAGGTTTTAAGGGAATTGAGGGAGGAATTAAGGGCAGCGCACATTGAAAATGAGATATTAAACAAGAAAATTGACAAACGTTGTGAGAGAATGTCCCAGCTTCAACAGGCAGTGGGTTCCGGGATACCCACGGGAGTTGAGGATGTCAGAGAGCCTCCTATTTTAGTGAATGAGGGGGCGGGGAGTCAGGATTTGGAGGAGTTGAATAGAAGAGGAGTTGGTGCTCAAGGAAGGTATTTGGATCTGGTTCCTTTGGCTCCTCCAGAATGATTCGGAGGGGACCCTAAGAAATGTCAATCTTTTATAACATTTTTTATGCAGACCTGAGCTGAAGCTGCAAGGGTGGCTTTTATGTTGTCTTTTCTGACGGGAGAAGCTGCAACCTGGTTAGTTCTTCTTGTTAAACAGGGAAGTCCTTTATTAAAAAATGTGAGCCTCTTTAAGGAGGAATTCCGTAAAATGTTTGGAAAAAGACAATTATCTTTGGAATTAGATGGTGAGTTACACAAGCTTAAGTAGGGAAGTCGAGAGTTGGTCAGTTATATTACACAGTTTAAAACGTTAGTTTTAGAGAGTAGTTGGCCTGAGGAAAACAGGGCGTCATTGTTTTATCGTGGATTACGAGAGGATATGAAGAATGCCTTGACTGTTATTGTTGATCGTCCTTCAACGTTTGAAGGTTTGGTTGACTTGGTGATGCAGGTAGATTTTCGACTAGGGGAAAGAAAGAGTGAGCGTAGGAGAGAGTGGAATGAACTGAGATCTGTTCAACAGGTGACTAGGCAGACTGTTGAATCTGGTTCTAAGGAAGAGAGGGAGAGGAAAGGTCAGGATGATAACAGAAGAAAACGGGGTCCTTTGTACAAGGAGGAAAAGGATAGGAGAAGGGCTCATAATCCCTGTCTGTACTGTGGCAGGAGCGGGCATTTTCTGGGAAATTGTCCATATACCCCAAAGAGAATTCAAACTTAAAATAATTGGGGTCAACAAGTTGCTAATACCATTCAAGCAGCGGTTCCTCATATCACAGTTACTGTATCCTTATTTGTTGAGGGAATATTTAAAGGATCTGGTCCTGTTATGATTGATTCAGGAGCGCCCGGGATTTTTTTGGATTGGTGATTGGCAAGGTCTTTAGGAATCCCTCTTATGAAGAAAGAAGTTATTGGTTTGATTAGGGCAGTGGATGGTTCTAATTTGACCTCAGGCCCAATCACCCATGGGACTAATCCTTTGGAGATGGTTATGGGAGAAAACCATGAAGAAATGTAATGTTTGAACTTATTGATGCTCCTCAACTTAAGATAATTCTTGGAATGCCATGGTTAACTCATCATAATCCTTTGATCGATTGGAGTAAACGTGTGGTAGAGTTAAAGTCTGATTTCTGTAAGGAATGTTGTTATCATTTTGAGAATGGAAGGATGGAGGTTGAGGAAAATGGAATTCTGGCTTGGATGGAGAGGTTGGGTGAGAGTCAATCAATTGGAGTGATTATGGGAGAACTGCGAAATTGTTATAATGATTTTTGGGACATCTTTGATGAAACTGAGACTGGGGAGTTACCTCCTCATAGGCCGTATGACTGCAAGATAGACTTGGAAGATGGGACAATTCTACCTAATAGTAGAGTCTACTCTTTAACTGAAAAGGAAAATGAATATCTGAAAGAGTATTTAGCTGAAAATCTAGCTAAAGGGTTCATCAGGCATTCTCAGTCGCCGGCTGCCTCGCCCTCTATAAAAAGGACGGAAAATTAAGAACATGCATTGATTATCGAGCTTTGGATAGGGTGACTGTCAAGAATAGGTATCCACTACCACTGATTTCAGAAATGTTGCACCAGATTCAGGGATCCACAATATTCTCTAAACTGTACTTAAGAGGAGCTTATCACTTGGTTAGGGTCAAACAAGGCGACAAATGAAATCAGCTTTTAAGACCAGATTTGGCTTGTTCGAGTACCAGATGATGCCTTTTGGTTTATGTAATGCTCCAGCAGCTTTCCAATTTTTCAACAATGATGTATTAAGAAAATATCTGGATATTTTTGTTGTGGTATATATTGATGACATTCTTATCTTTTCAAAGAATATGGAGGAACATCAGGATCATGTAAGAGCTGTTTTACGGAAGCTTCGAGAAAATCATCTTTTTGCTAAATTGGAAAAAAGCCAATTTCATAGTGAGACGGTGGAATTTTTGGGCTTTATTATCTCTCCAAAAGGATTAGAGATGGATGCTAGGAAAGTGCAAGCAGTAAGGGACTGGCCATCTGCCTCTTGTGTAAAAGAGGTTCAAAGTTTTTTAGGATTTGCACATTTTTACAGAAGTTTCATCGTTGGCTTCTCACAAATAATTCCACCAATCACGAGACTTCTGAAGAAAGGGGTAAAATTCATTTGGAGCGGAGAAGCGGAGGAGGCCTTCAAGAATCTTAAAGAAAAATTTGTCTCAGGACCTATTTTTTTGCATCCAAATCCAGCTAAACCATTTTTTGTTGAAGCGGATGCGTCGAATTTTGCAATGGGGGCCATTTTATCTCAGCGACATGAAGTGGCAGGCCAGTTACATCCTGTCGCTTATTTTTCCAAGAAATGTTCAGCTGCTGAGTGTAATTATACCATTATGGATAGAGAGCTGTTAGCCATAAAACTTGCTTTTGAAGAATGGCGTAATTATTTATTGGGAGCTCGTCATAGAGTTACGGTTTCGACGGATCATAGAAATCTTCTGTTTTTGAAATCCGCAAAAACTCTAATACTGAGAGAGCTTCGTTGGATGCTATTTTTTGCTGATTTTGATTTTGTAGTTACTTTATGTCCCGGGCGACTGAATGGCAAGGCTGACGCTCTGTCCAGACAGAATCCAGGAAGTGAAAAAGAGTTGGAGTTGAGTACCAGACCTCTGATTTCAGAAGATCATTTCATTTTGGCTAATACCACAGATGAGAAGTCTTTCATTCTTGAAGTTAAGCACAGTATGTCATCAAAACATCTGGAAGATTGGCAAGATCCAGAGCGATCGATTGAGGAGGGTGTTCCTAGGGTAGGCAAACTTGTTTTTGCCTAATTCAGATCTTCAAAAGAAGATTTTGAAGGAGTGCCATGATTCGATTTTGGTTGGACACCCAGGATATCGTAAGACTCTTGATCTTGTTCAAAGACATTTCTGGTGGGAAACCATGAGGGAAGATGTTTTGAACTATGCGAAAACCTGTGAGATCTGTGCAAGGTCAAAATCTTCTGTGGGTAAACCAGCAGGTCTGTTGGAACCCTTATCAATTCTGCCACGACCTTGGCACACAGTGTTTCTGGATTATATTGTTGGTTTGCCTGTGGATCAAGGATGTACCAATATTTTAGTGGTGGTGGATGGCCTCACGAAGGAGAGTCATTTTATTCCTCTCAAGGGGGAGGTGACGGCGACTAAGTTGGCACAAAAATTCCTTCAGGAAGTTGTTCGTCTTCATGGTTTACCAAGTCAAGTTGTGTCAGACAGAGGCTCTCAGTTTATCTCGAAATTTTGGACAGAATTTGTAAACAATTAGGAATTGAAATTCGATTGTCCTCAGGTTACCATCCCAAGACCAATGGACAGGCAGAAAGAGTCAATCAAGAACTGGAGAAATGTTTACGTTGTTTTTGGGAGGAAGGTCGAAGTTGGGTAGATTTGTTATGCCTAGCAGAGTTTGCCTATAATAATTCAACGAAGGACTCTACATCAATGTCTCCTTTTTTCTGTAATAAAGGTTTTCATCCACGTTTTCTTATGGAAGATTTTGAAGGGGATCCTATTAATCCTGCAGTTGAGGAGAGGTTGCAATTGATGAAGGAAGGTTTTGAGAAGGTAAAAAAGACTTTGTTAGTGAATAAAGATAAGTACAAGAAATTCACTCACAGAAAAAGGAAAAGGAGTCCGAATTATTGTGTGGGAGATTTCGTTTGGTTGTCTACTCGTTTCTTGAGATTAAAGGGGAAGAACAAATTTAGTCCAAAATGTGTAGGCCCATTTGAGATCCAAAGGGTCATAAATCCGGTGGCTGTAAGATAAAAATTATCTGGTGATTTGAAAGTCCACCCAACTTTTCATGTTAGTCAGCTCAAGCCAGTTATGAAAGGGACTAGATTAAAAGAGTCCTCTACTCCAGTTACTTTGGACAATGAATATGAGGAGTATGAAGTGAAAGAAATACTTGATTCAAGAATTTCTCAAGATGGTTTGCAATACTTGATTGACTGGAAAGGTTTTGGGTCAGAGGAAAGCTCTTGGGAAGCGAGTGAGGATGTACATGCGTCGTTATTAATTAAAAGGTTTCATAAGAAATTACCCTGTCCACCTCGGGTGAATTTCTTCTGACGCCTTTAAACCTATTCAAGAGTCTGCTTTGCACATCTGGAGCAAAACCAGACTTTCGCAACCAAGCAAATCTCCTGGTTGTTGTACTTGCCGCCATGGCCCTGCTGATCCTATCAGCAGAATCAATGCCAGTCTGAAGGGATTCGCACATTTGGTCCTTACCATCGTTAATGATGTTGAGAAACGCTTCCCTTTCTTCTCCCCCCGGGAGGCAGTCAGCCGCTGATAAAGCACACTCCCAAAGTGTGTGGCTGAACCTTGCGAGCGTACAAGTAGCATTGATGGATTTCAAGACCATGCTACATGCGGAAAATACTTTTTTGGCCATAGAGTCATATCTCTTATCATCCCTGTCCTGTGGAAGAGTAGGATAAGCCGATTTACTACCTGCTGAAGTAGCTGCCTGAACAACCAGACTCTCCGGAGTTGGGTGTTTGGATAAATATTCAGGGTCAGCAGAAGACACCCGATATTTAGCTGATAATTTTTTGTTAACTGCCGGGATTACCTCAGGTGTTTCCCAGTTTGCCAATATTCTCCTTTGTAATGCCGCATGAAATGGCACCACAGGATCCTCCTGTGGACCTTTGACCAAGATGTCTGTGAGGTCGTCTTGCTGAAAAGCATGTGAGGGTGTGGACCATCCCATAAACTCTATTATCCTTGCCATCAAGGTTCTATAAGGGGTTTCAGCATGTTCCCCTGGGTCTGGTGTGGCAAATTCGACTTCTAGGGAAGTGTCCAACCCACTTGCTTCCTGTAGGGTTTCATGGAGGTCTTTCAACCTACCTTCCTAAGAGGTAAATTCCTCTGGTGCAGGAGTTGCAGATCCCTGCAACTCAAAAGGTCTTTCCTGATCCGAATCCTCCCCTTTGTCATAAATAGAAGATAAGACCCTGGAGTGGTCAGGTCTTGAAAATGGTATAAATCCCATTTCCAGAGCAGAAGGAGCCAAATTTGTCATGATTGGCTGAGAAAACGTCAACGTCATCGACGCAGATGTTAAATGCTTCGAAGCCATCAAAGCCATCGAAAAAGGCGTCGAGAAAGGTGGTAGAGGCCTCGATGAACTTGAGAGTATCGGGATATCGTGATTCTACTCGAGGTTGTCTACGACATTCTTGTGCTCGAGGCTCTGGGTATGGCCACTGGCTGTGAGGTGGCCGTGGGTTTAACCTTTCTCGGCATCGGCGTCGAAGACGGCGTCGACTCGACTGACCTGTGGCTCGAAGAACCCTTGGATAACGGCGTTGACGCCGCCAATCTATGTGTTGAAGGGATCTTCGACTACGGCGTCAAAGACGCAACTTTGCCTTTACTCGAGGGTTTGTGACACTCTCGAGTGACTTCTTTTGCCGGGTACTGCGACTCGCAGCTTTTTGATTTTTTGGGTCTTTCACCCAGGGTATCACCCTCAGCAGTCTTCGAGGGGGTCGGGGCCACTTTCTCGAAGACGCTTAGCATCTTTTTCTTGAATTCCTCCCACTCAGCCTGAGAGCTATGTTTTGTGGGCCAGGAGACCCTTTTTGGGGAAACGGAAGACGAAGACGAGGAAGGGGATCCTCGACGTCTCTTTTTTGAGTGCTTAGATCTCGAAGATTGATGGGAACTGCTTCGAGACCTAGAACGAGAATGTCTTTTGTGATGGCGAGGAGACGAATGTCTCGACTCCGCCGAGGAAACTTTTGAAGAAGTTTTAACTGCCTTACCTCTCTCGAGCTTCCCCTTACGCTCCTTCAAGGCTTTCGCCGTCATGGACATGCAGTCCTCGCACTCCGAACAATGGTGCTCGATTCCCAGGCACCACAAACAGATCCTGTGAGGATCCGTCAACGACATTTTCTTTCCACAGTCTCGACATTTTTTGAAGCCGGACCGTGGAGTCGTCGGTTCGGGTGAGGAAGCCATCGAGTACGAGTCGGTATTCACAAGGAATATATTTATATATTTGACTGAAGAACTGAGCAACGATATTCCGAGGCTCCACGAAGCGTGGAAAACGGAACTGAGCAACGGACGCTGCGCGAGTCTATTTATACGCGTGGTGATGTCGGCGCCGATATGGAGGCCGGCGAGGGACATCGGCTCGAGGGACGTCGATGCGCAGCCCCCTCTACTGAAAAAAAAACTCAGAGGCCAGCAAGCTGTGAGATGATCAAAGATAAGGAATACGTCAGAGGACACAATCCCTTTGAAGTAAGAATATACAGATCTACAACATATCCACTCAAGAATTAAAAGACCAACCACATTGGATCATACCAAAGAACATCCACAGATCAATTGGGAAGGAAGGCAAGGTATGACCTAGCAATAACACCTGGTCCAACTTGTAAAATCGGGCAGCAATGGACCACCGACAGTAAATAGATAGGAAGGAGTGGGGAATGATAATATAACACCACTACCTAAGCAGGGAAAATGTTAGCCCTCCCGGGTGTACTAAGCTCAATAACTTAGCTGCGGGCTGTCAGGTCTGGGTCTGTGATGAGTGTTGCTGTGCGTGGGAGTCTGTTTTTGGATGTTGGAATCTGTTAATTTTAAGAAGTTTTATTTCTGCCTTAACTACAATGTCCAGAGTTCAAGTAACCCAATCCAACATGGAGGAGAAGGGCAGATAGCTGATTGGTCCAGGTAGTCACCTGGTAGACTTGGCAACATTCTAAACTGCTTTTCATCATCCAGTCTGAGCCAGGAAGGTCCTGTATTTTTATTTCTCCTATTTAAAAGTTATTTAGTTTAGTTTAAAAACATTCTCCAGCCTTCTTTCCCTGAGGAGAGAACTTAAGAAGCATCTGCGTGGGACAAGACAACCTGTACCACCCGGTGGGAGAGATTTGTTTTTTAAAAGACTTGTGAGGAAATCTTCAATTTGAAATCTGTGTCTGAAAAGAAGAATATAAAGAAAACTAGTTCTGAGATTAATTTAGGTAATTAGTTAAGGTATAAGCTTCATTAGAAAATTTCAAACAGTCCTGAACCACTCATCTGAATTCAATGCAGTGCTTTTAAACTTTAGTTAGTGTCAAGTGCTCTCAGACACACATATAATTTAATGAGTGCTAGTTTAGTAGTTGGGAATGTTATACATTTGTTATTAGTAGCAGGAGCTTCTTTCCTCAGAAACGCTTGAGTGTAAGAAAATACTTATTGTTGGTTCATGCGGAGCGGAGTTAGTGCTTGTGAGGAATTTCGAGTTTCAAGCTCGATCGTTTAACAGTTAGTTAAGTTATTTAATGCCGAGTGTGTGCCCATAAATCCTTTGTCAAGTTATAAGGATTTTGTTTCCACAGGCACTGAAATATTTGTTTGGTTAAAGACGCAAGAATCCGTTACGCGCGTGCACATAATAGGTCAGCGTTAGTTTAACGCATGCGCAGAGGAAACCTGTCTTTCAAGGTCAGGCAGCATTAAAGAGTATACGCACGTGCTCATAATAGGACTGCGTTGGTTTTATTCATGCGCAATGGAAACTAGTCTTTCGTGATCAGGCAGCGTTTGAGTTTATACGCGCGTGCGCGTATTGGATCAGTTTAGGGTTTAGAGCCTGCGCAGTTGGATATTGTCATTTAGGTCAGGCAACACATGATGCTTTACGCGCGGCAGTTTATCTGAAGTATTACATTGTGTTTCTGCAAATACAATAACACGCGTAGCTTCAGTGTAATGATTTTGAGCATTGGTGATGTAATAGTTATTTTTATTTCTACTCAGTAGCAAAACTGCCTGCAAGGAGAACGCGCTTACCTTATTTTACTGAACCGGCATACCGAACCGGTAATCAACGACAGCAGACTCGCCGCGCTTCCTGGAGGAGGCGGGGCTCCCCGGCTACACACGACACGTGACTCCATCACGTGATCTCGGGCGCCTTCAAAGCCCGGAGGCTACCACCCTTGTGGCGTTAAGCCCGAGAGGAGTAAAGCCCAGGGACTGTTAAGCGACTGTTTGGCTCACTGTGGCAGCACCAGAAAGGCAAAGAACACGTGTCGTCCCTATTCCATCTTATTAACCCCGCAGTCACCCTCTCACCACACTCATCACACATATGCCTCCTCCATCACCCACGGAGGGCGACATTAGCCGCCGGCTGCGCAGCAGCAGCAAAACAGACCAAGAGAACCTGCAAGATCGCCCTGCCAGTACCAAAACAACTGACAGGCAATGGAAGGGCGAGGCACGTCCGTCAACAACACCTACAACTCCTAAAAAACGTGAATTTGACCCCGGTCATGGAAACTTGAAGCCCACCACACAAGCAGGAGGGCGGGAAAGTCTCGCCACTACAACTGGAAATTCGCACAGTCACCCCAGCCAAACAGCAAGAACGGAGCTACTCCAGCCGCCCAGTCTGACTACCGTCTCGACGAGCGACTCCCTGCCGGTGACCATCGGAGGGTGGGCACGGCAGGGTACTGCAGAGCATGCCTTGTCAAACACGATCCAACTGCAATCCACTCAACCCACTAACGGAAAAAGTGACCTGGAGGCCTCACATACCTCGCCATGTCAGCTTCAATCAGCACCCCAGAAACTCGGGGAAAACTCAGATCGGGCAACCATGCCGGTCAGCAGCGCATAGCGCGCTGAGGCGGCCGCAGCGCAAGAATACTCATGCGACACAGCCATCAAGGTTCAGGCTCAGGCCCATCAGAGTCGAGCCTATCAGACGAACCCTGAAAAGAGATTTCACTTTAGAAAGGCCCAGCTAACCACGAGGCGAGGTACCCCATCTTCCTCATGGGACACGGAATCCGAAGACGATGTATTCACGAACAAAGGGCTGGAGGGGTACTCACCATCAGAAACAACCAGCACCACGGTCCCTGAGCAGGCCCGAAATCAATCAGTAGTAACTCAGTCCGTGGGGTCCGCAGAGTCCCCAGAAGGGAACGAATCCCCAGTCCAGAACCTAGACCGACATCTGAGACCTCAACCATCAAAATCAGCAGAAGGCACGCCTTTGGTACTGGCTGAAACACAGCTGAGCGACAACGATCAACACGGCACAGTCTCAACAAACTCACCCCAGAGAGAAAAGACCGCACGCAAAAATGAAAAGCCTAATCTGAATGTAATAAGGGAGAAAAAAACGATATCAAAGACCCTGAAACAAAAAGTCACCTCTAAACCATTAGGAGGGTACAAAGGTAACCCGACCCTGACAAACCCAAGCAGCCTAAAGGACTACTTTTTAAAGCAACATAAACGAAAGATTAGCCAAGAGTCTGAGCTATCAGACGCCGAAATCCTAGAGGCTATCCAAGACAAATCTCCACTGAGCAAGGCCAGAAAAACAGACACAAATCTCCAAGGACGGACTTAGCGGCACACGCTCTCACCGACCATGAGTCCACGCAATCGGGAGACTTGAATCAAAGGAGACCAGTGCCGCCTGAACTGTCTCAGCAAGAAGAAAGAGAAGAAGACCCGAACAAAAAGAAGTCAGACGAAACAAACAAGCTCCCCGAAGTCTCCCTTAGTCTCCCAAAGCTGCCACACGCAAACTTGCAAACTCCTGTGCCCACCTTAGAGGGACCAAAGCAGACCCACAATTTCTGCCCCAGCCAACAACGAGAAAATCATGTGTGGAACAAGCCGCATACTTCGGGGAACCTGACCCAATCGTCGGAAAATCCATCTCAGCCTCCCCAAACGAACGTATCAACTGCAGAAAGAAGACTCTCAGAAAGATTCGCGCCACTCAACGCCGCCAAAGACTTAAATACCCCGCAGAAAAGCAGACGCCCTGGAAACACATCAAACATGTCAGAAAACGACTCTCCTTCGACAAAGAAAAAAGATCTTCTGTCAGTGATATCTGCATTTTCAATAGTGCTAAACCCTTTCACAAAGCTGTACGAATCAATACACGAGGCCTTGAAAGATAATACAGCAATGATTAGTGAACTAAAGGACAAGCTAATTTACGTGGAAGGCTATCTCACAGCAATGGAAAGAACGTTGAACTCCACACATTCAAAGTGGGAGGAAAAAATAGACATTGTGATGTCAGAATTACTAAAGAAAGAGGGCACTAAGCATACAAATGTGGAATCACCAAGCAAAACCACACAGTCCACACAGACCGAGAAGAATAAAGAAGTCGCCCCAATCCTCACAGAAATTCCTCCAAAACATAAAACCGACGAGATTACATTAGCACTACTGTCCCCCCCAAAATCCACAGCCAGGGGTAAAGTCAAAGAAAAGACCAAAAACGGCAGCAAACCCTCTGTGTGGCTGCGCCCAAAGGAATCCCCTCAAAAAACCCTTCAAAATCGAAATTGTACTGGGGAAATAGAGACGGGAGTTAACCAAGGGGAAGTGACAACGAACTCCACACTCACAAACTTGCAGCAGTCGACCGCAACAGACACAACCAGAATAAGGGTAGACTCAACTTCATCCTCAGACTTGTCAAACATATCGTTGTACCCTGACGATAGGGAACTAGATTCCCCACCGCCGTCAAACTTCGACGACGCTTCAAAACAAACGCAAACAAACCCCTCAACTAAAGATGAACCTATCCGAGAATATAAGAAATAAAATCACCCCGAGGTATCAAGGGAGCCGCCTAGACAACAATCTCGCTCAAACTCTCCATCTACTGCCGTAGAAGCCCTGAAAAACTTAAAGGAGACTCATGAATACGTTGGACATGAGCCTCACAGAGACCGAGATCAGAAACACTATAAACCGAACTATCGTGCCAGAGTTCAGTCATCGAAGGATCAAAGAGCAAAAAAGGACACTGCTTCAGACAAAGACAAGATCTCTGAAGGGGGTAAAATCTTCAAGCTAGAACAAATATCATCTAAAGATTCTTACCTGGTCCTAAACCGCAGAACAGTCTTAAAAAGACTGGGGAAAATAGGAACACTCTGCCACCTAAGAACGGAAGACTTCACACTGGTCGAACCCTATCACCGGGAACATAAAGCAAAAGCTTACCTCCATTTAAGAAGAAAAACATCATTGGAGTTAACTCCCGACGTGCACAAGGACCTCCAAAAAATGGGCCTAAAAATCCATTGCCTTCAGAAACAATCGAAGGAAAACATCAAGGCGACAAAAGAAAAAACTGAAGATCTAAATCAAGACAGGGAGCGACACAGAGAAAATTACGCACAGAGGCTTCTGAGAAAACAAAATGCGGCACACGGCGACGAAAGGTGGTGGCGGAGAAACCAAACTACCCTTCAAACTACGACCCGAATTAACAACTACGACGCTTCAAAAACACAAAGTCACCACGAGAAAAGAGAAACCAGACAATCTAGAACGGAACTCACAAAGGAGAGCAGACCACTAAGAGAAACAAAAGTACCACCAGCACGCAACCCATGGAAATGGATTTCGGAAACCTTTGCGCAAACTCACAAGAAATAGCAACAAAACCAAGGACCACATTTGACGGAGAAACAATGCATCGGTCCTTTAAACCCTCTACAAAAATGCTCCCTAAACATGGCTTCGTGGAATACGAGAGGGCATCAACATCTTACAACGCCTAGTGACACAAATTTAGGTATGTTCGAACTGATCTGTCTTCAAGAAACATGGTTGGTTCACAAACCAGCCATGGACGGATACGTAACAGAGGCCTCGCCCGCCTGCAAATCCATCCTAGGACGCCCCTCCGGAGGCATACTAACAGCTATCCGGATTGGCTCAGGGATTATTCCAAAAGGGAAAATAGCAGAGGGTTACGGAATGCTGACGACGTTGGCTACATGGTGCCATCAAGTCTTAACCAGAGATGCTTGGACAAACTCGGAGTTAGGCATAATAAACCTCTACTGGAACCCGGCGAAAACCAGCACTATAGAATTCTGCACCATGGTCGCCAACCAAATTGACGACCTAACGGTGAAGCGGAAAGTACCCAACATCATCATCTGCGGTGATCTGAACTCCAAATGTGAGGGGAGAGTGAAAAACAAACAAAGCCCGAACTCAACAATGGACGAAAGAGGTCGAGCCTGGTCCCTCCTAATGAAATCAAGGAACTTCCACAATGTATCATCACTCCAAGATCGAAAATCACAAATCCCTACGTGGGAAAGACTGAGCTCGACCGCCACGCTGGATTACATATTCATCACGGAAGGGCTGATAGCCTATTTCACTGACTTCACGGTGGTAAAAACGCAGGAAAGTGACCACAACCTTCTAAAAATGTCATGGAACGGAACAGCTCCATCAAGACCCTTCTACCCTGCAGTAGTGGAAGCTAACCCACAACAAAACAGGCTTCGCTTAACCCCCGAAAATGTAAAAAAAAAATGTTTCTAACATCGCGAGGAAAACCGTCCAAATAACAAAGAGCAAAAGCGACAGACGACCAGAATACGTGTCGCTTTTGGCCGCACACAAAACAAAATTTGCGGGAACAAAATCAGGGAAACCGATCCATATGCATTCTTTCGACACTGAAGTGGCAACAAAAAGAAAAAATCTCAATAAACTGAAAAAAACGGCCATAAGAGCTGACTCGCCGGAAACATGGCTTAATTATCAAGCAGAACAAAAGTCCTACAAATCATGGTTAAAACAGCACCGGTTGCTCATGTACCAAAACAACGCTGAAGAAATGCTGCACACTTGTGCCGCAAGGAACACTCAAGACTTTTGGTCACTACTGAAATCAATCGACGGGCAGAAGGCAAACGTGCTGGCAAACTGTGTCCCAGAGTCAAAGTGGATGCAGCACTTCACGGAGTTATACCGCTGCCCTACCTCCCCGTCACTACATCTTCCCGCCCTCTCAGATTCCCCATGGATCACTCTCTCATCGGTTGAGGACATCACAGAAGCGATCAACAAACTCAAATCTTCAAGGGCTCCAGGGCCAGATGGCTTGACTAACACTGACCTTAAGGCACACCCACTACTATGGGTGCAAGCAATTGGCGAAATATTTACTCAAATTCAGAAAACAAAAGAAATTGCCAAAACCTGGACAGAGGCTGTACTGGTGCCCATCTATAAGAAAGGAAACAGAGACACCCCCGCCAATTACAGACCTATTGTCTTACTAGATGTCTTAGGGAAGATTTTCGCAGCACTACTCCTCCGCCACTTCAAAGTCTGGGCCAGCGCCTCCCCGGCAGCCGACATATTTCAAACAGGATTCCAGAAGGGAGCAGGAACGTCAATCAACCTACTGTTTCTGAACATACTTAAAGCAAATACAAAGAGGGGCACGGGAAAGGTCCACATGGCAATGGTGGACTTGTCCCAGGCCTTTGATCTGGTAGATCGAGAAAGACTGTGGACCAAGTTAGCCACCTGGAAATGTCCAGACTCGATTCTCGCACCAGTAATGGCCCTCCATGAAACCACCTCACTCAGAGTCTGCCTAAACCAACAAGGCACACTCTCAGAGCAAATCTTTACAAAACGGGGAGTAAAACAGGGCTGCCCGTTAGCCCCAGCTCTGTTCATCTCGTTTATTGGAGACTTTCAAGACTCAGCGAAATCAGTAAGATCCTTCCCACCGCGAGTGGGAATCTCTAAAGTCTCAAGACTGTGGTACGCCGACGACTTAATTCTGATTGACCAGACGGCAGTGGGCCTTCAGAGACAGCTAACAAACTTGGCCAAATACATGGAAGAAAATAATCTGCAAATAAACAAAAGCAAAACTAAAATCCTGTCCTTTTCAAAAAACAAAAAAAAGACAAAGAAGCGCCCGGCATGGTTTCTCGATGAAGAAAAAATCGAAGTAGTAGACGAGTTTAAGTACCTGGGCATTCAACTAGACAACACTTTGAACGACACTTCACTCCAAGCCTCGTTATGGTCAAAAATCAAGAACCTGACAGCCCAATCTCGAGCTGTCGACAAAAAATTCGGCAAGTTCTCTTGGACCCCGGTACTGCAATTCTACAAAACAAAGGTAGTACCGGCCATAACATACGGCATGGCAGCCAACTTAACTCTACCTGCTGAATTTTGGCTGAGACTGGAAGGATTTCTACCTCAGCCCCCATGCCAGCCATTCGGCGCGACCTTGGCCTTCCTTCACTAGCCTCAGTTGTCATGCAAAGCGCGATTCTACTTTACAGGAAAATACGAACCCCTGACTCTCTGCCGATTTTTCGGATATTAGAAAACGAACTGTAAAACGGGAAGTGCACACCATTCACCAACTGGGCGAAGAAAATTGGACAAAAATTAGAAGAAGTCCACTGCACGGACGACCTCCTCATCTCAAATCCTGGGCGTGTGAAGCAAAAACTTTTAGAACAAGACTGGATACGTACTAACGAGAAAATCCTAACGTACACATCCCTAAAAGACTTGCCACCTACTTACAATCGCCCAAAGGTTCCGCTGAAATATTGCGAAAAATTTCTCGAAAAAAGGCTGAGAAAAACTCTTCTACGGGCCCGCCTGAATCTTCTGCACACAAGAGAAATTTTGGCCAAAAGAGCGCTGGCAAATTCTCCTCACTGCCGGGTCTGTGGTCTAGTTGACCAAATAGAATCTGTCCACATCTACTCACCTCATGTCCTGGATTGGTGCACGAAAGAAGGGCTTAATTGACACCACTCCTCACGTGCCCGTTCACACTCGACGAAGAGACAATATGGTTTCGGTTAATTGCAGGCGATTCCACTAGATGGTCCAGAGCGGCAGCTAAATTTCTTGAAGTAGCTCTGGCAAAAGCCAGTGACATTACTTCATCGCCTGCAACAGCAGCAAGAGACCTTCAAGGAAATTCGAGAGTGGTGTCGTAAGTTCTGGGCCAAATTTCTTAGAAGTAGCACAAACACAGTTCACCACAGCACAGATTTGTAAAAAACCTTAAACAGGTTAACAAAAAAACAAAACAAAAAAAAAAAAGTTATTTTTAGTTCATAAGCAGTGGGTAGATTTTATTGTTTTTATTTCTGCTGCTATAAGTATTTTATCTTTGATATTCACATTTAAGCACTTGATACAAATAGTCAATAAGCACATTTTTATTAAGTGAATATTTTCTAAAAGAAGCATTTTAAATACTAAGAAATTTCAGGTTCATTTCAAATGGGATTAAAGAACTTTAAGCCAATCCTTCAAGTCATCCAATCAAGTCACATCTCAACGTTTTGCAATAAAAGGAAATCTTTAAAATAACTCAATCCTTCTATTACATATTTAAAGGAAGAAAGACTCTATACAAAGACTTTTTGCTAATTCAAAGAGATTTTAAGGAAACAAGAAATCTCTCTTCTGAAGATTAATGATCCTCTCAGCAAGTAGCAGAGGATGCACAGGTAGATAGAATGATTGTAGGGATAAATAGAGAGATATAAAACATTTATTAGAGAGTAATCTATGTTTATCTTTTTTTCTGCTGATTGATGCCTGACTGAAGAAAGTGATCTGTGCCGTTTGTTATTTTCTCCACTTCCCCCTTCCCTTAAGAGGGTTGGAACTTCAGCTGTTAGTTAGTTCAGTTGTTACTCACACCTTCTTTGGGAGACTGTGGGACTCAGCAGCTTCCACGGACAGAAGATTACAGGACCGGACAGAATGAAAAGCCTGTCTAGGCTGTCTGAATCCCACAGTAGGAATATGGAGGTGTCTCAGGAGGTTTTAAGGGAATTGAGGGAGGAATTAAGGGCAGCGCACATTGAAAATGAGATATTAAACAAGAAAATTGACGAAGTTTGTGAGAGAATGTCCCAGCTTCAACAGGCAGTGGGTTCCGGGATACCCACGGGAGTTGAGGATGTCAGAGAGCCTCCTATTTTAGTGAATGAGGGGGCGGGGAGTCAGGATTTGGAGGAGTTGAATAGAAGAGGAGTTGGTGCTCAAGGAGGGTATTTGGTTCTGGTTCCTTTGGCTCCTCCAGAATGTTTCGGAGGGGACCCTAAGAAATGTCAATCTTTTATAACATTTTTTATGCAGACCTGAGCTGAAGCTGCAAGGGTGGCTTTTATGTTGTCTTTTCTGACGGGAGAAGCTGCTACCTGGTCAGTTCTTCTTGTTAAACAGGGAAGTCCTTTATTAAAAAATGTGACCCTCTTTAAGGAGGAATTCCGTAAAATGTTTGGAAAAAGACAATTATCTTTGGAATTAGATGGTGAGTTACACAAGCTTAAGTAGGGAAGTCGAGAGTTGGTCAGTTATATTACACAGTTTAAAACGTTAGTTTTAGAGAGTAGTTGGCTGAGGAAAACAGGGCGTCATTGTTTTATCGTGGATTACAAGAGGATATGAAGAATGCCTTGATTGTTATTGTTGATCGTCCTTCAACGTTTGAAGGTTTGGTTGACTTGGTGATGCAGGTAGATTTTCGACTAGGGGAAAGAAAGAGTGAGCGTAGGAGAGGGTGGAATGAACTGAGATCTGTTCAACAGGTGACTAGGCAGAGGGTTGAATCTGGTTCTAAGGAAGAGAGGGAGAGGAAAGGTCAGGATGATAACAGAAGAAAACGGGGTCCTTTGTACAAGGAGGAAAAGGATAGGAGAAGGGCTCATAATCCCTGTCTGTACTGTGGCAGGAGCGGGCATTTTCTGGGAAATTGTCCATATACCCCAAAGAGAATTCAAACTTAAAATAATTGGGGTCAACAAGTTGCTAATACCATTCAAGCAGCGGTTCCTCATATCACAGTTACTGTATCCTTATTTGTTGAGGGAATATTTAAAGGATCTGGTCCTGTTATGATTGACTCAGGAGCGCCTGGGATTTTTTTGGATTGGTGATTGGCAAGGTCTTTAGGAATCCCTCTTATGAAGAAAGAAGTTATTGGTTTGATTAGGGCAGTGGATGGTTCTAATTTGACCTCAGGCCCAATCACCCATGGGACTAATCCTTTGGAGATGGTTATGGGAGAAAACCATGAAGAAATGTAATGTTTGAACTTATTGATGCTCCTCAACTTAAGATAATTCTTGGAATGCCATGGTTGACTCATCATAATCCTTTGATCGATTGGAGTAAACGTGTGGTAGAGTTAAAGTCTGATTTCTGTAAGGAATGTTGTTATCATTTTGAGAATGGAAGGATGGAGGTTGAGGAAAACGGAATTCTGACTTGGACGGAGAGGTTGGGTGAGAGTCAATCAATTGGAGTGATTATGGGAGAACTGCGAAATTATTATAATGATTTTTGGGACATCTTTGATGAAACTGAGGCTGGGGAGTTACCTCCTCATAGGCCGTATGACTGCAAGATAGAATTGGAAGATGGGACAATTCTACCTAATAGTAGAGTCTACTCTTTAACTGAAAAGGAAAATGAATATCTGAAAGAGTATTTAGCTGAAAATCTAGCTAAAGGGTTCATCAGGCATTCTCAGTCGCCGGCTGCCTCGCCCTCTCTAAAAAGGACGGAAAATTAAGAACATGCATTGATTATCGAGCTTTGAATAGGGTGACTGTCAAGAATAGGTATCCACTACCACTGATTTCAGAAATGTTGCACCAGATTCAGGGATCCACAATATTCTCTAAACTGTACTTAAGAGGAGCTTATCACTTGGTTAGGGTCAAACAAGGCGACAAATGAAATCAGCTTTTAAGACCAGATTTGGCTTGTTCGAGTACCAGATGATGCCTTTTGGTTTATGTAATGCTCCAGCAGCTTTCCAATTTTTCAACAATGATGTATTAAGAAAATATCTGGATATTTTTGTCGTGGTATATATTGATGACATTCTTATCTTTTCAAAGAATATGGAGGAACATCAGGACCATGTAAGAGCTGTTTTACGGAAGCTTCGAGAAAATCATCTTTTTGCTAAATTGGAAAAAAGCCAATTTCATACTGAGACGGTGGAATTTTTGGGCTTTATTATCTCTCCAAAAGGATTAGAGATGGATGCTAGGAAAGTGCAAGCAGTAAGGGACTGGCCATCTGCATCTTGTGTAAAAGAGGTTCAAAGTTTTTTAGGATTCGCACATTTTTACAGAAGTTTCATCGTTGGCTTCTCACAAATAATTCCACCAATCACGAGACTTCTGAAGAAAGGGGTAAAATTCATTTGGAGCGGAGAAGCGGAGGAGGCCTTTAAGAATCTTAAAGAAAAATTTGTCTCAAGACCTATTTTTTTGCACCCAAATCCAGCTAAACCATTTTTTGTTGAAGCGGATGCGTCGAATTTTGCAATGGGGGCCATTTTATCTCAGCGACATGAAGTGGCAGGCCAGTTACATCCTGTCGCTTATTTTTCCAAGAAATGTTCAGCTGCTGAGTGTAATTATACCATTATGGATAGAGAGATGTTAGCCATAAAACTTGCTTTTGAAGAATGGCGTAATTATTTATTGGGAGCTCGTCATAGAGTTACGGTTTCGACGGATCATAGAAATCTTCTGTTTTTGAAATCCGCAAAAACGCTAACACCGAGACAGCTTCGTTGGATGCTATTTTTTGCTGATTTTGATTTTTTTTTACTTTATGTCCCGGGCGACTGAATGGCAAGGCTGACGCTCTGTCCAGACAGAATGCAGGAAGTGAAAAAGAGTTGGAGTTGAGTACCAGACCTCTGATTTCAGAAGATCATTTCATTTTGGATAATACCACAGATGAGAAGTCTTTCATTCTTGAAGTTAAGCACAGTATGTCATCAAAACATCTGGAAGATTGGCAAGATCCAGAGCGATCGATTGAGGAGGGTGTTCCTAGGGTAGGCAAACTGTTGTTTTTGCCTAATTCAGATCTTCAAAAGAAGATTTTGAAGGAGTGCCATGATTCGATTTTGGTTGGACACCCAGGATATCGTAAGACTCTTGATCTTGTTCAAAGACATTTCTGGTGGGAAACCATGAGGGAAGATGTTTTGAACTATGCGAAAACCTGTGAGATCTGTGCAAGGTCAAAATCTTCTGTGGGTAAACCAGCAGGTCTGTTGGAACCCTTATCAATTCTGCCACGACCTTGGCACACAGTGTTTCTGGATTATATTGTTGGTTTGCCTGTGGATCAAGGATGTACCAATATTTTAGTGGTGGTGGATGGTGGTGGATGGCCTCACGAAGGAGAGTCATTTTATTCCTCTCAAGGGGGAGGCGACGGCGACTAAGTTGGCACAAAAATTCCTTCAGAAAGTTGTTCGTCTTCATGGTTTACCAAGTCAAGTTGTGTCAGACAGAGGCTCTCAGTTTATCTCGAAATTTTGGACAGAATTTGTAAACAATTAGGAATTGAAATTCGATTGTCCTCAGGTTACCATCCCAAGACCAATGGACAGGCAGAAAGAGTCAATCAAGAACTGGAGAAATGTTTACGTTGTTTTTGGGAGGAAGGTCGAAGTTGGGTAGATTTGTTATGCCTAGCAGAGTTTGCCTATAATAATTCAACGAAGGACTCTACATCAATGTCTCCTTTTTTCTGTAATAAAGGTTTTCATCCACGTTTTCTTATGGAAGATTTTGAAGGGGATCCTATTAATCCTGCAGTTGAGGAGAGGTTGCAATTGATGAAGGAAGGTTTTGAGAAGGTAAAAAAAGACTTTGTTAGTGAATAAAGATAAGTACAAGAAATTCACTGACAGAAAAAGGAAAAGGAGTCCGAATTATTGTGTGGGAGATTTCGTTTGGTTGTCTACTCGTTTCTTGAGATTAAAGGGGAAGAACAAATTCAGTCCAAAATTTGTAGGCCCATTTGAGATCCAAAGCGTCATAAATCCGGTGGCTGTAAAATAAAAATTATCTAGTGATTTGAAAGTCCACACAACTTTTCATGTTAGTCAGCTCAAGCCAGTTATGAAAGGGACTAGATTAAAAGAGTCCTCTACTCCAGTTACTTTGGACAATGAATATGAGGAGTATGATGTGAAAGAAATACTTGATTCAAGAATTTCTCAAGATGGTTTGCAATACTTGATTGACTGGAAAGGTTTTGGGTCAGAGGAAAGATCTTGGGAAGCGAGTGAGGATGTACATGCGTCGTTATTAATTAAAAGGTTTCATAAGAAATTTCCTTGCAAGCCTACCCCTGAGGTCAGGGCTTGAGAGGGGGCACTGGAGGGCCGTCACGAGGGGAGTGCAGGGGGGGCAAACTGCCCCGGGCCTTGCGCTTGTGGGCGGCCTTGCAGCCCCCTCTCCTAAGGAGAAGGCAGCACAGTCTCCCGTGTACTTTATTCACACAGGGGACTATGCTGTCTGCTCTCTGTCCCTGCAATGATTTTATGATTTTGCTGTTTGTTGCGAAGCTGTTTGGCTCCTCAACAAACAGCAAATTAATGGGAGACAGCAGGCCTCAGAAGTGGGCTCTGCTGCCTCCCGTCATTCAGCTGACAACGTGGACATGCTGAATGCTGAATGACAAGAGAGGTCTCATCTCCTGTCAGTCAATGTGTTCAGGTTGCCCAGCATCACCACGCTGACTGATAGAAGAGGAGTTCTCTCCTGTCAGGCAGCATGTCTACGTGTCGGCTGCGTGAATGCTTTTGAAGGGTGTATGGAGGTAAGGTAAGTGTTTTTTATTTTAAATTAAATGTGTATATATGTGTATTTAAATCAAATTAGTGTGTATATGTGTATGTATGTATGAATGCATGCATGCATGTTGGTGTTTGTGTCAATGCTGTGTTTCGTTTTATGCATGCATGTATGGAGTTGTGTAACTGGTGGATGAATGCATGGGTGAAAAGTGTTTTATGTGAATGTGTGTTCAGCCTCATCCCTAAATCTAGGTGCCCTTGGAGCCACTTCATTAAGAGGTGCGCAGTGGTCTAAATGGAAAAAATTATTGAGGGATCCCACAAGGGCCGGGATGGGACCTGCGTTTGGGGGGGTGATGCCCAAGGAGGCAGTGTTAAGGGGGCGCAGGTGGCAGTTGACCTCTGATCAGAGGAAATGTCAAAAATAATAGTTTAAAACGGCCCAATTTCTTTCATGTTGCTTCTTTTCCAAACTATATATCAATTCCATTTTAAACCACTTCCATGTCACTGGTGATGAGTAACTTCACTATGCGGATAATAGTTTTGACCAGTGTTGCTGAGTAAATATTCTTTAAAATGCACAATTTGCTTCCCATTTTATTTAAAAAACTCCCCCTTGGGTACTATTCAAACAGGGTGATTTCTGTTCGTCATAAGCAACATTTTCTTTTACTTGAACCCCACCTGGCACAACTCCTGCAGCTCCCCTCTGAAAGCAGTTAGGTGGCTGCATCGTGTGTGATCGTTTTAATAGGGGTATTTATTTATGTAATGTGTGTTGGATACCTGTATATTTATTTATTTATGCAATGTTTGTCGGGTACAGGTATCCGACACACTTTGCATAAATAAATAAATAATCCGGGTCCATGTATCCAACAAACATTGCATAAATAAATACATAAACCGGGTCGTGGCTGAGGACTGTAACTTCCTCTTGTGACCTCTTACATGGGGTCACCAGAGGAAGTTACAGTTTGCTCCGGGCATTTTTTCCCCTTCTCCCCAGCACAGAGCAGGGATTTGGGGCGGCTGACCCTGGTCGCATCCTGAGATCCAGCTACACATCTAGTGTACCAGCACTGGGGGTGGGTTCCTGGCATCAGAGGTGCACCTAGGCTAAAATGTCAGGGGGAGGTGGGGAGATGGGGGGTGGGGACTAACACTTCAAATGTTGGGAGAGGCGCTAACTTCAAAGGTTGTGAGGGAGGAGTGAACTTACTTGTGTGTGGGCATCTAACTTCTTTTCACATTCGAATGAGACTTTTCTGGTGAAGCTTCAATGTTACAAGCAGCTACCTCGCACCTTCATTTCTGAAACGGCACACTTAAGGACTGCTGAGAGAATGAGATGTCTCATGTCACCACTTCCCGTCTAATCACTCCCCTGGCATGCGAGTGTTAACCCCACATCACGATTTCAATTACCTAAAAATGTATGCATATGAATGCAGGTACTAACAGTCAAATGTTTTATGTTAGTAATTGCAGGGCCTTTGTTAACAGCGAAGCCCAGGGACTGTTTAACATTCGTGTCCTGTGCAGTCTGGCCACGGCTCTGTCGGTCAACCCGGCAGGTACTGGATGACAATTTTGAAAGCGGATAGTGAGTGGGGCCAATAAACCCATTGCACTTTCGGTCTCCCCCCTGAGGGATGGCATCTGGGCCTTTCACCTTTTACAGTTGAAATGGGCCCCCAAGTAACTGCCCCCATGTTGACATCTTATGACACAGAATCCTACTGATAATCTGCAGCGTTGAACCTCCTTGCTGCATTATTTTGACTTCATTATTGATCTAAGCACTCCACAGGTGCCTTGGACCATTGTTCCAATCAGTTATGGGTGCCTCAAACATCAAAAAGAAATGAGACCCCACCAGCCCTGACACATCTTTAGCGAGCCCTGCTCCCATTTCTCTCTGAATTTCCTGAGCCCAGCCAGGAAGCTGAAAAGCTATTTCACCTTCCCTTTGGCCACTAGTCGTACCTTTCACCCCAATTCAGAGGCTGTTTACTTTCATAGTGCTATGCTAATTGTTAAGAAAGGAAGAAGGCAATGTGCACGGAATCTCACAGTGTACAACTTTGAATCTAAATATGTGCATACAAAACCCAAGACTTGTGTATACTAAAACCCAGGAGAAACAATAATACCTATATATGAAAAGGAATGTGGGGTAAGCACTTAGAACCTCCTTATGACTGAAAGGAAAGTCGGCAAACTCCTTACCCACTATGCTATTACAGATACTGACAGCGCTAAACCCACGTAGACGGCAAGCAAGGACAGGATCTGTGAGCTGACACTCTGGATGATACAGAATAAGGAACTTAGAAACTGTACTCACGAGGACCGGAAAGACCACTTGAATGTCAGTAAACTCACGAACCTAGTTGATCAAACAAGAACCCTGAAGGCTATAACAGCAATGGGTGGAGGAAACTAAATACATAAGACCCTAGTCAAGGGGCGAGTAGAAATAGTGATATAAAATAGTGAGGAAACAAAAGGGCATTTACACTGGGACTAGTTACAATAACACCCACACCTAATAATCCATGGGAAATGAATGCAGAAGTGAGATGGAAAACATGGAATGGATCCCAATAGAAAGTAAGGATCAGGAGCAGGGAAAATGATATCACAAAAGGAAACCTTGAGGCAGGAAGCTAAATCTATAAAGGGAAAGACTAAAGCATCAGGTTTTTCAGTAGCAAAGGACAGCAACAAAGAAACAGAAAACACAGGCGAATTGGGCAGCATCAAAGGGTAAAGCACAGAGACAGGCTGCCTGCAGACAGAGGAAGACAGAAAGGGAAATCCAGTGAGCAGAAATCAATTAAGCACAAGAATCCGAAATCCAGGGCAGAGGAACAAGAAACAGGAACTGGGTACTAGGCACACAAGCTAGGAACAAGGAACAGGAACTAGGAACTCGGCACAAACGCTGGGAATGGAACAGGAACTAAGTACTAGGCACAAACGCTAGGAACAATGAACAGGTACTAGGCACAAAAGCTAGGAACAAGGAACAAGGGACCAGTCACAACAGGAACACAGCAACAATGACCAGCGCTGGACTGAAGCAAACTGAGGCTTTTAAAGCTGCTTAACGAGCACACCCCTCAGGCGGGCCGCCTGCTGCACCTGCAGCCACAGGTGTTGCCTATCCTCCACCCAGCCTTGTCCTGCAAGGGAGGAGGTGAAGCAGTGAGCCAGGCATTCTGGGAAGCATAGTCATTTGATTAAAGTAGCATGCTGGCTGCCAAAAACCTGGAATGGATCCGGAAGGGAAGTAATTTGGAAAATAAGGTTTTAGCGCTCCCAATTCATCAGGACACTGTAGCATAAGGTTCGGAGGAAATGTCCAGTAGGGAATAAACCCCAAAACATGCCCCCAAGTGGCGGGAACGGGAGCGAAGGGAGCGAGCCGTGACACTATAATCCCCTCCCGCGGCCGACTCCAGGCGGCCGTTACTCGCACAAAACATCTTCTTTCCATGACAGGAGCGCTTTGTCTTCAGAAGTGGCACTGACGGAAACGATGACCCACGGGCAGAAGCAGAAGGACTGGAATGAATAGAATCAGGCCGCAGTCTATAAGAGCCATAGGCAGGTTTTCGGTGAGGAAGAGACTCATGGGTCGAAGAAAGGCATGAAGGACTTGCAGGACCTGAAGCAGAGTTGGAAGGTCCAGGAAGCTCAGTCTCTGGGAGCAGACACTCATACATCATTGAGGAGGGAGGCAGGCTGGTGCAACATGCTTTGGACAATGATTGATGCTCTGGTAGCCCCCCTGCTGAGAGCGGACACACAGGAGGTGAGAAAACAGCAGGTTTCAGGAAATGTTCATGTTCAGACAAAGAAGGTGGCGGCCGAGGTAGAGGTTCGGATCTTCTCTCATCATCCATTTGATTAAAGGCCTGTGGTTGAGGGTGACCAAGGTTCGACTGCATCTGTCCCACGCCTTGGGGGCCTGGAAGTCCAATGGGTTGTACGAGGCTGGCACTCTTGGTGTCAGTCATGTAGCCACCTTGTTGCACATGGAATACAACCGCAGGAACGTTTGGCATACCGATAGGAGTGATAGACGCAGTACTTGGTACATCAGGCACACTCGCAGCAGGAGCAATAACGGGCACATCTTGAACTGCAGCAGTCATATCCTTCCTTTGGCTACTAGCACCCGAATGGTGCAGCAGTTGGGGGGCCGTGCCCGTCCCTTCCTTCAGGCTCATGTCGGATCCGGCAACAAAAAGGCTGTCAAGCGGCTGATCCAAACCGGCCCCCAAATGTGAACCGTCCAGCCCGTTATCCTGGTTGGCTACTTGTTCGATGTCTGGGCCATGGCGGATGGTATCCGTCTCCCTCTTGTAACACTCCAGGCAAGTCCAACGGCCTTGCATGTAAGGCCCTCCCGAGTCGTGATCCAGCTTGATGTTTCTGGCAGAAGTCTCAGACTCAGATGTAGCATATGCGGGAGGTGCTGATTCTACAGTCAAGCAGTTGGGAGAATTAACTTGTGTAAAAGGCAGGCCTTCTGGTGATCCTCCTGAAGCATAAGAAGGGCAGATTGGACGTTCATCCGTAATAAATGGTTGGGATTTAGGAGGTAGCTCTGAAGTAGATGAATCTGCAACACGATCAAACAGAGCAGACAGGTGCACCTCCGATATTGGCAGCGAGGCTGAGCAGGATACAGGTCTTTCATGAACTGAAGCCAAACTAGCAGTAGGCTCTGGGACCGAAGACAGGCACTCAGGATGTGCTACCGGAGGCTCCATGGCTGAAGGATAATCCGCTGGATGAGTCACTGTAGCCGAAAACAGGCATGCCAGAGGAAATTCAGAGGCTGAGGGCATGCAAGCTGGAGCCGTCTCGTTAGCTGAAGACAAACTTGTCAAGGTCTTTGGCTTTGACCACGTACATGGTGAAGGCTCTTGAGTGACTGGCAGACATAGCAATTGTTCATTGATTGAAGACACGTTAGACAATGATGACTGCAGAGCCGTGGACTGGATAATCGAAGAGTCAATGGTTGTAGGAGGACAAACAGAAGTCCCAGAAGTCGACAGACACATTTGTGGCTCAGGAATGGAATGCACCTTTAGGGCGGTTGACTCCTTGGCACCAGTAACCAAAGACTGAGCTGTAACCATGCCGTCCCTCTCCTTAGTGGATGACACAGAGTCTCTTCCTTTGTAAAAGTCAAAATCAACCAGAGGAATCACCATAGTAAAGTCTCTGTTAATCAGGATTTCATCAAATGTCCATTCCTCTGACTTAGCTTCTGAAAGTGGCATATTAACAATCAACAGTTCAGGAATTGCCTGCCGGGTCTTTGGTTCAGTATACTGTGGAATGGGTCCATCAAAACATGAATTTTGTACTGTCTTTGACTGTTCATTGAGACAAAAATTGGCAGAAGAAGGAGCGAACACAGAGGTAGCATCGTTTTCCACATCAGCTTGAATGTCTACTTCAGTCTCAGCAGCAAGATCAAGGGCAGAAACTAAGCCTACAGTAGTGACTGATTCTGTGTATGCCACCATTGTGGATTGTGTTTGGGAATCAGAAGCATGTATGTGTTCAAGCTCAGAATTATGACTGACTGCTAAACAGGAAATCTTAGGTAAAGGAGTGGCTTGTAAATCTTCAGTTAACGGTAATTCCTGACAAACGGTAGAACAATTGTCAGAACCTGTGCCCTGAATAAGTGTTGTGCTAGAAAGAGAACTTTCACTCCCAATAGAATCTTCATATTGACAAGTATCATGACCTACAAAAACCTCCGCACTCAGGGATTGAACAGTATTCACTTCATCAACGGATAAAGTTTGAGGTGTATTCAGAAAAAACCGTAAAGTCTTATTCTCCTCTAGTAAAGTAATGTATTCTTGTTTTAACTCCTCAAGTTCAGCTTTTAGCATGCCCCGCCTTAACTGTACATCCCTATCAGTAGGCACAGGGGAAGGCATGGTGGCATCAGGGCTGGATCCTGCCCTAACCATCCGGGTGTGCACTGATTGTACATTGTCATTTGATGCTTGCAGGTTTTGTGATCTATACTCACTCATACCGACTTGGTCTGTGTTACCCTTAAGCAGACTACTGACATCAGACCTCTTGACATTAGGGACTACAGTAAGTACTTGTGCAGAGGAGTAAGCAGTTGACTGAGGGCTGAAAACAGAAGATATGCAATGAACCCCTCCATTCTTTATGTTTGAATCATGAAACTGTTCAATCTGAGGTAAAGCACAACCGGAATCATGGGGTTCAACAACAGAAGTTCTCGTGTGTAATAAATCTAACAGTGTGTTGTTTTCCGCTGCTAAGGCTTGTGCGGACATAGAATCTGGATCAAAATTAAAGACAGAACTAGGATCAGGCAATGTACGATGGGCCATCCTGTGGGTAAAATACTCAGCACGTAAATACCCATTTGTATCAAGGAGTTCTTTTAAGTCAGGATCAATGATTTGATTGTCACAGGTAGACTTAGGGGAAACTTTCTGTACTAACTTGTTAGTGACCTTGCTGCCTTTCTTTCTTAAACTGGCCATATTCAAACGGGAATAACGGCTGGTCATTCTGTTAAGAAAGGAAGAAGGCAATGTGCACGGAATCTCACAGTGTACAACTTTGAATCTTAATATGTGCATACAAAACCCAAGACTTGTGTATACTAAAACCCAGGAGAAACAATAATACCTATATATGAAAAGGAATGTGGGGTAAGCACTTAGAACCTCCTTATGACTGAAAGGAAAGTCGGCAAACTCCTTACCCACTATGCTATTACAGCTACTGGCAGCGCTAAACCCACTTAGAGGGCAAGCAAGGACAGGATCTGTGAGCTGACACTCTAGATGATACAGAATAAGGAACTTAGAAACTGTACTCACGAGGACCGGAAAGACCACTTGAATGTCAGTAAACTCACGAACCTAGTTGATCAAAAAGAAACCCTGAAGGCTATAACAGCAATGGGTGGAGGAAACTAAATACATAAGACCCTAGTCAAGGGGCGAGTAGAAATAGTGATATAAAATAGTGAGGAAACAAAAGGGCATTTACACTGGGACTAGTTACAATAACACCCACACCTAATAATCCATGGGAAATGAATGCAGAAGTGAGATGGAAAACATGGAATGGATCCCAATAGAAAGTAAGGATCAGGAGCAGGGAAAATGATATCACAAAAGGAAACCTTGAGGCAGGAAGCTAAATCTATAAAGGGAAAGACTAAGGCATCAGGTTTTTCAGTAGCAAAGGACAGCAACAAAGAAACAGAAAACACAGGCGAATTGGGCAGCATAGACAGGCTGCCTGCAGACAGAGGAAGACAGAAAGGGAAATCCAGTGAGCAGAAATCAATTAAGCACAAGAATCCGAAATCCAGGGCAGAGGAACAAGAAACAGGAACTGGGCACTAGGCACAAAAGCAAGGAACAAGGAACAGGAACTAGGAACTCGGCACAAACGCTAGGAATGGAAACGGAACTAGGTACTAGGCACAAACGCTAGGAACAATGAACAGGAACTAGGTACTAGGCACAAAAGCTAGGAACAAGGAACAAGAACTAGGTACTAGGCACAAAAGCTAGGAACAAGGAACAAGGGACCAGTCACAACAGGAACACAGCAACAATGACCAGCGCTGGACTGAAGCAAACTGAGGCTTTTAAAGCTGCTTAACGAGCACACCCCTCAGGCGTGCCGCCTGCTGCACCTGCAGCCACAGGTGTTGCCTATCCTCCACCCAGCTTTGTCCTGCAAGGGAGGAGGTGAAGCAGTGAGCCAGGCATTCTGGGAAGCATAGTCATTTGATTAAAGTAGCATGCTGGCTGCCAAAAACCTGGAATGGATCCGGAAGGGAAGTAATTTGGAAAATAAGGTTTTAGCGCTCCCAATTCATCAGGACACTGTAGCATAAGGTTCGGAGGAAATGTCCAGTAGGGAATAAACCCCAAAACATGCCCCCAAGTGGCGGGAACGTGAGCGAAGGGAGCGAGCCATGACACTAATCTCGGGAGAGGTGGGCTATCTAAAAGCTGAGCCCAGAAGTTAAGACTGGCTTTATCCAAG
Organism: Ambystoma mexicanum; assembly: GCF_040938575.1. Classification (NCBI taxonomy): domain Eukaryota; kingdom Metazoa; phylum Chordata; class Amphibia; order Caudata; family Ambystomatidae; genus Ambystoma; species Ambystoma mexicanum. The sequence goes on along the minus strand of NC_090923.1, from coordinate 1,297,028,574 downwards.
TGAGTCTGTTGATATTGCATGGATAGGTTTTTATGCTCTGCATGTTTGATGCTGATGCTGCTCCTTAACGAGTGCTACGGGCTGGCGACACATCGAAAGAGGCCTTCTGCCTCAAAGTGGCCAGGGGCTGGCGTCGCCCATGGAGCCAGCTCGAGTCAACAAAGCCCAACATTTCAGGAAGGAGCTAGAGCCCGATCTGCTCAATGGTGTTGCACCACTGCATGGCATTCTTTTTGTTTGGGCGATTAGGTGTGCCACCAATAAGCCAAAACTATTGCTTTAGCGAACAGACAGTGGTGGAAATAGACTTTTTTATGGGGCATCCCTGCTACCGCAGTGAAAGAGGCCAGGCTTAGCGACAGGAGGATTAGGAGGGTGTAGGGCAGGTATTTTAGTCACTGCATGAACATTTGCCTCTTCCACTCAGAGGATTTATCGTTAGCAATGTTCAAAATCTGCACCCCTTTTAAACCTACAAAATGCGCATCAATATTTTCAGTACAGTGCAATATTGACAAGGGATTTCACAGGGCTCCCGCTCAGATCCTCAAGTGGTCTTGTGGGGAAGTGTCTCACTTTGGAACCTATCGGCCACGGTTTAAATCCCTGCCCAACATAGTTTAAAGCACGAACACACCAGAGCATTCTGAAATAAACATATAGTGCACAAATTTTACAGATTGTAGAGCTGTATTTCCAATATGGTGAGTAATTATTTGCCAGATCCTGGGTCTGGAAAGATCCGTCTCAATGATAGCATCGAGTGAAGATAGAAAGAAATGCAATATTAGGAGGGACTTGTAGATGTTGTTTAATTATTTGCCCACCCATTGACTTCTCATGGTCATGCCAATCCCGATGGCAATTCTCACCCAGTTCCTGCCCTCCCCACCCAAAATACCTCCTCACTGGAACTCTTTGAGCTAGCTTTAAACACGCCTTGCCATCAAACTTTGCCCTCAATGTGCCTGCAAGTGTTTTCTCAAAGGAGTCTTTTGAGAATTCATGACTTCATTGGAGTTGCAAACACGGGACTGGTGTAATAGAAATTATTTAATCAGGTCTGCCTTTGGCCACTCGATTTAAAAACACCCTGCATGTCTTTCGCTGAAACCCTGTTAAAAACAAGCATTGGCAAAGCCAACAGTTTTGGCTTGTGTATAAGTATTAGGCATTTGCCAGGCACTGCTATTAGCTGCTCAGGTACTCAAACCATTTTGCACCGGCACTATTAATGGCCAGCTAATTCCAATACAGTAGTGCCTTTCCCATGCCTACACGAATGCCCAAACTGTTAGCACTGCCAATGCTCTTTTTGCTTTACCCTTGATGCAGAGGGCTATGCATCAAGGTTAAAGCAAACATACTACTTGGCTAAATTGGCCCATTTGAATGTAGGCCAATCTTGCCAGTAATAACACTTATAGTACGCAGTCAGCCTGGAAATACTTTCTGTGGCATGGCATTTTTACTGGCTGGGAGTCCGTACATGGTAACAATGGCATATATTGATGCAGCCTGCATGGACATACATGAGATCAACCAGCATGAATATATTGTTATACTAGCATATCTTGTGTGGAAAGGCGGCATGAAATGTATTTAAAAAATGTTCCTGCGCACGGTTTGTGAATTGCAACTATTGGGATTTTCCATGTGCTTCCATACAAAACCAATTGCAAATTGTATGGATTTCTACCCAATTTTGCAAAGAAAGTGCTGTAAGATGCATAATTTATCCCAATGTTTCAAATATTTTCTTGGGAGTGAGAACCCCCCCTCAAGGAACCCTTGTTTGGTTTGGGCTCCCTCATTGTGCTCTGTTGATCCTGCCTAATTGGCACAAACTTTTAAGCCTCTTAAATTCAGAAATGTACCGGCCTCCACTGTACATCATTTGTCACTGTGTATGATGTGTGTTTTAATGCGCACACAGGGGCAGTGTGCTCCTTAATGATATGATATAGCATTTATAACGTGCCTGTACACACGTGTTTCTAGGCGCGACAAGGCAAGGAGGGGGAAACAAAAGAGTAGGACAAAACACAGATTTTACTAGGCATTGTGTCATTCAGATCGCGCAAGAGCAGGGAAGGAGGGAGGGGAGAAGTGCCGAGGGTGGGGTAGGATGCATAAGTGCAGGAACAAAGGAGAAACAAGAGTGCAGCCAACAGGTGGCAAGTGTGGGTACTCGTATGTGCAGCCAACGGGTGGAGAATAAGTGCAAGAGAGGGACTGTAGGGATACAAATACAGACCACAAGTGCAGGGGAACCAAGAGGCAGTGCAGGATTGCAGCTGGACAGGCAGGGACCTGGGCCTGAATTCAGAGCTTGACCAGGTGACCAGTGCATGGATCAGGCAGGTGATCATCAAGGGAGAGGAAGAGAGAAGGCAGAAGCAAAGAGACAGGTCTTGAGTTGCTTCCGGAACCGGAGATGGTTCTGCTCAAGTTTCAGAGAGGCAGGGAGGCTGTTTTCAGAGGCAGGTCCCAGCCGAAGAAAGAGATCTGCCCTCAACTCTTTGGAAAAGTGACTGACCATCAGAGAGTTGGAGGTGGCAGAGTGGAGAGCTCATGCCATCTTATATATATTTATGCATATGATACAAAAGTTAGTCCGGCATAAACCTTTCTTTAGTAGAGAAATCTAACTTTGCTGTAGTTGATTTGGCGTTGTATTAATAAACCATATTTGGGATCCTGCACACAAACTCAAAGGGAGATTTCTCGAGTCTCCTGTTTGCAGAGGTGCCACCGCTGGCTGAGTGCAAAAAATTGAAAGGGGGCCTCACCAAATGTTTTGCCCTGGGCCTCACCACATCTTCTGACAGCCCTGGGGTACTGTCAGGTCTGGGTCTTTGATGAGTGTTGGTGTGCTTCAGAGTCTGTTTTTGGATGATGGAATCTGTTAATTTTAAGAAGTTGTATTTCTCCTTAACTACAATGTCCAGAGTGAAAGTAACCCAATCCAACATGGAGGAGAAGGGCAGAGAGCTGATTGGTTCAGGTAGTCACCTGGTAGACTTAGCAACATTCTAAACTGCGTTTCATCATCCAGTTTGAGCCAGGAAGGTCCTATAGTTTTATTCCTCCTATTTAAAAGTTATTCAGTTTAGTTTAAAAACATTCTCCAGCCTTCTTTCCCTGAGGAGAGAACTTAAGAAGCATCTGCGTGGGACAAGACAACCTGTAGCACCCGGTGGGAGATTTTATTTTTTTAAAAGACTTGTGAGGAAATCTTCAATTTGAAATCTGTGTCTGAAAAGAAGAATATAAAGAAAACTAGTTCTGAGATTAGTTTAGGTAATTAGTTAAGGTATAAGCTTCATTAGAACATTTCAAACAGTCCTGAACCACTCATCTGAATTCAATGCAGTGCTTTTAAACTTTAGGTAGTGTCAAGTGCTCTCAGACACACATATGATTTAATGAGTGCTAGTTTAGTAGCTGGGAATGTTATACATTTGTTATTAGTAGTAGGAGTTTCTTTCCTCAGAAACGCTTGAGTGTAAGAAAATACTTATTGTTGGTTCATGCAGAGCGGAGTTGGCGCTTGTGAGGAATTTCGAGTTTCAAGCTCGATCATTTAACAATTAGGTTAGTTATTTAATGCCGAGTGTGTGCGCATAAATCCTTTGTCAAGTTAGGATAAGGATTTTGTTTTCACAGGCACTGAAATATTTGTTTGGTAAAGACGCAAGAATCCTTTACGCGTGTGCACACAATAGGTCAGCGTTAGTTTAACGCATGCGCAGAGGAAATTTGTCTTTCAAGGTCAGGCAGCGTTAAAGAGTGTACGTGCGTGCGCATAACAGGACTGCGTTGGTTTTACTCATGCGCAATGGAAACTAGTCTTTCTTGATCAGGCCCCGTTGGAGTTTAGAAGCGCGTGCGCATATTGGATCAATTTAGGGTTTAGAGCCTGCACAGTTGGATATTGTCATTTAGCTCAGGCAACATATGATTCTTTACGCGCAGAAGTGTATCTGAAGTATTACGTTGTGTTTCTGCAAATACAATAACATGCGTAGCTTCAGTGTAAGGATTTTGAGCTTTGGTGATGTAATAGTTCTTTTTAGTTCATAAGCAGTGGGTAGATTTTATTGTTTGTATTTCTACTGCTATAACTATTTTATTATTTGATATTCACATTTAAGCACTTAATAAAAATGTGCGTATTGACTATTTGTATCAAGTGAATATTTTCTAAAAGAAGCATTTTAAATACTAAGAAATTTCAACTTCATTTCAAATGGGATTAAAGAACTTTAAGCCAATCCTTCAAGTCATCCAATCAAGTCACATCTCAACTTTTTGCAATAAGAGGAACTCTTTAAAATAACTCAATCCGTCCATTACAGATTTAAAGGAAGACTTTTTGCTAATTCAAAGAGATTTTAAGGAAACAAGAAATCTCTCTTCTGAAGACTAATGATCCTCTCAGCAAGTAGCAGAGGATGCACAGGTAGATAGAATTATTGTAGGGATAAATAGAGAGATATAAAACATTTATTAGAGAGTAATCTATGTTTATTTGTTTTTCTGCATATTGATGCCTGACTGAAGAAAGTGATCTGCGCCGTTTGTTATTTTCTCCACTTCCTCCTTCCCTTAAGAGGGTTGGAACTTCAGCTGTTAGTTAGTCCAGTTATTGCTCACACCTTCTTGGGAGACTGTGGGACTCAGCAGCTTCCACGGACAGAAGATTACAGGACCGGACAGAGGCCAGCCTTACCACTGCCCCTAAAACTAGACAGTCAGGAAAAGGAAGAGAAAGAATATACCTACCCAATGGACTACCGACAGTAAATAGATAGAAAGGAGCAGGTGAATGATAATATAACACCACTATTGAACTAGGGGATAATGCTTGCATAAGCAAGTGTACTAAGCCAATACATTTGCTAGGAACCAGCCACGCCATCGCCCTAGAAACTAGACAGTCAGTAAAGCAAGAGAAAGAATATACCTACCCAGTTTGACAACCTGATACATAAACAAAACTACGAGGATTAAGAGACATATAACCCACTAACCAAAACCTCAAAATTCTGCATACTTATTTCACACAAAAACCCACACAACTACTTCTCTCACAGCAAACCGCACAGACTTCACCACACCGCAACAACAAACAATCAACACATAGATTGCAACAACGTACGCGAGGACTCGCTCCAATCCTATATTCACACCCAAGCTCAGCGCACAGTGAAAACCAAACTGAAGCTGCCAACAGGACACCACCTTCTCACTTTCCTACGCCATCTTGACCCACTAACCCACCCCCACCTCTTTGTTTATAGATCCGCCTGAGCGCCTGGAGACCAACTCCGTTGGTGACGGTGCGCTACATAAATACCTTTAACATTAACATTTTGCTGCAAATGTAGATAGGGGTTGGGTTTAGGTATTTAGGAAGGTGGGGGCGTTGGGGGAGTCTTGCAAGCTGTGCATTTATTGCAGTGGAATTGGATAAAAGCTAATGTGAACAAATGGACCACAAGCAAATTGCTGTGAGGAAACATCATAGATTCGTACCAAAGACCCTACTGAAGGAACCTGAAGCCTGCCGTTACCTTCAGCATAGTGATTTCATCTTTGTGCGAGAATTTCAATGCAAGACAGCACCAGCACCCAGCTAGCATGTACCAATGTCCGAGTTGCAAGGGTAGCTTAGGACGGTTAGAGGAGCACTTCGGAGGAAGATATGCTCTTGACCAGTGGAAGTACAGAGAAGAAGCTAGCGGTGGTGTGACCTCGACTAAGTGGACCAACAACTGCACCGTAACCAATTGGCCCAAGTCTCTGCAGTGACACAAAAATGAAGAGGGGAGCAGAGTGAAGAAGGCAAGCATACCGCAAGCAAGCCTAGAGCCCCAGGAACAACTGGCAATGCAGTCCCAATGCAAACTAGGTGCCAGGGACAGCGGGAGACCCCATAAGGGTTTGGGGCAGTCCGGTAGCCACAAACGCCACGGGAGCCATCTCCCTCTTCACAGTAGTGACCTCCTCAGAATTAAAAGCCATGAAATCCACAGGAGCCATCAGGAGCCATCCCCCTTGTCACAGTGGTGACACCCTGATAATACCACATCACTAGAGCCAAGGGAGTCATCTCCCTTGTCACATTAGTGACAACAAATAAATAAAAATCCTGAGAATACAAAGCCACAAAAGCCAGCAGAAGCATCTCCCTCACCACAGTGGTGACACCCTCAGAAGTAAAAGTCAGGAGAACCTCAGGTGTCATCTCCCTCGTCACAGTAGTGACACTTTGAGAAGAGTCAAGATCAAGAGAAGGTTGGTTGTAATCTCCCAAGTCACAGTGGTGACACGCAGAGAAACAGGAGCCAAGAACCAGGGAAGCTCAGGAGTCATCTCCCTCACCGTAGTAGTGACATTTATAGAACTCGAGTTCCCTTATTGCAGTTGGGATAACCAAAGATCTCAAGATCAAGAGTGTCTCAGGAGTAATCTCCCTCTTCACAGTAACCAAATAAGTAACAGTAAAGAGGAGCTTAGCCCACAAGAGCTATCTGGTGGTAATCCTCAGTAGGTTCAAAGACAAGGAAGAATTAGTAGAAAAGTAAAGAGGACCTTTACAAATCCATGGGATGAAGTAAAAAGACTTCTGAAAACAATTTCCAAGGAATATTCCAAGGAATATCCCAAGGCAGCCACAAGGCTAAGCACGGCAGGCCAGGAGAAGGGGATCATTCTCCTGACCAAGGACTAAATTGGTAAATCAGGCTCTAAAGCAAAAGATTGTGTGGAAAGAGATAGAAAGACTGAACCAGTTCACCAGGAGAAGAACAAGCTACTTACCCCTGGTAACCTTCTTTCGACTGGATGTTCCTCCCACATATTCCTCATTTTATGAGATCTTCGTTTCCAGCTTCAGCTGCATCAGAAAATGTTTTCTCTTGGCAGAGGGCACTGTGCGTAGAGACAGTCGACACAATGTCCCTTGAGGGCTTCCATCTCGGCTGACCTCATGGTGGTACAGGGAATGGAGTGTATAGGGCCGCATCCTTCATTATCAGGTTTTACTGATAACTCATTGGACTCGATTTCCAGCGATTTTAAAATATTAGATGAGGTTCTGGATAAAAAACGGACCCCTGTACTCTCTGGTATTGCTTCACTGAAAGACTCTCTGAATCGATCTCTTTCTATTATCGATGATTTAATCAGGGGGTTAAAGAGCGATCTATAGGAACTTAAAGGAATTGTAGATTTAAGAAACACCCATTTTGGATGGCAATGGCACAACTGCAATGAATTAAATCCTTGTCCCGGTTCAGAAAAAGAGAGCTGTGGAATTAAACAGCTTGAACCCCCAGTAGTGCCTGTGCATATCCATCAGCACAGGGAAGGTACAAAAGGGGCTGCTGAGAAAGTTAATAAAGGATTAATGCTAATACCTACCCCTAGATCACAACCACTTTGGAAACCCATTGCTCTGGGCCCAAAGCAAGTAGTTATTGATCTCCCACCCGAAGCTGCACCCCTGGTAGGAGTAATAAGGGGATTGCCCTGCTTAGAAAAAGGAGTGTAAGAAACAACTTCATTGATAAATAAAACCTCCCAATGGATTAACACCCGCCTACCAAGGATTAAGATTAATCCTAGGTGTATTTTGATGGCAAGAAGGGTGAATTGGGTTGGAAACACTCCCAAACGGATGGAGGGGGAATGTGTGTTAGTCTCAATGATAGCCCCGACTATGCTGGATTACCTTGTTTCCGCACTTAATCTAGCCTGGTGGACCAAGGTGACCAGCTTTGATACAAGTTCATTCCTCCCCCGGCTGCTTTCTATCCATCTCACACTGCCCCATTAACCCAACAGCAGGAGTGGGAGGTTCCTAAAATGAGAGGGGGGTAAGTGATACAATAGGTAGGGGTCAGGGAGGAGTCTGGGCAGGGAGGGGGGCAATTGTTACTGCAAATCGCTTTGACGTCCTGGCAGGCATTGAGGAACTGGATTCACTTGTTTCCCCCGGGAGGTGGAACCTCGGATCCTGAGGGGCTTGTGGAGGAGCTAAAGGCGAAGAGCTGCTCTATCATGGAGTGTGTGCCCCCCCATCCCGAGGGATGTTATGCATGTTTGGATGGCTATGTCTCAGTATGTACCCCAGCGAGGAAGGGCAGAAGAGGCCACTGCCATGGGGGAATGGCAATTTTGTTCAAGTCCTGCCTAAATTATCAGATAGTGGAGTGGGAACTGAAAAATCGCATTTGCAATGTGTGGCAGTTTTACCTGAGCAGGGCGAGGAACTGCTCCTAGTTAATTTCTACAACAGCCTGCATGTTTCAGACAAGATTGTCTAGGGGTACTGAAAGAACTCTGAGTCAGAACACCTGTCTATGTTGAGTGAACACACTGTTGTGGTCTTTGGAGGGGATTTTAATGTTAAATGGGTAATGGGATCCCGATTTACCTGGTGGACCTGGGTGAAGATTTTGTATATTGGATCCCCAGCCCTCAAATGTCTGATGAAAGAATGTCCTCTAGGGGCTTGCAGCTGAACACATGGCGTGTGGACTGGGGATTCCGCTCATTGAATGGATGTGTAGGTTCGGATGTAACAGGGAAGATTACATTTGTAAGTACTCAAGGTACATCCATAATTGATTACTTATGCATGCGTGTCCAACATTGGCCCCTAATTGTGGATTTTGAAGTAATAGATGAGATTAATAGTGACCCCTTCCCTTTGAGGATGGTCTTAAGTTTGGGTCACCCTGGGACCTTAACAGCTAAGTACCCACATTTGGATCGCTGTGATATTAATCCCCTAGTGTGACCCAGTGTCTACTCAGTTCAAGGCGGAACACCCAAACTTAGACCATTTAGCATGTATCCTCTCTCATGATGCAGAAGCAAGGGTATTTATGCTTGATTCACAAAAAATATGGAATCCCCTCACACCTCCTTTAAGGTATTTGGATGTGCTGTCCTGGAGACCCTAGAACAATGGATTTCTGTCAACGACATCCTCTCAGACATCCAGTATGGTTTTGGGCTAGGCCTGGGGATGTGAGACCAAGCTTTCAACTTGTACCTGGCTGCAGCATGCTCTATCTTTGTAAGGGGTGTACCAGTTTATTTGGCATTCAAGGACCTGAGCACAGCCTTTGATAGAGTTGATAGAGCTGCACTCACTATGGCAGGTGCTCAGGTGCCTGGGGCGTCCGGTTGAATTGGTAAAGGTAATACAGATTATCCATGAGTATACTAGAGCATGTGTGAGATTCGGGGAACAGGGTCAATGCAAGGGTTATTTTGAGGTTGCCTCAGGAGTACGCCATGGTTGCGCTGTAGCCCCTGTGCTGTTTGCTCTATACGTTAATGGCCTATATAAGGTACTGGTCAAGACAATGGTCGATTTTCTTAAGATGGGTGCATTGCCCCTCCCTGTATTGGTATACATAGACTACAGGGTCTTGATTGCTTGCTCCCCAATTGCTCTGCAACATCTAATAGACACCTACACCTTTTATGTCTGAGTTAAAATTATCAGTAAACACTAAAAAGTCAGCAGTGATAGTGTGTTCTAACAAGGGAGGAAGGATGATCAAAATGCATAAAAAAATACTGAGTACTGGTGAAACAGAGGGATGCAAACAAGGTTTCAGACATGGAAAACTTAGTGGTTCAACTATCCAACTGGGTACTCACACAACATGAGACAAATACACTAGAGAAAGGTCTGAAATATGTAACAACATATAATTCAAATCTATAGATCTGTTTAGCTTTACACAGAAGCTCAAACTTAAAACATATTTTTCAGAGATACCAGAAAGATGTGAGCCGGAAGTGGGTAATGACTCAGGAGATAGTGAGCAATACATAGAATTTAAACCCAAGAGCACGTTCATGCCACCAATCTCAGTACCATCAATAGACATATTCCACAATATGGTGATGGCAGATTTCAAACAATTGAATTTCAGTAGACCAAAACGATCAAATTTGAATAGAGGAGAAATACCACAGATCAAATCTCTTTTTACAGATTTAGACATCATGATACGCCCGGCAGATAAGGGAGAAGCTTTGGTACTACAGAATATATTTGATTACCATAAAGAGTGCATGAGGCAATTAGAGGATTTAAATGTTTATGTTCCTTTGCCATCCGATCCTACATCGGAAATTAAGAAGAATCGAGATGGCATATTAGAGAGAGCAGAGGAGTTGGAGTGGATTGCTGACAAAACTAAAGCGTACCTAACGACAACACACCCGATAGTACCAAAGTTTTATCTTCTCCCAAAGATCCACAAAAGATTGGTTGATCTCTCGGGGAGACCAATAGTAGCATCAATAGGAGGTTTACTGCAACCACTAGGTACCTACATAGATTATTTTCTTCAACCTCTTGTACAAGCAACATCAATCTTTATTAAGCACACAACACATTTTATGCAAATTCTGGACACCATCCAACTTACGAACGAAGATATCTTGTTCACAATTGATGTATGTAGCTTATATACAAGCATCCCTCATGACCTTGACCAGGAGGCAGTAGAATAGCTACTTTTACAAAAAGATGCTATAGGAGCCAATAAAGAATTCATTGTGATCGTATTAGAGTTGATAGCACAGAATGCATACTTCAAATACCAGAAACAATGCTATCTATAAACCTTAATAACCTCCATGGGCGCCAGTATGGCGCCAGTTTATGCAAACAGCTTCATGTACAGGTTTGAAACTGCTCACATTATGAATCAGCCAGTCTGGCGTAAGTATTTAATAAAATGGGACAGGTACACAGATTACATATTTGCCATCTGGCATGGCACTATCAACACTTTAAGAGACTTCCTTGCATTTATAAATGAGATCAACCTGCGTATTGAATTGACAGTGGAAATTGGGACACAGAATGTACATTCTTTAGATGTGGAAGTAAAAGTTACGAACAACACTATATCAACCACACTATTTAGTAAACCCACAGATAGAAATAACCTTCTTCATCGTATGAGTTTCCACCCCCCGCCCTCCAACAGATAAAAAAATTGACCATATGGTCAATTGGTGAGGGTGAAAAGAATTGCCAGTAACCCAGATGAATGTCAAATTTAATTCAATAAAATGGTGTAGAAATTCAGAGATAGAGGATACCCAATGAGGGACCTAGACACAGCAGTGGAGAAAACCACTTGCCAATACAGAACAAATTTGCTTCAATTGAGACCCAATAAGACAACTCTTTCATTGGTGTTTGTGTCTAAATTTTGCCCTCAAAGCAATGAAGTCAAACATATTATTAACAAACATTGGGACATACTGAGAAATGATGTAAGTACACAAAACCTGTTTCCTGAACCACCAGTCTTTGGCCCTGATTCATGGATTATTTGCGCTGAAAAAAACAGGATTTGTGCGCCATTCTGCCCGCAAATCTCCATTTGTTAAACAGGGATTTGCGGGCAGAATGGCACACAAATCCTGTTTTTTTCTGTGCAAATAATCCATGAATCAGGGCCTTTGTTTAGTCTTTGTGTACCAGAGGAGCCAGAATCTTGGAGACAAATTGGTCAGTACAAGAGACAGGACGCCTAAGAGCAATAGAATAGAAATGAAGGGCATGCCTAAGCTGTGGCAATTGTAACAGTGTGACCAAGGGTCAATATGTCTTCCATCCACACAAAGGAGAGCGTATACTACTAAAAAATGTTGCTACCTGTGCATCAGAGAATGTTATTTATTGCATTAGGTGCTCATGTAGCAAGTACTACGTGGGAGAAAGTAAATGGAAGTTAAAGGCAAGATGGAATGAACATAAATCGTGCATAAGAACGAACAAACAGCATTCATCAGTGGCACAGCATTTTTTTGAACATGGCCACACAATTGTACAGATGAGATTCCAGATTCTGGAGGTTTTAAACACAAAGGAATTTCAAGGCGACATTGTGAGGAGGAGAGCGCAAAGAGAGGCCTTCTGGGTTCACAGACTGGAATCTTTAGTGCCCAATGGCATGAACGACGAACTGAATTTGCATTGTTTTTTATGAAAGTGTTTTTTTTGGTACATGTTCTTTGTATATCTCATTGCATTACTTTTGGTGCTCTGAGTTGTTAAGTTATACCTAATCTCTATCGAATTTATAATATCACGTTTGAAATTCTTTGAATTTCTCTGTACATTATGAGGTGTATGCAAAACACTGATGATAGTTTACAGAGAGGTATGTGCATCTGCTCCTTTTCACACATTCTGCATTATTTATTGTTTATATCTGTTTCATTATGTTTTTTAGTTTAATTTGGATATTTATCTATGCAGTAGTTTTGGATACTTACATATAATATTGGAGTTCATGGTTTTTAAATGTGTCCATTTTTATTTGTTATTCTATTCTCTTAATTTCTTCTATCATCACTAACATTTTTTTCCTTTTCGTACTGAAGTTTGGTCTATTAAAATGGGTATACAAGCCATAGATACAATAATCAGTTACAACACTAGGAGATTATTGAGTGCTTATCTCCACTTTTATTGTATATGGGACCTGGCTAGCAACAGCTATATATGTATGTAGTCTCGACTGGATGAGAAGAGAAACAGTGTTCTAGTTTGGGGAAATATCTGTAACTGGAACGCAATGCACTAACCGATTGCAGGAATATAACACAGCCAAATCCTTAGTTTTGTAATAGTTTCGGGAAAGCACATAATGATGGAGAGGCAGGTACTGATTTTAGGAGGAATACACCTTTACTAACCAGCAGTCACGGGATGTACAGGTCTTTTGAAACGTCACTGGCGTGGTTAAGTATAATCAAAATATATGGCCTTTCCTCTAAGGCTTAGATGGTGGGCAAGACAGAAGAGACGCGAGTCCGTCGGTCAGAAGACTGCCTACATGGAATTGAAGTAAGATTAAGGGCGCATTACCTACATCTCAACCAAGTATTGTTGAGTCACTACCCGAGACTAATGCAACATTGGCATACTTTTCCCCTAGAGCGCATTAGTTGGAATTGCTAACACTGCGCTTTGAACATGGACAAAGTGAAGGTTGAAGTGCAACTGTTTTAGTAGACAGACATATGCCACACGTTCTATCAACAACCAGGTAATAATCCATCTAGAGTGTTTTTTTAACATACTTTATGATGTCTTCAGCACAATTGGTAGATTCAGAATCACTACAGCGCTAGATTGCTTATCAATTATCTATGAGGCTGGTAATAGACAAAGGCCCTCATTACGACCCTTGCGGAAATCGAAAAACGATGGCGGAACTGCAATACCGCCATCGAATAGCGCTCGGTGCGACTATGACCCGTCACCGCAAAGTACGAAGCCATTAGCGACACCGTAGTGAACGCCAACGCTAACTGCACCAAGCACGCGCGCGCGCGCCATGCCAAACCGTAAACACCACCATGGCGCAAGGGTACGCTAATTCCGACCCTAGCGGACATGTACCTAACGCCATCAAGCATGGCGGAATGTACCATTCCGCCATGGTGAGAAGTACGGCATCGCGAATCAACCGTAAACGGCCCCACTGAGTGCCTGTACACCGCTCCCTGCCCACAAAGTACAACTCCCCGTAGGTGCAATGAAGTCACAATGCAACCAGTGAAATGTACAAGTCACCCATGCATGCCAACGAACAAAAGAAACACAAGAGGGGCCAATGGGAGCTGCAGGGCACAGATGGCACGAATACAGAAGCCAATCCAATGGACATGACCACAGTCCCCCCCCCCGAAACGCACGCAAACACAGGCACCTGTGACCAGCAATATTCCGAAAATCACATCATTCCACCAGTCCACCTGGCTGACCGGCATCTGTTACACAAAACCCAATCCCCCGCCCCTGAGCATGACAACATTCAAACAGTCATATTGGCAGCCCCCACCCCTGACCTCACTGGGCTTCGTAGGCAAACGCGCCCAGTACAGTACCACGCAACTAAACTCCGAAGCTGGAACCCAATGCAGATCTCCTCCCAATACATCGCTCCCCAAATAGGAATATGCCACATCACTTGCAAAGAAGAACGCTACACGGGCCAAATCAGAATAGAAATTTAATGCACAACAAAATCACCAAGCCCATACAGCCATTAGGCCATGAACTCCAAAACACATTTCACCATTGTGGGCTGCATCTGCAAGAAATGACCAGCCACTACTTGTGTGACGCCCTGTTCCATCATGGTACACAGAGCCACATTCACGTACGAAAAGGCAACATGGAAGCGCACAGAACCGCAGGGCCGGCCCAATGGGGAGGCACTAGTCCAGCTGAAAGGCCGAAATGTTGCTCCGAGCCACCAGTACTGCGTAAGGGCATGTGGCCCATTGGCGATCGTCCCATAAGATCGTAATGCTGCTCCACTGATTAACACGAAGCAGCAGGTGTCGGGAGTAAAAGCCATCTGCAGGAGTGGCATACAGATGGCAGTGGCAAAAGGGGAGGAGATACCTGTCAACCAAAAGAAAAGAAAAAGAATAGAATGGCCATCAGAACTACTTTCGAACAACTCACTTCAATGATCACACTAAATCCACAGCCATATGCATGCTAGCCCACTCCAAAGGTTCATCACCACCCAGAAACCACTTGCGACTCATAACTATCTATATCGAGGTGTAAACACCATCACAAACGAGTGTACCTGTGCATGCATCTGTCAAAACAGAATCCATCAGATGGGATTGGTAACGTGCATGGACACAAGTGTCTGAGGGCGCGTCGAGACAGGGAGGGCTCAACAAGGCCAGATAGACGATGGTCCCACTATGGCAGCCCTGCATCACATAGCGCAGGGGAGGCGGATAGATTCCAAGAAGCCCTGTACATGGCAAACTCTGTATCAAATCACCTGCCCATGCATCCATTCATCATTCCCTCATCCCGGGATTAAAACGCCTGAATATTTACTCACATAACATTAGAAATATCCATTGAGTCTGTGCGTTATGCAGCCTGCAAAATCCACAGTGCCCCAGCCCGTAATTCCAGTGTAGTGAAGTAACATGTATTTGGGAACGTCCGGCCTCATCACCCACGTCGCTATTGCGCATCCCAAACCATTCATATCAATCATTGCATCCTTGCCATGGCCCCTGTCTCAAGGACATTGAACAATAGAACGTTATATTTGCAGTCAGACCTGTGGGCATTTCCTCGCCGCTAGCTGAAAACCGAAAGCGCCGCCCTTCGAATTCCTCATTTGCAACATCACGTCGAAGAGGCATCTGTGGCCGTTTGAAATCACAAATTAATCCATCTAGTGCGGCTGTGTGTGAAAATGGCAACTGCCTTCACCCACAAATGGGACGCCCCGCCCGTCGTTGCAACTCGGTACAGTGATGCATGAGGGCCCACCGTTACTCGAGTACTACGTACCACTGACCCTTCACAAGTCTGTTCGCGACTGCACAGATAGTATGTGAAACAATGGGACCACAGCAGAATGAACATATCAACCAATGTTACACGGCCATCGGGTACAAATACATGATTGCAATAGCAAGATGCCATTCCTCGAATTGCAGCGTTGTGTGCGGGACGTGCTCGGCCAAAGGGGAGAGCAGTTTGCACAGGTGGAATGAATCACCACAGGTGGAGGCCATACAGCCTGAAAACACATAAATTGCACACCCAGTCTCCTCCCACAACCACACCGAAATGCTACCGGCAGGACTCGCGATGTTGGCCCTGGGGGACCTGATAGCACTGCAAGTACTCCAACTCCAAGAAGAAGACGAACACCAACTACAACCGGCCGCACGGAGGAGACGCAGGAGGAGGAGGAGGGCAAGGCAGGGCCAGCAAGGGCCGCCAGCACAGCCACTACCACCACGCAGGCAGCCCGCAATCCCACGCCTCCGAGCACATCCGTTCAACCTCAATGATGAGCAGATCCACACCCTGTACCGTCTGGACCGGGACACCATAGCCGCCATTGTGGACATGACACAGGCTGACCTTGTCAGCATGATAGATAGCCCAACCGCCATCCCACCCCTACTGAAGGTGGTGTCTGTACTCCACTTCCTGGCCACAGGCACCTACCAGCACACAGTCGGACAGTTGCATGGCATTTCTCAGCCACTGTTCTCACGGACACTATTGCAAGTGCTCGATGCCCTCCTGCAGCACGCAGACGACTACATCTCTCTACCACGCTCGGAGCAGGAAATTACCAACACAAAAGTGGGATTCCATGCACTTGCCGGCATACCGGGTTGCATTGGTGCCATCGACTGCACCCATGTGGAATTGGTCGTCCCACATGCCATGGAGGCCCAGTACCGCAACCGAAAACAATTCCATTCCCTGAATGTACAAATGGTGTGTGACTCCAACAGGATCATTACACATTGTTGTGCCCGATTCCCTGGATCAACCCATGATTCTATGGTCTTGAGGAACTCTACAATACCACGCTACATGGAGCGACACGCAGGGAACAGATCCTGGCTACTCGGTGAGTCTCATTACATGCATGATAATGTGGGGTATGTGATTCGGCAATGACCTGGCAGGAAGGGGTGGGGGGGGGCGTACGTAGCAATGGCATTCCACATCATACGTTTATCGTCCACATACAGGTGATGCTGGATATCCACTGAAGAGATGGCTCCTCACACCAGTCCGGAACCCACGGGACCAGCATGAGGAGGACTACAACCATGCCCACTCACGTACCCGTGTAGTCATTGAACAGGCATTCGGCCTACTGAAGGGTCGTTTCCGCTGCCTCAGCAGGTCTGGCGGGGCACTCCTGTACCGCCATGAGAAGGTTGCAAAGATAGTGATGGCATGTGTCATGCTCCACAACATGTGCGTACGTAGAAATGTGCCCATGCCCCCTGACGCAGAACTGCAAGCACCTGATGATGGTCATGATGTGGGTGGGGATGTGGCAGCACCTCAAGGAGTCTGCGAGGCACCGGAGGGCCGTGACATTCGTCAGCATCTCATTGATGCATGCTTCTAGCACTCACGCCTGGTGGCTGATACATGGACACGGGACTCGTGGCACTGTGTGTGTCTGGGACATGCACAATATGGACTGTACGCCTATGATGGCCTAGTACACAAATATCAATGTCCACACATCTCATTGGTTGATCGTGCACTGTTTATGGCATATGTGATATCATGTTGTACAACCTATCGACCCGCCACCCAAGTGAGCCCAACACACCCCCTCCACCCTCCTACCTCCCCCCCGAACACCAGTGTCCAAAGATGCTCATTGTCAGTGGGCAGTCGCTATTGCAAGCCCCCTCTGCGGGTATCAGGGGCACCCCTGCCTGTGGAGCGCAGGTTCCTCCCAGATCTACGTTGGGGGCTGCCCTGGACGGAACTTGCAACGGATGATGTCTCTGCCTGCTCACGTCCATGCATGTCCCTAAGGGTTTGCGAGAGCTCAGTGAGCACACGGCGCACTGCGGCAAGTTTGGCACATACGTCCTTGGACGTTGCATGCAGTTCCCCCCTCAGGCACTCGGTGCTTCTCTCCATTTGGACTCTCAGGCTCTCGGTGCTACTCTCCATTTGTGCCCTTAGTGTCTCTGTACCTCTCTCCATTTCTGCCCTAAGTGTCTCAGTTGATGTTTCTATGTCTGCCTTAGTGCCCCCACATTCATCGGCATGGTCCTTGAGGAGCGTGGCCAGTTGCTGCTGTTGCACGATTAACTGGTCGAGGGACTGTTGCCTCTGCTGGGCCATGGCCATTTGCGGGGGTGTCACAGAGGGGCTGTTGACCTCATGTTGCCTTGCCACAGGGCTTGTGGGGGATGGCCAGTCGTCGTCTTGTGGGTGCCCCTGCGTGGTATCCTCATGTTGTACGGGATGGGACAGACAGGGGGATTGGGACAGGTCATGGATGGATCTGACTTCGACATCCCCGTCTTCTGTGTCGGAGCATGCTGCCATCAATGGGGTGTCACCTATGGTGCTGCTGCCACCAGAGGCAGTGCCTTCTGTGGCATCCGTTGGGGGGACCTGTGGTGGTGGTGGTGTGGGCATGCTGGCTGCTGGGGTGCCTGTTGATGTTCCCTCCTCTGTGCTGCCACCTGATTTGTGCTGCTGCCGTGTCTTGATGCGTGCAGCTGAGGTGGAGGGTCTTTGGCCGTTGGTCTTGGCCCTCTTTGCAGGTGTGCTGGTAGGGGTGTCCTGATGCTCGTCGTTTGGATCGGACCCTGTGGTGGAGTAAAGGAGGGCGAGGGTTATTGATGGGTCTGTGGGAATTGGAATGGAATTGTATCACATGCATTGGGGTGGTACCTGAGGGTGATTTGGGTCGGGGCCTTGGAGGTGCTTTCATTTGTGTGTGGAGTGAGGGTGCAGTTGTTTGGCAGCCTGCAGTTAGGGTGTGCCTGCTGCACGTGTAGTGCGTGTTTTAGGGGTTTTTAATAAATTATGTATTTATTGTGGGTTTTAACGTGCGCTATCAGGCCGATGTGTGTGGACGTTCTCCTGGACATGTGTTTCTGTTGCACTATGTGGACACATGGTACTTCACATGGATGGACTTTGTGGATTTGGCATTGTTTTATCTGGCCCACCTACCTGAATCTTCGGATGTCTGCACTCCTTTCTCCATCCCTCCGACTCCCTCTATGCTCTCCATTCCGATGGTGGAGGCACAGATTTCTTCCCAGGGGGTCAACTTGATGGGTGATGCAGGACCTCCCCCGGTGGCTGTGGCAATGTTGCGGTTGGCAGAGAGTATGCTGCGGACGCGTATCCGCAGGTCGTCCCATCGCTTTCGGCATTGCTGTGGGGTGCGGGGTGCGGTCCCCACCGCACTTACCCGCTGTGCCACCAGAGCCCATATGGCCTTCTTGTTTGCAAGTGCCGTCCTGGTCATTTGCGTGGAGAAGACGACGGCAGCATTCTCCTGGAGGGTCTCTGTTAGCACGGTGAGTTCCTCACGGGAGAAGTGGACCTGCCGCTTGCGGTCGCACGCTTTCTTCGCTACTTTTCCCATTTTTCTTGGTTTCGCTAGGGTGGATGACGGGTTGGGGTGTGTCTCAGGGTGGTGTTTTTGGTGGTTGTGTGGTTTTAGTGGTTTTATAGGTGTACGGCGGGATGTTTCCCGTTCCGGGCCCATGTTTTTACTTCCGTTTCCGTATATTTCCGGTCACCGTACTTTCCGGTAGGCGCACACTGCGGTGTCCGCTGTGATGGGTGGCGGTATTGCACCTAGGGCGCCGTACGGCGGCGGTGTGGGCCGTTTTGGGGTCATTTCCGCCATCGCGGCCTTTGCACTTCCGCCATGCCGTGGTGCTCGTGCCCGATGGGTCGGAATGGGCCGCACTTTGCTCCTTCGTGCAATGGCGGAAACGCTATTTACGCTGTGGCGGTCCGGTCAGTCACTTTCCGCCAGGGTCGTAATGAGGGCCAAAGAGATCTACCGTCAATTGGAATTGGCAAGAATTTCAATTATTGAACGGTTGGTCTTTAATTATAAGTTCATTTTGGCGTTATTTTCTCAAATTTCTTTGTTGTCTTTCTTCTCTCTTTTTATTATTTTTCTCTATGTATTCATGGTGGATGGAGGATGCATTATACATTGTATTTGTTGTTATTTTATTAATGTTCTGTTATTACTCTTGCTGCTTATTTTGCGCTCTTTAAATGTTTGATACTATGTCATGACATTGGTAATGTGTTATTTCTGTTGTCCTGAATGGAAATGGTCGTGGTTATGATTTTTTTTAACCATTTTACCATGGATTGATGGTATTTTTATACGATTCATGACACATTGGGAATGGTATTTTCTTATTGTTTCTGAATACCATGGAACTATGATTAACTTGATTCGGTCATTTTTGGTTTCCCGGGCAACTGGACATATAATTGTTTGTAAAATGTTCAGAGCTATTGGCCCTGAAGATGGACAGAGGAACCAAAATGCATTGCACTTGCAGCTTTGTTTGGCGAAGGCTGTGTATTACAGTCCTTAATATTGCTGCTATAAATACAATTGCTGGCTTTTGAAAAACCAAGAAAAGTTTGGACATTATTTGTGTTTTCAAAACTTGAATAGAAGCTGGTCTATGTATTTAATAGGTCGTACCCATACATTTTTTTGTTTTCGAGGGATATATGATATAAAGGGCAGATCTACTGTAGTATATATGAATCACAGACTTCTTCCTACTCCTACAGTTTTGTGACTTCAAATGGTCAAGACCAAGAAAGTATCCAAGAGTTAACAATTCTCTTCTCTCTAAATAGACCAAAAAGTACACTTTTATGGTTATAGGGAACCGTGTTTTATTCATTTATGTATCAGGGTTCCTGTGTGTCCAAAAAACATTTCCCTTATCATAATAAAAAAACATGTAATAAAATACAAATGACAAATTCACAAATCAAAGAAAAAAAAGTTCACACATTTGTTCTGGGTTAGTGTATCTTCTGGCATCAATGATGTGCTATGGAGTTCCAAATACTTTAATGTCCATAATTTTAGGACTTCTTACACAGAGTAGCGTATACAGGGATTTGGAGTAAAGAAAATAATCACATACATAGTTGTTTACAAAGTCAAAACACCGGTCTGACTTGCTCCGGTACAAACATCTAGCCTGATGTCATTGCATAATTCTAATCACATCATTGATGCCAGAAGATACACTAACCCAGAACAAATGTGTGAACATTTTTTTCTGTGATATGTGAATTTGTCATTTGTATTATATTACATGTTTTTTATTATAAGTGAAATGTTTTTTGGACACACAGGGACCCTGATACATAAATGAATAAAACACTGTTTCCTGTAATAACCATAAAAGTGTGCTTTTTAGTCTGTTTAGAGAGAAGAGAATTGTTTCCTCTTGGATACTTTCTTAGAAGCTGGTCTATAGAAGATCTTAATGATCTACATTTAAATGTTTTTCTGGTCGTTGAACTAGTTGACGGGTGTGCAAACCCGCACCAAAGGTGTTTTGATCCAGGTCCACATTGTTGTTAATGGTGAAACCATCCCACGGGTGGAAAAATGTGATTACCTGTGCATTACTTTCAGTGAAAATTGGCGGGGGGCTTTACATATAGAGAAACAGTGCTCTAAAATGAAACAGGATTTGGGGGGTTTGTCTCGCTTTAAGAACATGTGCCAGGGTCAGCCAATGAAACTTATTTGGAAGTTTATAGAGCACAGACCAAGGCTGCAACAAATTATAGTGCGGCTCTGTGGGGTAATGAAAAATCTTCACATATCGAAGTAATAGAGAATACTTTCCTTAAAAAACCTTTGGGTCTTACCAGCTCGGCACCAAATTATGCTGTACACACTGAATTGGGAACCCCACACATAGGTGAAGAATGGCATATGGCCCCACTTTCGCACTGGTTGGCACTTTGGTCAAACCCAAGCCTTGATGCAGAGCGCATCTTGGCGCAGAGTACCCTGGCTGAATTTTATTTTCCAGTGTCTTCTACAACGGAATGCCCCAAGTTTGCAGTGCTCCTCTGCTCTTTAACTCTGGCTGTAACAAACAAATATAAGCATATGTTAGTTTCGATACTTGTGGTTAATAGGGAAACAACTGGGCTTATGATTGAATCAAACAGGAACCATTTGTTGATTTTTAGGCCAGATGGCATTCAATCTTATCTTTTGCATAGCAACAAAATAATAGACCGCTGGCCACTGACTAGGGCCCGATTCAACCTGTTATGGCTCAGACCCATCACTGCGCTGCAAAAGAAGATTTGTTGCATTTTTTTTATTCTGTCCTCTCTACTATGACATCAGAAAGAAGACTATTGCCCCGTTGCTCAAATCTACAAATTTTACACAACCCCATCCTGCTTTGATGTTTTTGTTTCGTGCAGAAACACACCAATTGCATGCAGCAGCTTGGAATTTTTGAGAAAATACTGCTATCGAAAGAAAAAGATGCTTGAGGGCAAGTTTTAACCTGTATTCCACACCTGAACCTTTTCTACTGCTTTTAAAATGTCCATATACTCTGATTTTAGATATTTTTTTTTATTTTTGGTTTATGGATTTTTATGCAAATAAACTTTGATGATGTTGATGATGATGAGTACATAGACCACGCACAGCGCACGTTGGCTTCAGTTCTATTTTTTTAGCCACCCATATGCAGAATTACCACCTTTGATAAGTGCCTTTAATTTATCAGACCTTAAAAGAGCACAAGGTGGGGCATTGTTGAGCAGCCTGCAAGATGGCTGCCTAGCGTGAGAGCTCCGTGCCCAGCGACTTTTATCTGGTTTTATGCGGTTCTGCCTTCGATCCTGTGTACCTGCTACAATCCCTGCACTGTGGCCATCGAGCCCTATCCGCACGTCGAGTTCTGGGAGAAATCGGACTCTCGGAACTGGAGATCCTTTTTCCCGCCGTGCCTCGCCGCCATTGGGCCTACACTGGGCCCTGCTCTCATCGCGACCTGACCGGGTGGCCCTCATTGGACTCGCTGCTGGCTGCTCTGCCCTGACACCTGGGGCACACACTACACTTGTGGGCCTGCTCGCTCCTGCCCCGGTCCCGCCGGACGGTCCTTTCCACTAGGGGCCTAGGCCGCTGACGACCGAGGCGCGCCGGCGCCCCCTCTGCGACCGCGGGGGGCCTGGACTGGGCTGCCTGGCGTGAGCCGGCGGGGACTGCTATCATGCCCTCACGGGATCTCTTCCATACCCGACTCACTGGCTTCATCGACCGAGCTTTGTCGTGCCCTCTGGTTCCGGCCATGTCGAGTCGCTCCAAAGGAGCTGCTAAAGGGGGTGCTATGGACAAACTCGCTAAGACTGTCCCTCGCAGGAAGAACATGACAACGATCCTAATCCGGGGGTGGCGGCGCCGGACCTCACAGCCATGATGGAATCGATGACTAAGAACTTTGTCTCCTTTCATGAGAAGCTTGACGATATCAACGCGAATGTCGCTTCGCTCAAGACCCGGGTAGACCAGGCTGGATCGAGAATCACTGAGGCCGAAGGCCGGATCTCCACTAATGAAGATGCGATACACTTACTTCAGGACACAGTAGCCACCTTATCGCGCGACATGAAGAGTGTTAAAGCAAAATGCGATGACTTGGAGTCCCGCTCCCGCAGAAACAATCTTCGCATCATTGGGGTCCCTGAAACTGCCCTGAAGGGGCGCATGGAAGATGCAGTCGAACAACTACTCAAGGACTTGCTGGGGGATCCCGACCTTTCCCCTTACTTCACGGTGGAGCGGGCTCACCGGGCCCTTGCGCCGCGACCCCGACCTGGTGACATCCCCAGACCCATTATAGCCAAGATTCTTAATTATCGTGACAGGGACCTCATTCTTCGCCTGTCGCGGGAGAAAGGGGAGCTGCAACTGGAGTCTCATGTCATCAGGATCTTCCCAGACTTTTCTGTGGCGGTACAGCAGGAGAGACGCCAATTTCTTGGCGTCAAGAAAATGCTCAGGGATTGCAATGTACCGTACGCTATCTTATTCCCAGCTCGTCTCAAGCTCACTCATAATGGCAAATTGTACTTTTTCACAGTCCCGGACGAGGCGGTGAAATTCATTGAGATGCAAATACCGCTTCAGGGCTCTGGAGAAGGCTGAGTGGACGCTACTTAACTGTGATTGGCGCGGACTATGGACACTTATTGATCTTGTTTACTCAATTTGCACTGTGGTACTGGTAAGGCTGCTCTGTTTACTGTGACGTTCTGCCCCTGCAATCCTTGCGTGCTGCAGTGCTTGTGCACACATCCTTACAACGCACTTCACAGAGCTGGTCTCACACTGTTCTGTTGTCCTACCTCAATTTCTGTTCTCCTATCGTTCAGGTCCTTAATCTCTCAGTTATATACTCCGTTCCCCGCATTTGAGATGCTGGGATGTACGATATTTGACTGTCAAAACTGTTTTGGTCTATTTCGGAACCACGGGGGCTCGTGTGCGGTCCCCGATTGCCCGCTTAGCGGGCGGGGCCTGCGCCGCGAGTCCGCCACCACTGCTCGTTTTGCAACTGAGCCATTTGGCTCCAAGCGTGCTCTTGCACGGCAACGGCGCACCCCATTGCGATTGCACTGTTTTTTCTCATTTTTTTGGTGTGTGTTGGCCCCAGTTGGGCCTCGGGGAAAATTGGGCCAGGTTGGGGACGATCCAACTGTGCGTTGTTAGGGGTGGGTGATCTTTACACTGCTGATCCACGGTTAGTGGTGAGGGTGGGGGGTGGGAAATGGGTTGTTTTACAAAAAGGCACACAAGGTTTCGCAGCGCGCATACTGAAGGGCCCCACGCCCACTTGCTGTTCCAACGCTGAGAGTTTATACCATCACGGGAGCTGGGATGTTCACTGATTTATGGGTACTGTGTCTGTAGATACCTACCTCTGACATGGCTACAGTCATAATGTCCTGGAACGTTCGGGGACTGAACAACCACACTAAGGCCCGCAAGATTGTTGCATATGCTAACAGACACAACTGTAAGATATTGCTTTTACAAGAGACACACTCCGATGGCCTTATTCCGAGAGCTGTTGCCCCATCATGGGGTTCTGCCAGGTTCTTTACTTCTTACTCCACACAATCTAGGGGAATTCTCACAATGATCCACAAATCAATTAAGTTTGTGCTGCATAAAAGTTATGTTGATCCTGAGGGCCGTTATATTATAATACACTGCACACTGGTCAATAAAGAGTACTTGCTGGTTAACACTTACTGTCCCAATGTAGATTCTCCGGAATTCTTTGATACTGTAACTACCATACTGCTGGGCTTCGTGGGAGTGCAGATCATATGGGGGGGGACCTGAACCTTATACTGGACACAGCCCTGGACAGAACTGCCACTACACCCAGAGACCTGTCTGGCTCGGCGTGCAGGCTGCATGGCCACATGCAGTCGCTCAATATTTGCGACGCCTGGAGAACACTTCACCCCCAGCAGCGGGACTACACTTATTACTCGTCTGTACATGATAGTTCGTCCAGGATAGATCTGTTTTTGGTCTCGAGAGATGATATGGATAGGGTGGGGGATACACGCATTTTTGCCCCGCACATTCTCGGATCATTCTCCGATCATACTGTCCTTAGGGCTGGGAATTCCCACCCCAACACTCTGCACCTGGCGCTTTAAGTCCGAAGCTCTAAAAGACATTGGGCCTCATTACGACCCAGGCGGTAAGTTACGGCCTGGGCCGTGACTTTACCATCATGGCGTAAACTACGTTTACGCCATGGTGGTTGGCGGACTTACCGCCCCATTCCGACCTTGGCGGGGCGGTAAGTCCCCAATCCCCATTTACCCTTCCCCATTCCCATTTTTGCCCCATAGGGTATAAT
This sequence comes from Ambystoma mexicanum, assembly GCF_040938575.1. NCBI lineage: Eukaryota > Metazoa > Chordata > Amphibia > Caudata > Ambystomatidae > Ambystoma > Ambystoma mexicanum. The sequence continues at coordinate 1,297,003,236 of NC_090923.1, read as the reverse complement.
GGGAGTGGGGAAGGCGTTAATTACGCCACCGTAAATTACGGTGGCGTAATTAACTCCATGGTCCCTTAGTGCCATGGATTTTAACACCTGCTAAAAGCAGGTGTTAAAAGCGCCATGGCGCTAAGGGACCTCGTACTCAGGCGGTAAGGGTCGGCGCTGTTAACGCTGCCGTTAACCCCTTACCGCCTGGGTCGTAATGAGGCCCATTGCGTTTAAATCTGAGATTTTAGCGGACATTGAGTCCTTCTTTGAGCTTAACTCTCTTCAAGACACGACCGCCGCGGTCAGATGGGAGGCATTTAAGGCTTACATCAGGGGCATGTCTATTTCCCGAGAGGCAGGGGTGTTGAAAGCTATTAGGGCCGCCCTTGGACGATCTGAGGCCAAACTGACCCCACTACTCTGGCCCAAATCTCTGATGAGCTCCAGGTGTTCAACACTTTAGCGACCAGCGAAGTTCATTATTTCAGCCGCCCGCAGGCTGCTAGGAAATATGGAGAGGGGGACAGACCCGGCAAGACACTTGCGACACTTGTGAGGGGGGAACTGGGCCGCACGCAGATCACTTCCATAAAAGATCAGAACGGTGACGCTCAATGGGCGGACCATGGAATACTTGATATATTCACCGAGTTCTATAGATCCCTTCATTCCCAACCTGTAGAGCACACTGAACAACATATGCGAGAACGCCTTGACCAGATCCCCACCACGGAAATTTCCCCACAGACCCGAGACTAGCTGGATACCCCGTTCACGCTAGACGAGATAGTATCGGCTATCTCTGACTTGCCCATAGGCAAGGCGCCGGGACCTGACGGCCGACTTCTATCGAGAGCATGTGGCTATTCTGGCCCCCCAGCTGTTGGAGGTATGGAATGAGGCACTCTGAGCCACTATCCTTCCCCCTTCCATGCGGGAAGCGGCCATCACGGTACTGCTCAAACCAGGTAAACCTGAGGACGAGTGTGGGTCCTATAGACCTCTCTCCCTCATGAACCTAGATACAAAGATCTTTGCTAAGATCATTGCTAACCGCTTTCTGCCCATCATGATGCACTTGGTACAAGAGGACCAAGCAGGCTTTGTCCCCGGTAGGTCCACCTCCCATAACATCAGGAGACTATTTAATGTCATGTCCCGTATAGACCAAGACGTCCAGGCCGCAGCGGTTACGCTGGACGCTCAGAAGGCCTTCGACATGGTCTCCTGGAAATATATGTGGCTGGTCCTCGAAACAATGGGCGCCGGCCCTAACATGATAGGGTTCATTAAACTCTTGTACACTTCCCCCGTTGCGCTGGTACGAGTCAACTCACTAACATCCGAGATGTTCACTCTATTCAGAGGCACCAGACAGGGCTGCCCCTTCTCCCCGATCCTTTTCGCATTGGTGATAGAACCGATGGCGGACTTTATCCGAGCACGGCACGCGCGTAAAGGAGTACGATTGGTTGACGAGCCTGAAATAATATCCCTGTATGCTGACGATGTCCTATTACACGTCAGAGACCCCACAACCCATCTGGATCCCATACTGAGAGACATCACCCGGATTGGCACCCACAACGGATTTACGATTAATTATTCCAAATCGGAGATTTGCCCGCTCACTACAGCTACACGGCAGCCCACCACCGAGTATCCCTTGTGCTGGGCCCCTGAGGGTGTGAGATACCTTGGGGTGCAGATGTCCCTCACTAAGCCCACCCTGCTTGCCGATAACTACTCAGCTGTAGCACGAACAGTTGAGACAAAAATTTCACGTTGGCGCACCCTCCCGTTGTACGTCGCTGGTCGTCTATCCCTTATTAAAATGATCTTGCTCCCCAAGCTCTTATACACCTTTTGCAACATTCCTATATGGCCCAGGAGGGCTTACTTCACTAAATTGCATAAGCTCTGCGCGCAATTTCTCTGGCACTCCGGTGTGGTGCGCAAAAAGTGGACTGACATGGCACTCTCATACAGACGTGGTGGTATTGCTGCTCCGAACCTGGAACTATACTGAATCGCGGCCCAGGCCCAGCATGCTACTCATTGGTACCCGGGTTCCCAAGTGCGCCCACATGTAAAACTGGAACGGCTTGCCTCCACTGGTATCAACTTAATGTCCCTGATACTACACGATGCTACACATCTGATTCCCCCGTTGACCCCATTGCTGCAACCCTGTATGCCTGGTCACGTCTACTACACTCGATGAGTGGGCCCTCCCCATATTACAAATGGCTTCCCGTGTGGGCCTTTCCGGGCCTGGAACCCACACTTGATATCGCTTTGGCGCGACACTGGGGTGCGCTGGGGTATCGGGCCTTGTCCGACTTCTATCCTGAGGGCAAATTCATAGGCCCCCAGACCTGGAGACCGGGGCACACCAGATCTCCCCTAGAGACTCTCCAATACTACAGGCTTCGCGCCGCGTTCCGCACCATGTGGCCCTCCTTTCCGGATGATCCCCCAGACAACCTGGCGATAGCCTACATCGCTAACTCGGGCGGTGCACGCGTCGTCGTCTCTTCACTGTATCAAATCCTACTAGATATCATGCCCATTCCTACTCTTAGAGCGCAATGGATGGTCAGCTGAACTGGGTCTAGAAATTTCTGATGAATTGTGGGACGATATGTGCTGCCACACACAAAAAGTGTCTCTCAATTTCCGTTTTCGTGCCATGCAATACAAGCTCCTCAATAGGCTTTACTATACACCACGCAGGACATCGGGGTTTGCTCGCTCTGAGGTGCACCTCTGCCCGCGCTGTAGGGCAGTGGATGCTGATCACTTGCATATGTTCTGGACCTGTAAAAAATTATCCGGTTTCTGGGACAGTGTCCTTCATACACTGAGTACGGTAACTGAAACTGTAATTGATCCCGATCCTTTGGTGGTTCTGTTTGGGACCTGGGGGTCTGACGAAACTAAGCGTTTGAAAAAGTTTTTGAATATAAGCTGCATGATTGCCAAAAAATGTATACTTCAGAACTGCAAGCGCTCCTCCCCACCGGCCTCTCAGAAATGGCTGGGTATGCTCACATGGTCGCGGAACTGTGAGGAGGAATACCTGACAATGCTGCCCGCCCAATCTCGCCCCAGGAACATCTGCAGCGAATTTGACACATATCTCAACAATCAAAGTAAGAACACGCCTGGTTCCGGCTTGTCTCCGGTCTCTACTCATGCACCGTGATTATTGCTGTGTATTTCTGTATTGTTGATGCTCTATATCCACTGTTCGAACTGTATTCTGTAACCATTACGATGTTTTATGCTATGCTTGCCTTAATTATTTGTTGCCTTGACTTATGTGCTTTGTGAACCTCTGCCGATAAAAATAAAAAAAAAAATAAAAGAGCACAAGGTCTAAACCTCAGAAATTCTACAGTGGGATAGGCTGGGAGGGCAATGACGAATATGTTGGAGGAACATCCAGTCGAAAGAACGTTACCACGGGTAAGTAACTTGTTCTTCGAATGGATTGTGTCCTCCCACGTATTCCTCATCTTATGATAGACTCCCAAAGCAGTATTAGGTTCTTTTGGAGGAGGGAGTGAGAATTTGAGAGTTAATGTTTGCCCAGAATGGAGCATAGAACTGCCTTCACAAATCTTCCATCATTGTTTGACGTGTCTAAACAATAATGTTTTGTGAACATGTAAACAGGTAGCTGCCTCGCAGATATCCTTTATCGGAACTCCCCTCTGAAAGGCAGAGGAAGTTGCCATGCCCCCAGTGGAATGAACCCTTAAACCTTTTTTTTAAACTTCTTTTTATTAGCATTTTTCAAACATAACAAGCACTGAGGGGCTAACTTCAACCTTAACCCCACCCTACCCTCCCCCAACATTCAGCATTACATTCAGAGGAATCAGAGTTCGAATTTTATTTATGCATCATGAGTTGGTTTGCTCTTCGTGGTTGGTTCCTTTTCCCTCAAGTGGGGATCTGCTTTGGGTCTCACCCAGTATTGTTGCGGAGTTTTGTGCATTGCCCGTCTCCGATATTTCTCTAGGTTTGACCAAGCAGATAATGTACGTAAGGGCCCCATGTTGCACTCTGACTAGAGCTGGTCAGTTGTAGAGTGCTGTATTCGCTCTCCTTGTCATGGCAATATAGAATATCTGCTCTCCATTGTTCCACTGAGGGTCATTGTTTCCCTCCCCACATCAATGCCACTCGCTATTTAGCCAGAATTAGTAACAGCCCTGTCAGTTTCCGGGTGCCCTTTGATATCAGTTTAGTATATCCCAGCAACGCCATTTGTGGATCTGGTTCTATCTCAACCCCGGTAATGCCAGATACCGTTTCAAATACCTGTGTCCAGAATGTTAGTATAGGGGGGCACTCCCATGCCACATTTATAAAGTCAGCCGGGGTCTTACCACATTTCACACCGATATCCAAGGTATCAGGGGAAAAACCCCTTGAGTCGGGCAGGTATATAGTAAAATTGGTGTAGATACCTACAGTGTATCAGTTTGAGCCTTGCACTGATTGCCCCTTTCCTTGTCCCTTCGCAGCAGTACCTCCACTCCCCCGGTGGAATCTCCCGTCCCAAGGACAGCTCCCATTTCCTTCAGGGAGAGATTTTGTCTCCTCCCTCACGGTGAGGTACGCTGCATATAGTGTCGAAGTCACCTTGCTATCGCATTGGCTCTGGAGTACCCTGGCTAGGATTGGTGCTATTTGTGGTTGTCTGGGGAATGTGGCGAACAACTGTCGCATAGCTACACTCAACCTGTAATATTGGAACACCTCCAGTGCCGTGATCTCCCCATTAACTTTCATTTCCTCTAGTGTGATAAACGTCCCGTTTGGGAAGAGGTCACCAAAACAAGTGATCCCCAATCGTCTCACCATAGTGGCGAAACTCACTTCCGTAGTGACAGGAACCCCAGGAATGTGTAAAACTGGCAATTTGGGGGAATATAGGACTTCTTCTCTAGATTTACGTTTTAAACGGGTCCATGCTTTGCACGTAACCTCAACCATGTTATGTGCTCTAGTATGTCGGCTGGGTGCTATGAGAATAATGGAATGCAAGAGCGACGGCACTGCCACCGCTCTTTCCACCTCCACACGCCCTCTGTCCCCTAAACCAGTAAAGGAGAAACCCTGTTTGTGCTACATTGTAAAAGGTTTCAAAATGCAGGAGAGCTACGCCCCCCTCATGTATGGGTGCCATCAATTTATCCCAGGAAACTAGTTTGCTTACTTGCCCATATAAACCGTATTACTGCCGTCTTCAGTTCCCAGAAATATCCCCAGGTATCGCTATGGGAGCATTTAGGAATACATATAGGAACCAAGGGAGCAATGTAATTTTGACCAGTGAGATTCTTCCATAAAGATTCAATGGGGCCCCTCTGTTCCTGACCCTCCATACATCTCAATATCCCACGCCTGGCACATCCCTTGTAATGTATTCGTCCCATTGGGAACCACGCGATAGTTACTCCCTTTGCGAAGCCATGCTGGGTCCATGACCGCATTAAAGTGCCCTGCCCAGATGACCTTGCCCAGTTGTTGATCAATCCAGTCTAGTGTTTCTAATTTGTCCTGGTTAGGGCCATAATAATTGACCAGGGTTTACAACTTGCCTTGTATGACTCCCTGCAGAATCAGGCTTCTCCCGTTCTCCTCTTTAACCACATTTGTCTGGCGGAATCCCACTGAACTATGGACCAGTACACATACCCCTCTTGCATACGTGGAATAGGATGAAAAGTACTGGTGGCCCCCCCAACCGTTCCTAAATTTAGAGTACTCCTGTTGTACTAGATGGGTTTCCTGCAGGAATGTGATCCCCAATTGATGACGCTGCATAGAGGGCTCATCTTGCCCCCCTTAAATCCATCTACCACTCTGCCACCCGTACCCTCTGTCTTCTCTCTCCCCACAAAAGTGATGGGTGGAAGGTTTTTAATGAATCTGTACAACTGGCGTTGCTCTGGGCAACCTTCCACACCACCGGTTTTTTGCCCATCTGCCCCATTGCAAAAGGGGTCCAGCCATATGCAAATCAGTCTGGTACTGCCACCAATGGTAGCAGCCCAGCCCAAACTGCTAGGCCAGGTTCCCTCTGCATGGAAACACAAGCAACCCCTGACATGTTTAGGCCTTGTTGGGCCTCCTCAGTGAGGTGCAGCTTGGTTCCCTATGGCGCAGCGAGCAAGGGACCCACGTCTGGGAATACCCTCTCTCACATAGTGAGACAAACTGTGATCACAAAAGTGATGGGTGGAAGGTTTTGAATGAATCTGTACCACTGGCGTTGCTCTGGGCAACCTTCCACACCACCGTTTTTTAGCCCGTCTGCGCAATTGCAAAAGGGGTCCAGCCATATGCAAATCAGTCTGGTATTGCCACCAATGGTAGCAGCCCAGCCTGAACTGCTAGGCCAGGTCCCCTCTGCACGGAAACACAAGCAACCCCAGACATGTTTCGGCCTTGTTAGGCCTCCTCAGTGAGGTGCAGCTTGGTTCCCTATGGTGCAGCGAGCAAGGGACCCACGTCTGGGCATACCCTCTCTCACATAGTGAGACAAACTGTGACCACAAAAGTGATGGGTGGAAGGTTTTGAATGAATCTGTACCACTGGCGTTGCTCTGGGCAACCTTCCACACCACCGTTTTTTAGCCCGTCTGCGCCATTGCCAAAGGGGTCCAGCCATATGCAAATCAGTCAGGTACTGCCACCAATGGTAGCAGCCCAGCCCGAACTGCTAGGCCAGGTCCCCTCTGCACAGAAACACAAGCAACCCCAGACATGTTTCGGCCTTGTTGGGCCTCCTCAGTGAGGTGCAGCTTGGTTCCCTGAGGTGGGACCAAGCCTGATTTGCATATGGTCTTTCCCCTTCTGTAATGGCTTGGCAGGCGAAGAACGGTGGTCTGCAGGGTTGCCCCGAGCAATGCCAGTGGTTAAGATTCATTCTAAACCTTCCAGCCATCACCTCTTTGTTTTTGCTTTCTCTCTCCCCATGACTCCCATCACCAACTCACTTTCCAACCCAGGCTGGCTTCCTTTCTATTCCCAACTTAAATTTCACGTCCTTTGTCTTGTGTTTAAATCTCTTCATGACCTTGCCCCTCCTTACCTCTCCTCTCTTCTCTCATTCTATACCCCTCCTCGCTCCCTTTGTTCGGCTGATCTCTTCTTACTGTCTGTCCCCCCTCCTCCTTGTGCCTCTTCTCGTTTCCGCTCCTTTCAGCTCCTTGCCCCCCTTCATTGGAACTCCCTTCCCCTCACTATCCGCTCCACTTCCACCTATTCTTCCTTCTGTTCCTCCTTGAAAGCACTCCTTCTTCGCTCCCCTCCCTGACTCCTTCCTCTCTCCTCCCTTTCACCTTTTCTCACTTCTCCCAATACCCTCTTCCCTGCTCCTCTATCTTCCCTGCCTCCCCATGATCTCCATCCTCCCTATGTCTCCTGCTACTCTCCACGCTCTCTCCCTTTTCTCCTCCCCTACCCCTCCTTTCTTCTTCCTTCTCAAATGCAAATTGTTCCACATGCTGTTTTCCTGGTTTGAATCATGTATACTGTTATTGCTTCTATGTTCCTTGTTTGTTCTTTCCGGGTTGTTAAACTGTAAAGCGCTTTGGATTAAAGCGCTATATACATAATAATAAAATACAAAATACAAATGCAAAATATAAATATATAGCAGAACTTTACGGCCCTTTGACGGGCAGTTCAGTCCCTGCATATTCCAGGTGATACAATTAAGTGATCCATGTTTCCCAGTCTGCGTGTGATGCGTCCTGATATCTCCCGACTTACAGCGCAGTACTTGCTGCCCAGATCACTCCCTATTCCCATATTTATGTCTACTTCTCTTTCCCAGTGCCCCCCTCCCTACACCCCCACTGACAACCCCAATCTGTCAGTTATCCAGGAACCCCCCCTCCCCTCCCTGTTCATCCCTCAACCTCCACATCCCTCCCTCTAGCTGATCCCCCCCAACTCCTCATCTGCAACCCATCTTCACAGAACTTGAGCTTCTGCATGGGAGGTAGCCTGAAGTCCAGCCATCCCTTACACCTCTGTTAATCTGCGGTTAAACCCAACTGCAAAGATCTTAATTACTTTGTTCCAGATTCACTGCATTATCCAGGACTGAGGTCATCCGTTGTTTCCCCGTTGCCGGGGATTCCTTGGTTGTAGTTCCAAAAAGGCGTTGGCTTCCTCCGGGGTGTGAAAAAAGATTGCTCTCCCCTCGTGTTCTATCTGCAGATTTGATGGGAACAGCATGGCATAGTTGTAGATTGGAAAACAAAATGTCATTGCCACTGGGCGACAATGAAATGCCATTTCCATTGAGAAGGTGCACATATCGATAACCAATGTTGTCATTCTCACATGAGTACATCCCAGCAGCACGCAAGAAGTTACACATGCTTCTGTTGATAAGACGCCTTCCAACCTCTTGCTGCCGACAACATTCATTGGACTAGCTGTATGCTGGACTTGGTGGTATACATGAGAAAAGCACCTTCACAGTGGGAAAAATGCACTTCACTGCTTTCATCATCTTTTTGAGTTGACAGTTGTTAGGCAGGAACCTGTGCAGTGCCCTTAGGGACCACTACACACAATTAAGACTACAGGTGGCAATACAAGTTTTACCTTTGGTACAACCCTGTACTACTAAGTTATAGTGGTAGCAGTAGTAGAGCAGCCAGGTTTATCTCAAGAGTATATGAGCAGTAGCAGAGATTACACAAAGGGACCACAATTACTGTGACTCAAGCAAACACTGACTCAAGGTTTCAGGTAAAAAATATAAGTACATTTATTTTTTAACCATTCGCTATAAACACAACACTTCGATTAAACTCAAATAAAAACCACACATTAAATATACTACAACTAACCAATTCACTTTGTACAGTAAGTCTCAAGGTAAGTACCCTGTGTTGAATGCACCAGTGTTATGAACAAAACACGTTACCGCGAGTACAATTGCGATCACTTTTTGACAGTTCGGTCTACTAACTAAACGCGTATTCGTGACATGAAATGCTACCGGGGTAAAAACACACTTAGCACCTGAGATACCCAGAGGGAGTTGGAGGCAAAAATCACAGGCAATATTTTGGTTAGGCAGGCAGAATCAAGAAACACTCAGAGACAGGAGTTCAAAAGTCAAAGGGCCGGAGCCAGGGTCAAAAGACACCGGGGCCTGTTGCCGAGGATCACACAATCAGATAGTTCGAGATTCAACGTAGCCAAAAGTAATTTGATATTGTCAATGTTCGGAAGCAAAAGTTATAAGGAGGTGGGAAGACAAGGGCAAGCCTTGGAAATCAAGAAAAGGGATTCACCCAGTTTCCTCAAGTAGAACACAGTACCTTGTTCCAACGGTGCAGCTGGTGCCCTGGCAGTTGTTCCTAGTGGTTTCCCGCAAACCCACGATTCCTGGAGCTTCGTTGTGAAGGAGGACGTCTGAAGGGGGTCTGCACCACACAGGGATGAAGCCGGCAGCAGCGACGAGGAATAAAAGGTGAGCTCTTTAAAAAGAGGAGAGGTTCGTCAGGTGGCTATCCGGACCACTACAGCAGTGTGCAGCGATTTCGACCAAGGAAAAGGATCCTCTAGCTGTGGAAGATGAGCTGGTTATCCCCACCAAGCTCAAGGGAAGAAGACTCCGGACTGGATCTTCTCTGAGTCGTCGAAGGCAAGATAGCTCAGGACTGCAGTAGGGCTTCACCGGGACGGGGTAGTTGCAGCAGCCGTCGTTCTCTCTGCTTCTCTTCGGTTCCTTGTAGTTCCAGTGGCGACTCTCTGACTTCTAGCCCAAGAGACATGCCTTTTATGCGAAAAACCCCCATTCACATAGCCTGGCTGTCAATCGCTCAGCAGGGGGGTTGTCCAGCCCGGACAACCACCTTGACCAACCGTGACAAAGTGCGACTTGGGTTTCCTAGGATACACCCCTCCCTCACATTCAGCCCACTTAGACACCCAGGCGCCTTGAGGAGGGCTTCTAGGTAGAAGCACGCCAAAAGACAGCGAACAAAGAAGGCAAACCTGGTTTGCCTTTTTTGTGTTTGCAAAGCAAAACACAAGAAGAAGTTTAACAAAAAGAAATGGCGAATAAACCACACTGTAGCCAAAAGAAAAAGCATTTGGTCAAGCAGGTTTAAGTTTGAGGTTAACACAATAGCCTACAATATAACCACGGTTATATAAGATAACCGCGGTAGAAATTTAGGCTAGACACACTGCCACCAGCCATGTCTAAATGTTAAAAGAGTGAAACAATGCTCTAGGAGGTACAGATAAAAAGGGATACGAATTAACCCTTTCCAGTACTCCATGGAAGATGGGGTGTATTGGATCTGTGGTAGATTGACTAAGTAAAGTTAATGGTAACTTTACCCTTTTCTGGGGGACAGTAGTTGCCTCAAAAATGGAGTCGGTGGGAGTCTGAACGACAACCCTGTGCCACTGCACAGAAGGTGCTGTGTGACACACACAAAGAAGGGGGCTACTGAGGTGGTTTACTCCAGAGCCCACAATCACAAAAACAGGTGGAAACACATAGCAAAATACAGGTAAGAGTGGGGAAAAGCCCTCACTCTTACCAAGTGGAAAAAAATTAAACTCCAGAAATCCAGCAAAGCTGCTGGGGAACTCACTAGGTGAGGGAAATTAGCCACAGATGAGAATTCTCCCTAACAATAATGTATGCTCTTCTCCCTTAGTTTTTTTCTTGACCTCTGTGTATGTTCTTCTGGAGGCCTGTACTTTGTCCGAAAAGTCTGGGAACATTCTGACCGTGTCCCCTTTATAAGTAACCATTCCTTTTTCCCTAGCTTTGCGAAGGGCGGTGTCTCTGTCCTGATAGTTTAACATGTGTGCTATGATCAGGCAAGGTGGGGCCTCGAGACCGGTCGCTTCCCACTCGGTATCCAATGCACCCTTTCGAAGGGATTGTGTCCTCCGACGTATTCCTTATCTTTGATAATACGTTTCCAGCTTGCTGGCCTCGGAAATTTTTTCTGTAGAGGGCGCTGCACGTCGACGTCCGCCGAGTCGATGTCCCTCGACGGCCACCGTATCGGCGCCGACGTCACCATGCCAATAAATAGCCACGCGCTGCGTCCGTTGCTCAGTTCCGTTTTCCCGTGCTTTTTGGGGCCTCGGAACGTCGCTGCTCAGTTCAGTCAGCATAACTCTATATCTACTCGAATAATACCTACTCGTTCCCGATGGCATCTTCATCGGAACCGACGACGCCGCAATCTGGCTTCAAGAAATGTCGAGACTGCAGTAAAAAAATGTCGATAACGGATCCACACAGGATCTGCTTGTGGTGCTTGGGATCCGAGCACCATTGTTCGGAGTGTGAGGACTGCATGTCCATGACGGCAAAAGCCTTGAAGGAGCGCAAGGGGAAGCTCGAGAGAAGTAAGTCAATCAAAACCTCCTCGAAGGTTTCTTTGGCTGAGTCTAGGCATTCGTCTCCTCGCCGTCGAAAACATTCCCATTCTAGATCTCGAAGTAGCTCCCACCATTCGTCGAGATCAAGACACTCAAAAAAGAGATGTCGAAGATCCCCTTCCTCGTCTTCTGTGTCCCCAGAAAGGGTCTCCTGTCCCACAAAACACAGCTCTCAAGCTGAGTGGGAGGAATTCCGAAAGAAAATGTTAAGCGTCTTCGAGAACGCGGCCTCGACCCCCTCGAAGACAGCTGAGGGTGATACCCCGGGTGAAAAACCCAAAAAATCAAAACGCAGCGAGTCGCAGCACCCGGCGAAACATTCCACCCGAGAGCGCCACGAGCCATCGGGTAAGAAGGCACCAACTTCGATGCCGTCGTCGAAGATTCCTTCGACGCATGGATCAGCGCCATCGACGCCGTTGTCAAAGGGTTCCTCGACGCATCTGTCGATCGACTCGACGCCATCGTCAACGCCGACATCGACGCCGATGAAGGAGAAGACCAAGGCTACTCCACAGCCAACGGTGATTCCAAGGGCCTCCGGCACGACGCCGAGACCGTCGTCGATGTCCTCGAGTAGGATCCTGCTCCTCTCGAGTTCTTCGAGGCCTCTTCCAGTTTTCTCGGCGCCTTCGAAGCCTGTCACATCGGCATCAACGACATCGACGTTTTCTCGCCCAATAATGACGAGTTTGGCTCCTTCTGCCTTAGAGATGGGTTTTACACCATTTCAGAGGTCAGAGTACCCTGGACTATCTTCAATTTATGAAGAGGGGGAAGATTCTGACCAGGAAACATTTGGGTTACAGAGGACCACACTGCCTATTTCAGAGGATTTCACCTCTGAGGAAAGAAGGCTGAAGGTCCTACAAGAGTCACTACATGAGGCAAGTGGGCTGGACACTTCCCCAGAAGTGGAATTTGTTAAGCCAGACCCAGGGGAACATGCCGAAACACCCTATAGAACCCTTATGGCAAGAATTATTGAATTTATGGGTTGGTCTGCGCCTTCCCCTCTTTTTCAACAGGATGACCTAACAGACATATTAGACAAAGGTCCACAGGACGACCCTGTGGTCCCCTTCCATGCAGCCTTACAAAGGAAGATTACATCTAATTGGGAAACTCCTGAAGTTATCCCTGCGGTCAATAAAAGATTGTCAGCCAAGTATAGGGTAGCAGCTGCTGACCCTGAATACTTATCAAAACACCCAACTCCAGAGAGCCTGGTGGTTTAAGCGGCAACTTCATCTAGTAGTAGGACCGCTTACCCTACTGTCCCACAGGATAGAGATGACAAGAGGTACGATTCTATGGCGAAGAAAGTCTTCTTTGCTTGTAGTATGGCGTTGAAGTCCATCAACGCCACCTGTACGCTCGCCAGGTTCAGTCACACACTATGTGAGTGTGCTTCATCAGCGGCTGACTGCATACCCGAAGGAGAGGAAAAGGAAGCCTTCCTTAACATTATTAAAGATGGCAAAGATGCCATGTGCGAATCACTTCAAACTGGCATCGATTCCGCTGACAGTATCAGCAGGGCCATGGCGGAAAGTACAACACTCCGCAGGCATGCGTGGTTGCGAAAGTCTGGCTTTGCTCCAGATGTGCAGGCCAGACTTTTGAATATGCCCTTTGACGGCTCTTCACTATTCGGAAAAAAGGCTGATGACAGTCTGGAAAAGTTGCAGACTTCTAAAGCAGCAACAAAATCTTTAGGAGCTGCTATCCGCCAAACTCCTTTTCGCCCCTCAGGAACCTCTGGGAGAGGAAAGTCCTTTCGCTATTATTCCGCATTCGGGAAAGGCAGAGGACAGCCGGCTCAAAGAGGCCAAAGGAGATCCACCCGAGGTGGACGGGTCAAAAGTACTAAGGCCGCAGCAGCAGCAGGTGCCTCTTTACCCTCGGCATCTGCATCAGCCGCCCCCAAACCACTCTGAGGCCTTTCCACACAATAAACCTGTAGGGGGCAGGTTAACTCAGCATCTGACGGAATGGCAGGCTATTATGTCAGATGCTTGGGCATTGGAGACAGTTGCCCAGGGTTACTGCCTACCCTTTCTACACATCCCTCAGAGTCATCCACCAGGGAACAGCTCTCTAAAAGTTCCAGATTCGCTCCTCTTGCAGGAAATTATAGACTTGCTAGAGAAAGGTGCCATAGAACCGGTACCTGTAGCGGACAGGAACAAGGGCTGGTACTCCCCCTACTTTCTCATACCAAAGAAGGACGGAGGACTGAGACCCATCCTGGATTTACGAGAATTGAACAAGTTCCTCAGGAAGGACACGTTCAAGATGGTAACTCTCTCTCAGATCCTTCAGGCCCTCCAGCTCCAGGACTGGCTGGTATCTCTGGACCTTCAGGATGCTTATTTCCATGTGCCAATCCATCTAAAACACAGGAAATACCTGAGGTTCGCAATTGGCGACTCTCATTATCAATTTCGAGTTCTGCCATTTGGGCTGACCTCCGCCCCAAGGGTTTTCACCAAGCTGATGTCGGTAGTGGAGGCGAGTCTAAGGAGGGAAGGGAGCCACGTCTACCCCTACCTGGACGATTGGCTGATCAGGGCTGTATCTTCGGAACAGGCCCAGGCCCAGCTAGATTATGTCTGCCACTTCCTTCACAAACTGGGCTTCTCCCTCAATTTAAAGAAGTCACAGATGATACCATCACAGAGACTCCAGTTCATTGGAGCGGTCCTGGACACTTCCCTGGGAAAAGCCTCGCCACCAGAGGTGAGGGCTCAAGATATTCTACAGATGGTCACCAAGTTTGAAAATGCCCAACGTCTCCCAGCCTTCGACTTTTTGAGGTTGCCAGGCCTCATGGCATCCTGCATCTTCCTTGTGCCAGAGGCTCGCCTGAGAATGAGATCTCTTCAGTGGGCACTGAGAAGTCAGTGGTCGCAATTCTCAGGGAGAATGACAGATCTCCTCCGGATTCCGGACAAGGTAGTCCGCGACCTTCAATGGTGGGCCTATCCAGAGAACATCTTGAAAGGAGAACTGTTTTGGCAACCATGGCCGGAGATAACAGTAGTCACAGACGCCTCACTCACGGGGTGGGGAGCCCATGCCAATGACTTGACCATCAGTGGTCATTGGTCTCCATCGGAGTCCAGACTACACATCAACCTATTGGAGCTGAGAGCGATCAGACTAGCGCTGAAAGCTTTCCTGCCATCAGTACAGGGGAGAAATGCCCTGATAATGACGGACAACACGGTGGCCATGCACTACCTCAACAAAAGAGGAGGCGTAGGATCACTGCCACTGTGCAGAGAGGCGATGCAGCTCTGGTTTTGGGCAATCCAAGAAGGAATCTCTCTATCGGCAGTCCACCTAGCCGGAGAGAAGAATTTGACAGCGGACGCTCTGAGCAGGCAGAGAACAGTCTCCCACGAGTGGGAGCTAGCTCAGGAAGTCCTTCAAGAGATCTTCGACCTTTGGGGAACCCCTCAGGTGGATCTGTTCGCCACAAGCACCAACAGGAAGTGTGATCTTTTCTGTTCAAGGGAATTTACCCCAAGAGAAGCTCTAGGAGACGCGTTCGTAGTGGATTGGGAGTTTCCATTCCTTTACGCGTTCCCACCAGTCCCTGTTATTCCTCAAATGATCAGGAGGTTGAGAAGATTCCTGAAAACCATGATCCTAATTGCCCCGGATTGGGCCAGGAGAATGTGGTACCCGGACCTTCTAGATATGTCCATCTGTCCTCCAATCCGTCTTCCACTCAAAGAGAATCTTCTCTCGCAGAAGGGAGGTCAGGTTCTCCATCCAGACACCAGAACCCTCAACCTTCACGCTTGGCTTCTGAAAGGGTGAGGTTCAAGGATTGGGATCTCCCTGATGACGTCATGGAGGTGTTGCTTTCGGCCAGAAGGCCAGCAACAAAGTCTTTATACTGCTGCCGTTGGAACAAATTTTGCAGCTGGTGTAGGGAAGAGAATATCGACCCTTTTTCATGTGGTACACCAACGGTGTTATCGTTTCTACTCTACTTGGCAAACTCAGGACTTCAAGTTGGCACTGTAAAAGGCTATCTCGCAGCGCTTTCTATCTTCAAGCGCACTGCGGAGGAACCATCGTATTTCAAACTTCCTCTAGTGGTACAATTTCTCAAGGGATTAACTAATGTTTATCCCCCAAAACCATTCCAGGTTCCCTTATGGGACTTAAATTTATTCTTAAACTTCCTAATGGGCACTCCATTCGAACCACTTCACTCTTGTTCGCTGAGATTTCTCATGCTTAAAACTGTCCTATTGCTAGCACTAACATCTGCTAGGAGGGTGAGCGAGCTACAAGCTCTCTCCTGTAAACCCCCACATACAATTTTCCACAAGGACAAAGTTGTCCTACAGGTGAAGCCTAATTTCCTCCCAAAGGTGGTTTCTGAATTTCATATTACTCAGAAAATGACCTTACCTTCGTTCTACCCTCCTCCCCATCCGGGGAAAGAGGAGGAAAGGCTACATAGGCTGGACCCAAGGCGAGCTCTCAGCTTTTATATCAACAGAATGGCTAGGATCAGGAAAGTAGACCAACTGTTTGTAGGATACTCAGGTCACAAGTTGGGACTACCCATAACAAAACAAACCATCTCCAGGTGGATTATTTTGGCCATTCTGGAATGTTACAAACTGGCAGGGAAAGAGCCACCCCAAAAGCTCAGGGCTCATTCAACCAGGGGTATCGCAGCCTCTTCGGCTCTCCAAAGAGGGGTACTGGTCCGAGACATATGTGCGGCTGCCACATGGTCGTCCGCACATACATTCACAAAATGTTACAATCTGGATTCCTCCACTTCTCAAGAGACCAGATTTGGCAAGGCCGTATTACATTCGGTCCATCCCATAAGGGATACATAACATTCTCACTCCCACCTCCAATTACATGCCAGTGCTATGGGAGTCTATCAAAGATAAGGAATACGTCGGAGGACACAATCCCTTCGAAGAACAAGTTACTTATTACCTTGTAACATTCTTTCGACGGGATATTCCTCCGACGTATTCCTTATCGCCCCTCCCATCCATCCCCGCAGTGATACTTCCCTTGTGGTTGCAGCTTACGCTCCTTCAAGGTCAATAACCAATTCAGGCATGACTTTTCCTATGCTACAAAACGGAACTGAGCAACGGACGCAGCGCGTGGCTATTTATGGGCATGGTGACGTCGGCGCCGATACGGTGGCTGTCGAGGGACATCGACTCGGCGGACGTCGACGCGCAGCTCCCTCTACAGAAAAAATTACAGAGGCCAGCAAGCTGGAAACGTATTATCAAAGATAAGGAATACGTCGGAGGAACATCCCGTCGAAAGAACAATACAAGGTAAGAAGTAACTTGTTCTTCCACAATACACACCGCAGAGAATTCCTCTGGTCCCAATCACTCACGTATTACCTCTTCCAATGGGGGTTCCATGTTCCATCGTTCCACTGTTTCTGGGACCCCAATTATTCTCAGTTTCCAAATCATCCTTTTTTTCGACCAGTTCCTTCAGTGCGCACTTCACAGCTCCCATGTTTCTGGCAACAGACGCATATTTGTCCTCCACCGTAGACACTCTTGCCTCCCCTTCATCTAGCCTCTCCCCATGCTTGTCGAGACGGACCTGCATGTGGTCAACTATACAGGTAAGGGTGCCCATTTTCCCTTCTAAGGACTGTATGTTTGTCTGTAGTTGATTAAACATTCTTTTGATATCCTGAAACGCCCCGTTGGGGTCCAACTGAGTTGGGTGGGGTCATCTCTCCGGAGATCCCTCCACCTGTCTGTCGCTTTTTGCCTGGGAAGTTATATCAAAATGTAGCTTGGTCTAATGTTTGCCTCCTTTACTGGAATTGGAAATTGCGGCTGAGGCAAGTCCTTGTGCGGTATGGGCTTTGTGACTGCGCTCTATGCTTGTAACCTGTGTGTGGTGTCGTTGTTATCTCAGTTGCCCGGTGCTACTAACCAATTTCTTGCAGGGTGTGTGTCCCTCTGTGCAGTGTTTACTGCCGTTAGATCGTGCTTTGAATGATCAATTCTCTTTCACCACTCGATGGCCAGGGGGGGTGAGGTATCCACTGACCCAATCAGAATGTGGCTCTAATGGCCTCGGTTAGAGATCGCTGTCTGCCTCTGCTCGGGACTCCTCGTGACCTGTCCCATTCATGCCCCCTATGATTGCTCCTCGCCAGTCATGAACTAGGGCAGCTCAGCTTCTGTGTCTAGTGATCTGTGTTCCGTAAGACACCTCAAAAGCAGTACTCAAAGGCGGACCGTGTCCTGCTGATCCAATTGCTCATTTATAGGTGTAGAGGTCTCCCGGTAGGTGGTTAGAATCCAGCCCAACCGCTTGATGTTGCCCTGTGACTCCGTACAACTGGCGTCTCAGTTCCCTCCGACAATGTTATGTGGGCCTTGTCTTAGGATCCAACCACCACAGAGGTTCCTTTCATTGCTCCCAGAGTCTGACAGCCCAGTTCACACCAACGTTCTCCTACAATCCTGTATCTTGGGGTTAGACCACACTCTGGGCTCCCTCCCCTCTTTCGCTGTGGATACAGTGCAGGCCTTGCCGTCCTCAGCGCTGGGGTTCGCGCAGCACTGTGCCCTTCACTCAGCCCCCCTTCTCACTTGCCTGCTCTCCTTGGGCTCATCACAGGGGGGCTCTATATACAGCACCATTGCACTTGTCTCATCATTTAACATTGCTACCATGGAACGTCCTATTTTTCAATATTTTCATTAATGTTGGCTACATTTTAGTACATTAGGTACATAAGCAGTAGTGTCATTAAACTCCATTCTATGATGGCGCCCATGCACCACATCGATTCCTGTATAACCTGTTTGTTCTTAGACTAGTGCACATAGTCCGTCATCTATGTTGCCCATTCAAGCGTGATCGTTGCAAGCAGCCCCCTAGATACCAGTCCGCAGTCTGGGTCGGCTTCCCTAGCGACAGCATAGCCCACCTTAACCCTTGAGAGGCACGCTCCGCCCGCAGTTTTCTACTCGCGGCCGGAGCCTTTAGCCTGTGTATTTCAAGAAGTTTCAAAACGCGAGCGTGATTTTCAGACGCAGCCTTCGAGCGGCTTACACCGTGAATCCCGGATTACTAACATTTTGGTCTACTTGTATCCAAGCCGTGGGTAAGCATTAGAACCTTCAATGTAGCACTTATCCATAGGTCACTTGCATTTATAATACTACTATATTCATTAGGGCATTTGGACAATAGATAACTAGACAATTTATTTTGTTGTAGGATTCGTTCTTTAGAACACTTGAGAAACTCATTGCATCCTGAGAACTTAACTACCACTGGGCACCATCTTTAGCCCGCAGCATTTTTAAGAGCATTTAACCATCTTGGACTTGACTGCATATGTAGTGAGAGGTATGCCTTTACATTTACTCTCTGAGCTCCATTAGCTTGCTTTCTCAGGCTATCTATTAGCATTTTTGAATATGTCTCAGAACATACACCTATTCATTGGAGTTTGTAAGTGACATTCTGTTTTAGTCAGTTCAGACGTTATTATTATATCATATGATTGTTCTTTAAACATTTAGATTGCCGCCCTGACAGAGAAGTTGTTCACTCGTCCTGAATTTTGAGGACCGACACCCGCACATCACGCCCTTGAGGCTGTCACTTTTTCTTTTCAAGAACACTATTTAAAGGTATGTTAGTCTCTACCTGTGCTTTCTAATCCGTATCCTGTAACAACATCTGGGTATCTTCTGTGATGTTTTCATGTAGATAATTAATATGTTTGTTCACCTCATCTCGGCTATAATTCAGACAAATCTACTGTGAGGATTATTTATTGGTCACATTGCCAACTCCCCCTTGGAGGATAGGTGCCTTTGGAAGAATATGTAACTGGTTTAATACATATGATCGATATTTTGGTTCTTTAGAAATATAGGAATTTTAATGGATCATTCCACAATTAATGGGTTTTGCCTTTGCCTTTTTACATGCTTGGTGAGCGCTTTTGTTTAGGAGTATTTACTAGTCAAAAAACCTGACATGCGCTTTCTTCATTTCATTTTTCCTACAGTTTACAATTCACTTGGCTCTAGAAGAAGGAACAGGATCCCGAAACGCGTCAGCCATTTTTTACTTGAGTTGTGATTATAGGGTCCACAAGGTCCCAAACAATTTGTATATTGTATATCATTTGACATTTGGTTTTGGTCTCAGCATCACAAGATTTATTGATGTATATTTCTTCAATTAAAATGGTCTTTAACCATTGAACTCTAAAATTTGAAGCATTTGTTTGTCTTGAAATTATATGATTAAATATTTTACATCACCATATATCTATGCTTTATTTTAGATTTATTCTTAACCGTTATTATACAGGATACCAATAGTGTGCAGGGGACGGGAGGGCTCCTACCTTTGGATCCTCTTTTTTCTCAGTACGGATAGGTATTTGTGATCCTGTGCCAGGGTCACGTTTCCTCCCCCGCACCTTAAAAGATTACTTAAAATTATCTACACTCACTTCTTAAAGATTTTGAATACGTTAGGTGTGTGCATCTACATTCCCCTCTACAGTTTGTTGTATCACTGGTTTTCTCACCAGTGTGGCACAAAGACTAGATAGCACCACAATTTAGTCTCATAATTTGCTATCCATTTGAGTATGTCCTTTTCACGGATTAATGAATTGACAGATAAACACGCCTCGATTTTGTCATTTGATGCTGATGAAGCAAAACATATTCTGTCATTGATAAAGGACACAGAAAAATCTTTACAGAGTAAAACCAGCCCTGATCGGATTGTATTTCAATTATAGAAACTCATCAGGAAAGAGATTGCCCAAAAACTCCATGCCAGCACGTTGGTAGAGTATTTCAAATCTAAAAAAATCCCTAGGGGTTTAAGAGTCTATTTGAGACCCACGCTTTGCAATGAGAACAAAGCTTTTGTGGAGAAGTGGGATCGTATTCTTAATAAGTGTTCTCTTGACCTTATTTTACTAACGATAGAGGAATTATCTAAGTCTCTCACATCGATAGACTTAGAAGTAGAAACACTGAAGATTCAACTTAGTGAATTTAAGTCATCAGAGGAACTATCACAATTATTGATAGACATTAATGATAAACTTTCAACATACAAGTCAAATATCGAACAAAGAAAACTTAGGAAGTTTAAGAGAGATACCTTTGATTACTTAAACGATATTGTCTATAGCTGGCAAGAGTACTATCATCATCGTAACCTAGATAGAACAAGGCCCAGGAATCCAGATTCCTCTAATTCAGGGAATGATAGTAGCTCTAGTAGCATAGGTGAACCAACACAACCAGGGACCTCTAAACCCAACACGGAGACAGAGAAGAGGACTCCACAGTCATCGGATATAGCCACCACACCAGTGGACTCCACAGGAACAACCTCGCCTACAACATCACCAAGACCTAACGACACTGGGGCTTTTTTAGGACTCAGAGAAAAACAAAAAGAAAAACGAGGAGTGGGCAAATCAAATCAAAAAAGAAAGAACAGATAAGCGAAAATTTAGTGGTAAACATTTCAAAGAAAATTCTCAACAGTGATCAAATCAAGATGTTGAATCGTGGCTTATCTTTTGTCCCGACCAATAATACCACATTATTTGAAGAAAAATTTTGTCTTCATCGGCTTCTTAGAAAATTGAGTCTCAAGATTTTCTTTAACTCAGATGAAAACCTGAGAACCAGGTACTCAGAAGGCGAAATGCTAGAGATTCGACCAAAAAGCGACTTTGACCCGCATGTTCAGAACTTGATCTTAAACTTGTTTGAGAAAAACGTCCTCACAGACCTAAAACGGATCAACTATCAGATGTCTACACCCCACAATGTGAAGAAGTGTCAACTGGATCATGTTGAAGCCTTAGCTAAGGATGAAGAATTAACTATAAAACCAGCCGACAAAGGCGGAGCCATAGTCGTAATGGACACGAAGGACTATATAAGAAAATGTGTAGAACTTCTCGATGATACTAACACATATACGAAGCTGGACGAGATCCCCTCTTTAAAATACGTACATTGATCACGAGAGTAGTGGAAGAAGCTGTAGAAAATGACTGGATCAGCAACAAAACGAGTGAGTTTCTTATTAATCAACATCCCATTACACCAGTGTTTTATGGACTACCAAAGATCCACAAGAACCGGAATGATCCTCCCCTCAGGCCCATAGTGGCCGGAACAGAGAGCATATTCGATCCACTGGCTATATACATTGATCGTTTATTACAACCACTTATTCAAGTAATTCCAACTTACCTTAAAGACACGACTGACTTCATCAATTGTATACAAGAAGTTAGAGCATTGAGTGATGACTGCATACTTTTTAGTATGGATGCCTGTAGCCTATATAATTCTATCCCACACAATGAAGGGATTCAATCTGTGGAGTGGCTACTCTTGAATTCACAAGCAACCAGAGGAGATCCACAACTCATCATGAACTTACTGAACCTGATACTTAGGAACAACTATTTTAGATTCCAAGGTAATTACTATCTACAAATCACGGGGACATCAATGGGGTCAGCAATGGCCCCAGTGTACGCCAAAACATTTATGTATAAGTTTGAATATACTCACGTCCTGGAAAGTAGTGATTGGTCAGACAAGATACTACTATGGAAACATTTCATCGACGATATCTTTGGCATCTGGTGTGGAACACAGGAGGAACTAACATCATTCTTCAATTACCTTAACTCAACACATCACAGCATTAAGTTCACCATGGAAAGAGGGGCCCCGTCTCTACATTTCCTAGGTGTCTGCTTGGAAATCAAAGACAATCAGATATCAACGAATGTCTACCATAAACCTACTGATGTGAACAACTTACTACATTTCTCAAGTTTTCACCCGAAATCTATGTTGGACAGCTTGCCTTACAGTCAAATCCTAAGGCTCAAAAGAATTATTTCTGACCCTGCAGGCCTTGATATGGAGTGTACTAAACTTATGGACAAATTTGAGAAGAGGGGTTATCCACATTCAGTTTTAACAGCAGCTAAAGAGAGATCCTCAGCCATAAGCAAAGAACAACTATTGACTCCGAAAGTTAAAAACAAAGACACACCGCTACTTTATAGCTCTAAATATTCCCGACAAAGCTTTCAAGTAGGGAGATGAATTAAGAAGCACTGGGGTATTCTCCATAGTGATCCTCTCCTACAGGAGTTATTCCCAAAAACCCCCATGATGGCTTTCAAAAGAGGACAAAATCTTAGGGACAAGCTAGTGAGAGCCGAGAAGCCTCCGAAAGAAAAACAGATGTTGTTAAGTTCAAGGAAAAAGGGAACATATTCTTGCTTAGCTTGCTCACACTGTAACAATATGATTAAAGGAGAATTTGTAACACACCCACTGACCGTTAAAAAATATAAACTGAAGGATTTTTCCACCTGTATTTCTACAGGAGTGATATATGCCATCAAATGTCCATGTGGTAAATTGTATGTTGGTCAGACCACTAGAGCAGTTAAAGAGAGAATAACGGAACACAAGTCCAACATTAGATGTAACAATGTGAAATCTCCCCTTGCCAGGCACTTCTCACAATCTTCACACACAGTAGCCCAAGTGAAGTACATGGTTTTAGAGGTTGTCAAAAAACCATATAGAGGGGGTGATTACCAATCAACGCTATCACGCAGAGAAAAATATTGGATAGATCTTCTGGACACTCTTAGCCCCAGAGGACTCAATGAGGAGTTTTCCTTGAGATGTTTTTATGTGACTGGATATGTTTTTACTTTCTGTTGACCTTTACAATATGACAAGAACATTGTCTCACTGTATGTGTTCACATCTGCATGTAGCTCGCACTGGCATCATCCACCAGTGGCAGTGTACTTGAAGTTGGTATTAATGTACAGTGGAATACCTGTTAAACATTGACAAGTCCGGGATTTGTCAACCGGCCCGCTGAATTAATGGGTTGTCAAGCAGAATATTGTCATAGTTTTTATGTAAGATTTACTATGCATCTGATGTTCATTTAGAGCACCATTAATTAGTAATGAACGTTAATTTGTGTAGGAATGTTAATATCATTGTATATTAAGGATATCATTACCTGCCACCTACCCAGCATCGCCTGCCACTGTGACCACTCTATAATCTAGTCTAAGAACAAACAGGTTATACAGGAATCGATGTGATGCATGGGCGCCATCATAGAATGGAGTTTAATGACACTACTGCTTATGTACCTAATGTACTAAAATGTAGCCAACATTAATGAAAATATTGAAAAATAGGACGTTCCATGGTAGCAATGTTAAATGATGAGACAAGTGCAATGGTGCTGTATATAGAGCAAAATTAGTGATATTCCGCTGCTGACGAATGTCACAAAAAAATTGGTTTAAAAAGGGACCAAATGAAGATATAAACAAATGTTATCTATTAGCATTTTTGAATATGTCTCAGAACATACACCTATTCATTGGAGTTTGTAAGTGACATTCTGTTTTAGTCAGTTCAGACGTTATTATTATATCATATGATTTTTCTTTAAACATTTAGATTGCCGCCCTGACAGAGAAGTTGTTCACTCGTCCTGAATTTTGAGGACCGACACCCGCACATCACGCCCTTGAGGCTGTCACTTTTTCTTTTCAAGAACACTATTTAAAGGTATGTTAGTCTTTACCTGTGCTTTCTAATCCGTGTCCTGTAACAACATCTGGGTATCTTCTGTGATGTTTTCATGTAGATAATTAATATGTTTGTTCACCTCATCTCGGCTATAATTCAGACAAATCTACTGTGAGGATTATTTATTGGTCACATTGCCAACTCCCCCTTGGAGGATAGGTGCCTTTGGAAGAATATGTAACTGGTTTAATACATATGATCGATATTTTGGTTCTTTAAAAATTTAGGAATTTTAATGGATCATTCCACAATTAATGGGTTTTGCCTTTGCCTTTTTACATGCTTGGTGAGCGCTTTTGTTTAGGAGTATTTACTAGTCAAAAAACCTCACATGCGCTTTCTTCATTTCATTTTTCCTACAGTTTACAATTCACTTGGCTCTAGAGGAAGGGACAGGATCCCGAAACGCGTCAGCCATTTTTTACTTGAGTTGTGATTATATATGCACTGGGTCCACAAGGTCCCAAACAATTTGTATATTGTATATCATTTGACATTTGGTTTTGGTCTCAGCATCACAAGATTTATTGATGTATATTTCTTCAATTAAAATGGTCTTTAACCATTGAACTCTAAAATTTGAAGCATTTGTTTGTCTTGAAATTATACGATTAAATATTTTACATCACCATATATCTATGCTTTATTTTAGATTTATTCTTAACCGTTATTATACGGGATACCAATAGTGTGCAGGGGACGGGAGGGCTCCTACCTTTGGATCCTCTTTTTTCTCAGTACGGATAGGTATTTGTGATCCTGTGCCAGGGTCACGTTTCCTACCCCGCACCTTAAAAGATTACTTAAAATTATCTACACTCACTTCTTAAAGATTTTGAATACGTTAGGTGTGTGCATCTACATTCTCCTCTACAGCTCATCACAGGGGGGCTCTGCCAGGTGCGGGGCAATAGCATCAGTACTCCAGCGCGTCAATGTCTCTCTCCGCTCCTGCTGGGTTCTGGTTGCATCAGAGCCCGTAATCCGTTGCCCCCTTATGCAGTGGTGCGCCTCTGCCTATGGCGCAGTCGCTAATCCTTCCAAGAGTCGCACCTGTAGCCGCACCCTGAGCACTGTTGTTATTGTCAAAATTTCGAATTCCCTGCACGCCTGGTATTGTGAATTAATTGGTCCGCACGCTCCCACACACCAGGGTGGAAGGCCACTCCGACCAGCCTCCTGGATAGATTCTTGGTCTAATTGTTCAAATATATTCCCTCTCCGGGCTCCGCATGACTTTATGTATTCCAGGGGACGAGCGCCTCTTTTCCCCCTCCCGTTTACCAGCAGTTCTTACACGAGACCTGGGGCGTTCATCAACCCGGTCCACTGCATGAAATCACGGCGGTCCCAAGTCACTGGCGCAGCAGAACACTACGTTCTTCATTCATTTGCTTGTCTTGGGATGGACTCCCACTGAAAGCCCAATATAACTTTCAACATTGTGAAAATCAATCAAAAGTTATTACTAGTTACCCAATTGATAATGGATAACACCACTTATCTGAGAGTTAATGGAAAGAAAAAGTACTTGTGGATAAATCTGGCCAGTATATGGGATGTGTAGAAAAACTTTGCATGTCAGCATTTCTGATGATTCTAACACTGGGATGTAAGAAAGACAATTGTATCCCATGATTTCATCTACATCTGAGGATTGGCAGTGGCTCCCAGAAGCTCTCACTAGACATGTGAGGTTTTCTTCATGATGCTAAAGAGGTCGAACAACTAGCCATCCTCTTGTGGAATCGCACGGCCATAAACCAATTTTTGAACAATAATGAGATTATAAATAGGATAAGAATGCATACCAGTGCTCTTCTAATCAAAGCAAGGTGGACTTCCCCTCTTTATATAGATGGATTTTAGATGTTTTGTGTTTCTGCAATGCAAGGACTCTGTGGGCAGACCAAGAATAGGTTTGGCTCAGGGTGTTAGAAATATATTTTCTTCTGAGCTTTTTCTAGAGAATGTACCCAGCAATTTTGTTGAGTAGTTTTTTAGTCCAGATTACCTGTGAACAAGATGATAAAACGGTTATTAATTAATATATATGTTCCAAAAGATTCCCAATCTTGAAAAACTGTGGCCAATATTTTAAATTTAGTGTTAGAGAAATGGATAGCATATGCATAAGTATCATTCATTCTGTGTGGGGGAGATCAGAACGCTAGATTCCAGCAGTAATGCCAAGCAAAAATGTCAATGATCCTCTTTTTAATCAACTATCAGATGCTAACATTCTGCAGCATAAATGTGATCATGAAGGAAACTTCTGGGTGGACCTCTTTAGTGAACGGGGAGGATTATGATGCTTAATGGCAGGATATCAAATGGAATTCCAGGGAACTACACAAGGTTTGTTCCTTCTTAGGTCAACAATTGTCTATTTCTTCACTATAGAAACTGATTTTGAGTGTTTCAGATCTTTATGCATGGTTAGAAATGCAGCTTGTGACAATGCTTATTTATCACTGAAAGTGAATATGACATCAAAGAGAACTGTTGCTTGGGCACAATTGGGTTCTTTAAACATTACAGCTCAAAGGCATAGAGCTCCTTGGTCAGATACAAATTGTATGGACTTTGAGAAGTACATGAAGAAAATATCTGTTGGCCCGTACATGGTATTTGGCAATGTGCCCAAGATAGGAATACAGAGTTACGCCTATTTGATAGAAGAGTGGACTACGGAATTTACTTTCAAATATGTTATAAATAGAAATTCATGAAACGGCTTTCTCGTGGGTGGGAAGAAAACATTATTTTTTGTAAAATAGGGAGCACAGATTGGAACTGAAGTCCTTCAAATACCATGTATTAAGTGATGACAAACATTTGGCTGTAAAACACAATCTGACTCAAGGCTATAAAAACTGGTATACAAAATAATAAATCATAAGCCTCTGAAGGGTCTCAATGATTGGGAATTGATGCTTAGATTGGTCTCTAAAAAAAGAGCCGAGGCTTGTGGGATTTAATATAAAAAAGCAAAGGAATCTCTGGATTTCATCAAGTAATTCCAATAAATTGAGAAAACATGGAAATCTTATTTTATCCACAATTAAAAAAATTAAAAGAAATGATGAAAGAGTACCACATGTGGGTAGTGACGGGTGCAAGGCTGAATTTGGAATAGAAGAAACAGAGGAAACTATTCCAAAACTGAAAAGTTCCTGCACACCAGGACCTGATTATTGCAATTAAAAATGTATCATAGTTTTGCCTTAAATTTGTATCCCATCTTTTTAACTTAATTATTGCCCAGAGTGAAAGCCCCCTTCATAAAAAAAGGTGATTGTGCTGACCCTTTGTCTTATAAACTACGAGCACTTCTAGAAGCTGCCAGTGAACGCTTAGCAGCACTAGTTTTGAGAAGACTAACAGGATGGACTTTGTAAAGAGCAGGTAGGCTTTAGGCCAAACTGATCCACCCTGCATAATAGTTTGATTTTGAATAATTGCACAAAAGCAGCAAGAACCAGAAAAAGCCCCCTATTTCTGTTGCATTTATTGATTTTTCATGTTAGTTTGTCATGTTTTGCCATGAATACTTAAGGAAAAACTGCAGAATGGTAAAATATATCCAACCTGGTTAAAATGTGTCATGATGTTGCACGATAAAACATCAATCAGAATTTCATAGAAAATGAACTTAATTGTTTTACTGAGCTAATTTACACTAGTACAGACTTAAGCAGGGTTGCATTTTTGCCCCGCTTTTATTTAATGTTCATGGTGGATTTTAAACATTACGTTGATAATGCCAATCTAGTTTCCTGAAATTAGGAAAAGAGCATATTGCTTGGATTGCTTATGCCGACTATCTGGTTCTTTTTGACAGTACTGAAAAGGCCTGCAAGCGGCGTTAAATGCTCGTTCAGACTTTGCGGCTACCATCTGAAAAGTAATCTTTCAAAAAGTAAAATCATGGACTTGTGATCCAAGAAATCAAAAATGAGATGTAATTCGATACCTGAAAATGGTTCTCTGGAAATAGTTACGACTTATAAATATCTTGGGGTAAACCGGAATATTAGAGCCGCTGTTAAAGCTATTATGTAACTGAGAAAGAAACAAGGCATTGTTTTAGCTGTAGTATTGAGAGGTTTATAGAAATAATATGGGTGTTTTTCGCTAAAGACCATTCTTTCTCTGTATAAAGCAAAGTTTATTTTAACAATTATGTATGGGTTGAAAGCTTTTTTTTTTACAAATTTGGGTCCCGCTCTTAATGTTTTAGAAGGTACATTCTGGATAATGGCCTTGGGAATTTCATGTGGCACTCTGATGGCCATTTTAAGATGTGAATTTGGATTAACATCTCTATCTACAGAAGCAGAAATAAAAAGAGGTACATTCTATATAACAAAAATACTGATGTCAGAGGAAGAAACCATTGCAGACATACCGAAGGGGACCATATGTTTGGGAGCCAATCCTGAACTGAAGAGTTTTAAAATTGCTAATGAATAAGTGTTCATCTAAATACATTTTAAATGGAATGATACTGAGCCCTTAGTGATTTTGATAAATAATTTTAAGTATAAGGCTTAAATAAAAAAAGAGATACTTACTTTGGCAATTTTGTTTACAAACTGGAATTGTTAAATGACAAACGTTTTTTGGGTCCAATGTATGAATGGCTGCCAAATTAGGCTGAATATAGCTGTAGTCTCTTTTCGGAAGGATGTTGCGGGCACTTTGATGTCACAATAGAATTTCGGTGTAGGAAAACACATTATTAGTGATGATTTCAAGCATTTGAAGGTTTGTTAAATTGGTAATTATACTGTATTTTGTATAATATCTTAAACAAATATTTATTTATATTTTCTAATAGTTTATACGGTTTTATGTAAACCACGATTTCACTTTGAATAAAATGAAAAAAATAAGTTTGTAGGAAAGGATAAGGGGCATATTGGTGCTACTCTAGATGGGCTTACAAGTGTTCCTGTCATGATCCCTCTACTCCCAAGACCCGCAGATGTATCTGCATGTCGCATTTGCAGGTTTGAGAGTCAGAAACACACAGTTTGGGTGGTTTCTCTGCGCCTACGTGTGTGGCACACAGAGAACTTTTGAAAATTGGGGTCATGGAATGAAGATTACCCGACGACATTCAGACAACCCTTTTGGGTGATGTTGCTTCTATAGTATGACGTTGCTGCACTATAGTGGAACTGGGACAGCACATGCACTACTCCTCTGCTCCTCTCATAGACTAACAATGAAGCAAAAAGCACATAAAAATAAAAAATACATCAGAAAAAAGGCCATGTTCTAACACAGTAGGTAGCAGTCCCTCCAATCAATTAGATACAACAGCAGAGACAATTAAATATAACTGTTTAACTAGCCCCGTAGAAGGAACACATTATAAATATTTTTGAAAAATACTGTGTAAAAAGCATTCTTTATAGAAAAAAAATCCTGTACAATAGGAACCATCACTCAATATGACTGTTTGTTTGTGGTCGACAAATAACAGTAACCACACCATTTAAAAGTCTATTACATTTATGCTTGTAAGGTATGTGTGTAAATGTTCAAGCGCTTAGGTTGGTCAATGTGGTAACACATATAATAATTGCAACTTGCCTTCTTTCAAGAGAACATTAACATTGGTTTATATTTAGATTATTTTAAAAATGTGTTACCGTATGTAACTGCAAGATGCAATGCAGTGGCTCCTCCACACTCATGATTCAGGGCATTGACATTGATTCCAGGAAAGCATAACAGCATAGACACAAGGTGTGTGTTTCCCACCGTTACTGCGGCATGAAGTGGCGTGTTTCCATTTTCTGCTGCTTGGTTTACATCAGGCTTTGTGAATACCTAAAACAAAGACAGGAACAACCGCTGCTTAGCTCATCACATGGCCGACATCTTGAAGTAGTACGCAGAAACGTGAACAGAAATTCCAAAAACTAAACATAGTAGAAAGACATACTAATGTGATGTTATAAACATATCAAAACAAGCAGTGTCAATGCCATTCGTTTTGGCTTTGTTGTGGGCATTGTGTGCCGTTTTCAAAACACTAACATCAAAGGAGTTAATCAAGAGGATAAGAAAAGTGTATGTGCATTTTTCTTATTTGCCCCTTCAAAAAAACCTTAAATGAATCGAAATGATGAGCTGGATCCCTTTTTCTTCTCGCCCACAATTTCCCTCTGTTTGTTATTCTGATGTGTGGGTGCACTGACAGTGGCGTCGCCAGGAATCAAAGTTAGGAGTGGCACAGAGGGGGCCAAAGACAAAAGTAGGGGAGAACATGGTCACTGCTCGTCTTAGGTAGGGGGGGCACAAGGGGGGGCACAGGGTTTCTCAGGGGGGCCACCGGCCCCCCCAGACCCCTGCAGCATTGACAGTATGAGCATGCATTAAATGTGAGCGGGTGCATGTGCTGTAGTAGGGTCTAAGTGCTGTAAAGGACATTATTACCCAATCTGATGAGACTCTAATCGTTCTCAAAATTATGAAGTGCTGAGTTGGACCTGGCTTAGTTCGATCCTCTGACAGTAGATTTGGCACATTTCTCTGCAGTGAGCACACATTTTTTGAGCTATCTTGCCAAGTACGCTTTTGCAGAGGTGTCTTGAGAGTGCTAAACTCAGAAGCACATTGACTTCTTGGAGTGATGCCAGATTTTATTTCTGAGAATGTGGTTAAGAAGTTGCTATGATCCCAGCAAAGACACTTGTGGTTTTGTTCACTTACAGAAGAGAAAGCTTTCCTTTATCCAATGTCAAGCTTGGATATGGCATTCCGAAATATTGGCCTAGTTCCTTGATCCCCACCACTATCCCGCTCATCCTGGAGATCAATAACATGGCGTCCAGTACACACCAATATATCCAGTACATTGCGAGATGCGCATAAATATTGAATATTTTGGAACAAAGGAAGAACCTTGAGGATTGGTTCATACATCATTACATTAACCCAGAAATACACCTAAGTAGTCGTACTTAGATGTATCTGGGGGTAATGCAATGATTGGATTCAGCCCCAAAACCTCCCTCCAAGAGTGAAATATATTCAATGGTATGACAACCTAGACTGACAATTAAAATAAATTACACAATAGCAAATTCACTAGTAAAACATCTTTAGTAGGACTAGGACACTCACACTAACAACTCAGTTAGCAGGTTTAAATGCAAGGTTTGGCTTTAATTTCCTACCATAAGGAATGGAAGAAGCACACATGCTGATCACAACATGGGGTGCAGAGAGGGAGGAACCAACTCCTCACATCTCTAGCACAGGAGGGGGACAATACATAGAAGGACATGGATGCTACACCCCTGGAACCTTGGATACAATGCCTGATCACTCTCAATGCACTGTAGAGAAATTGGTATGGAGGATATCAGTGGGCTCAAAACCCTGACAGAGCCCTCACTTTGCCAGTAAATAGCAGAACCCAGGAGTGCCCATCGCCAGGACACAGTGTAAGTACATAGGAAACAGCATATAGCGTATGCCAGAAGAAAGTGGCAGTACACAAAGGGACTAATACAGGGTGGCCATGCTTGGTGCTCACTGGAACAGCACTGGTGGGTAGTACACACATTAATTCCCCATAACTGGAGAGCAATACACATGGGCTGCAGGTGATATGACAAAGTCCCCTGCCTGACTCTGGTGGCCACAGGAGGGTGACTCCAGGGGCATGGTGCCACCTTGGCCAGTGGAATTTGGTTTGTGAAGGATCCCCTGGGCACTTCACCCTGCTCCCCACTACATGGCAGGGAATGGTCACATTGCCTTCCCATCGGGCAGTCGTAGAGGCCCAGCCCCTCCACATCCCACTAGGGAAGACCAGCCCTAGAGGTTTAAAAACGGACCTTAATCATTGTAATAATCCCCAATACAATGGAAAGGCCCCGACCCCCAATTGAGAGAGTCTGAAGCTCGCCCTAGTGGGATCCAAATCTCTAATAAGGAAAAGGAAGGCTTTCCCTTTAAAGGAGAGGTTCTCAGGAGTTTTAATAGACCAATCAACAAGAAATCTATTTTTTAGCATGTATCCATCGATTGCATTTTTTCTTTCAATGCATCTACTTTACTGTTCGAGACATTTAAACCTGGGAACTATACGGGCCTGGAACCACCATTTTATGATAATCCAATCAGTCCATGGATTGCCCTAAATTTAAATGCCCTGGCAGCAATAAATCATAACACACGCACCTCTATGTGACATTAGGATGGCAGACCGTTATGCTACACCCCCTTGTCACGACGTCCCGTTATGCTACACCCCCTTGTCACGACGTCAGTGCATGAGTTAGACAAACGTCCTCTGTATGCAATGTGTTGACGTGTCTCCATGGACATTGCAAGATGCCTCTGCACTCAATAAATATCAACAAACCCTATCTTCTTCACAACGTTATAGTTTCTACTGCCTTCGTGTCTGCCAATGTTATTCATGAATTTCAATACTCAGTCTTTTTGCACTGTTCATCTACCAAATACAACGCATACAGCACAAAAAGGTATTTCCACTACTTCAAATTAATCTTCTCTACACATTCTTTCCATTTCTATCATTACATCATTTGCAAAACTAGATATATAAAGGTTTCCTAGATCCGTACACTGTTTCATAAGCAAAAGATTGCTTTGCATCTTTGTGCTGATTGCTGTTGTGTTTGCACTATGGTGTATTTTAGCTATTCTAAAATATACATTTTGTTTAATACATAGTTGACTATACATTGCTTTTCTCAATAGAGTCTGCGGTCTCTTCTCCATTTTTTATAAATACCATTTGGACATATGACCCATCCATATCTCAACTGGACTGTGGAAGGTACACTAAGCTGGGAACCAGAGTGTGACCCTCGCCTCGCCCCCCTCTACTTTGAGAATATATATATATATATATATATATATATATATATATATATATATATATATATATATATATATATATATATATATATACACATATACATACATATACTGAAAACACTTAAACACTTTGTTAAAGGAATGCTATGATTAAGTTGCACTAATAAAAACCTATGAAATTCAATGTAAAAACTTTGTTAAAGAGACGTCATGGTTACAAGTAAAACCAAAACCCCCCAGAAATTCGACAGTTATGGTAAGCTAAGCAACCATAACTTGCGCCACCACCGTGCACTGCTAAGGCTGTGATGCTGGAAATGCATTGGAGGGACAGGGTCTCCATGTCTTTGTCCTTTACTCTCTTGCCATGTGTGTTCTGTGATGTGTTCTGTGCAGATGTCCAGTTGGGACTCCTGGCAGTGCAGCTCTTCCTAATGTTGTTCATGGTGAACAGAGACCCTTGGGATACCCTTATGGCACCCATGGGTGGCAGTACAACCCTGTACCCCTAGTGTATGTTTTTGGGCACCTGTGTATGCCCCACAGAGCAGGGTATGGGCTGGTGGCAGCTCCATGCTCAATTTGACAGGTGCTCTGAGTATCCTTCATTTTGGGATACCCAGGCCCTACCATAGGAATCAATGGATTCCTGATAGCAGGCGTGATGGCTCCTGTGGCCTCTTGGTTTCTATTACCTGTTACCTTGTTTTTCCCCAAAGTCCTGGGAAGCTCTGACTCTGTCCCTTCCCCTGACTGGCTGTTGGGTGGAGGAAGCATATATGGTATTGTGGGGAAATCCAGGCCAGACAGGCTGGAGCCTTCCCACTGACTGTGTGTTGTGGGTACACACTTGGAGTGAGAACTGTGTGACTTGAGTGTGTGACCAATATGCATTCTATGTTATGGGTGTCTGGCTTCTGTGTGGATGACCTGATGTCATCAGGATGACCTAAAGATTAGTGATGTCATCTTTGAGGTCATGGGTGTTAGTCCTTGCAGTGCACAGTGGTAGCATGAGTTATGGCTGCGTACCTTACCATAACTGGTGAATTTCTGGGGTTTTTCGGTTTCACAATGTCCCTGAAGGAACGTTTTTCCAATGTTTGTTTGTTTGTTTATTTATTGTGCGCGCCAGACCCAGAGGTAGCAGGGTGCAAGGGGTGCAAGTGACACGAGGGCTTACAGCTTGGTTACAGAAGTTACAGGTTTACAGAAGTTACAAGAGTTACAAGTTTACAGAACATGGTAGGACAGTTTTCTTGGCTTCACAGTGTTAATAGGGTACAAGTACAAGCGGTAAAATGACAACAAGTCAGCAGGCTGACGTAACAAGACAGCAAATCTGTATCAGGTGCAATACAATACATGCGGTAGGTACGTGCGGAGAACGTGGTTTACATAGCATTTTCAGTGAGCCATTTTATTGTATTCTTTCTGAATTTGTTGAACGTTAGGTCAGATCTAAGTGCGTGAGGTAAGGAATTCCACAATTGGGCCGCCCTAACTGGGAAGCTGGACCCTCCAATAGTGGACAGTTTAAATCTGGGCACTAGAAGGCAGTTAGGGCTGGTTACTCTAGTTGGTCTAGTAGAATTTTTTCTGGTAAATCGTTCTGTTAAGTAGCTAGGGACTTTATTGTTTAAACATTTGTGGATGAGGGAGGCTGATTTGAGGTCGATTTTTTCTTCGGTAGAGAGCCATTTATATTTCCGTCTTATTTCAGAAACGTGCTCTTCTGGGGATACTTAGGGCCGCTCTAAGTGCATTATTTTGGAGCACTTGTATTCTGTTGATGGTTTGTTTGGATGCCCCTATGTATAGGGAATTACAATGATCTAATTTTGAAAGGATAAGGGCTCTGGATAAAATTAGGCAACTGTCATCTGATAGGAATTGTTTCCCGGCTCGAATTAATTTACATGTATAGGCCGTGGATGAGGCCAATGAGTTTACCTGTTTGGTAAAGGATAAGGTAGAATCGAGATAGAACCCTAGTGTTTTTACTTCTTTTGCGACCTTGATGGTGTTCCCATTGATGATGAATGCTGAATAGTTAGGGTTGAGTTTAGAGATGCGAGCTGTGGTACCCAGGATGATGAGCTCTGTTTTATCATCATTCAGGCATAGGCCTTGGTTGGCCATCCATGCCTGAACGATGCTGTAGAATCTGTTCACCAAAGCCAGATCTTCCACATTATCCCCAGTAAGTGGTAGGAGAATCTGGGTATCGTCTGCGTAATTGGTGTAGGTGATGCCCAGATTGTCAAAATCGTCAAAGAGTGGCTTGGTGAAGATATTGTAGAGTGTTGGCGAGACACAAGATCCCTGGGGCACTCCACAAGTGATGGGTATCGGGTCTGCTGCCGCTGAGGGGGAGAACACCCTCATAGTTCTGTCACTAAGGAATGACTGTATCCAGACTATAGCCCCCTCTGAGAAGTGGCCCGCCGAGTCCAAGTGATTACAAAGGACTTTGTGGTCCACCAGGTCAAAGGCAGCTGAGAGGTCTAGTAGGAGGAGGAGTGCTAATTTACCCTCGTCTCTAAGTGAGTCTATTTGGGCCTTTAAATCGATGAGGGCAGTCTCTGTGCCATGTTGAGGTCAGAAACCAGATTGGTGGGCGCCAAGGAGATGGTTTGCCTCAAGAAAGTTCTGAATTTGGGTATATGCTACCTTATCTAGTATTTTTAATAAGAACGGCACCATGGTGATGGGCCTGTAGTTTGTGGGGATGTTAGGGTCCAAGGTTTGTTTTTTCAGAAGGAGGAGTACCCATGATTCCTTTAAGTTACGCAGGATTGTGCCAGTAGTGAAGGAGGCATTGATAAGTTTGGTGATGAAGGGAGCTAGATCTCTAGCAGCGTCCTTGATCAGTTGTGCTGGGCATTGGTCTCCTTTGCAATTAGAGGGTTTAAGTGCGAGAATAGTTTTCTCTACCTCGAGCACTGAGACCTTCGAGAAGTTGAATTGGGTGAGTTCTTTAGGTTTCGGTACGGGGGTTTTGTTCAGGGGAAATTGTGTCTGGGCTGATAGTGTAGCTTTCTTTAGAGCAATTTTAGTTTGGAGGTTGGCCACTTTGTTGGTTAGTGCAAGCTGAATGTCTGTGCACCAGGTTTTATCTTTAATGGAGTCATCCTGTACTGCAACAGGGGTTTCCAATTATTTTAGAATAGAGAAGAGCTCCTTCATACAGGAGTTAGCTTGGGTAATCCGGATGTTATACGTTTCTTGTTTGGCCAGGATGATATCCTTTTTGTATTGCGTTGAGATATTTATTAGATTAGTTTTATTTTCTGGAGTGGGAAAACGGTTTCATACCGTTTTGAGTTTTCTTTTTTCTTTTTTAGGCGGGGTGTAAACCAGGAGTTAAGATGCTTTTTTGGTTTGCTGTTCCTAAGTTTAAGCGGAGCAATGCTGTCGAGGGCATTGGTCATAGCATTATTGAATTCCTCCACTAGGAGGCCTGGGTCAGAGTGGTCTGGTAAGGAGTTGAGATTGGGTAGGCTATGGGGCAAAATATTGTCCGCTATGATGTTTTTCTTGTTTCTGGTTAATGTGGGTACGGCGAGGGGTGTCAGAGCCGTGGGTCTTTTGGTATTGAGGGTAAAGGAAATTAGGTGGTGGTCAGTCCATATTTGGGGGGTGATGGATGTAATGGCGAGGTTGCAGTTATGGCTGGCAACCCAGTGGAGATGTCATGATCTCTGCTTCCAAAAGATCAGGACTTGCCCGACTCCCTTGGAAGCAGACCCATAACCCCGGTTCCGAGTGCCAGCCAGTCCCAATTGGGACCTTTTGGACCCTGTCCTGGCGCCAGTGGCACCAGGCTCATAAAGATGCCCAGTCCCAGCGCTGGAAGCGCCGGGCTCATAATGCTTGGGTGGACTTACCTGCAGCAGACCATGCTGCTTACTTACCTGCCAGTTGAACCCCTGATCCTCTTCTGTTTGGGACTACTTTTCCTGTTGGGTGGGGCAGGAGCCACTCCCTAGGTTCAGAACACTGGAACTCTTCTGGAAAGCAGGAACTCTTTTCTTACCTAGGCGTGGCTGTGGAAGGAGACACCTAAGCACTGCAGGAGGCTATTTAAACCACACCCGATGGATGAATCTTGCTTTGTGTTATTCTGCATTCTCTGCAGCAGAACGCTCATTGTGTCTTCTGCTTCTGATCCTGGGCCTAAGGGAACAAAGGCTTACCATCCTGGAATCCAGTCTTCAGCAGCACCTGTAAAGACAAAGAAAGAACAGGTTAGCACTACGGTCTTCAGTGGCAGCGCATCTCTTACCTGGTCCATCGGCTGTCACCAACGCCTCGCGCTGCATTCCGGCATCTGAAAGACAAAGGCTTACCTACTCTTCGCAGGCTCCGGAGGCCTTCGCACTGCATTCCGGCATCTGAAAGACAAAAGCTTACCAGCTCTTTGCACGCTCCGGAGGCCTTCGCCGCTGCATCCCGCATCTGAAAGACAAAAGAAGGTGCGTTTAAAGACATTGGGCAACTTTATTACTCACGTGCCATTACTCCTTCCCACGCCGAATCCAGTGGGTATTCCAGCACCCTTCAGCTTCTCTAAAGCTCCGAACTTGTACCTGCAAGATAAAAGGGACAGTTAGTGCGCATCGTGAAGCAGGCTACAAACGCTTACTTACGTGCTTCCAGGCGCTTCTATTCCTCACGCGGATTCGATCCTCAACTCTCATCAGCCCGCCATCCGCCATCGCCGGAACCCTGCAAAACAAGAGATATCATTACAAAAGACTTTTAAGACATTTGAAGTGCCCAGAACTTACCGTTCGTGCAGTTAACGACGGACAGCAGTCCTCTGAGGTTAAGAGGCCTGCACCCTTATCCAGTGAAGAAACTGGTTACGGCACCCTGCCCCGAGGCAGATGGAGAGCTCGGCGTTCACTTACCTAAGGTGAGGGCGTTAACCTTTGGGGTTCTACAGGAGAAGAGAAAGGGAAGAGGAGAGAGGCACCCAATAACCCCAGTTCATTAATCCCATATTTTCTATCTGCAGACATCTTACTCTTCGAGTCAGACATACAGTGCACAGAGGTCCAGCCCAAAGAGCCAACCATGTGTTACACATCACCTTTGAAGATACGGCATTCACCCTGTCAAGACCGGCGCCTCTGCGGGAATCAGGTGAGCGTTACAGGAGAGTTCTCCCTTTGGTATGGGTGGGCATATTCACTTTCTGTGTGAAACCTAGTTCTGTCAGGATGTTGGCTACAGAGGTGGTCTGCTGATCATTGATATCATTGTACCCTAGGTTAAGGTCTCCTAGCACTAGGGTTTGAGAGGAGTTTTTTAGCTTCTCAGCAATAACAGTAGTGATATCTTCATTGAAGGTGCTTATAGGGCCTGGGGGTCTATAGAGGAGATGGATGTTTAATTATTGAGAGTTGGCGGTGGGTAGTTTAATGGAAAGAGACTCGCAGGATTTAAGGTTGGGTGTAGAGGTGATTCTCATGGAGAGATTAGTTTTGGAGATGATCGCTATTCCACCACCTCGTGCATCTAGTCTGTCAGCTCTAAGGATAGTGTAGTTGTCTGGGACTGCTAGCGTTAGTGCTGGGCCTGCTGCCTCATGGAGCTAGGATTCAGTAATGGCGATGAAGTCAAGGTCATTTTCCAGGATAGTATGTGCTATGTCAGTACCATGAGCAACTAAGGACCTAGCATTGATTAATGCGCCTTTAAGGTCAGGTTCTGGCTGCATGGTAGGACGCAGGTTGGCGGTGGTAGATAGGTTAGTGGTGGGCTTGATTCTTTTGGGGTAGGGTTTGCAGCTAGGAGGAACAGTAGTTTCCAGTGGTGGAGGTAGTTTCGGTCGAAATTCATTCGGTTTCCAATGAATTTCATAGGTTTTTTAGTAGTGCAACTTAACCATAACGTCCCTTTAAAAATGTTTTTTGTTAGTGAATTTCATAGGTTTTTATTGCGGCACTGTAACGGAAACGTTGCTCAAGCATAGAGGTTGCAGTAAAAGTGATATTTTTGTAGTACCCCACCTTCACCATAACGTCCCTTTAGCAATATTTTTTGTTACTTAGTTGCATATGTTTTTAGTATGACGTAACCGGAACGTTCCTTTAGCATACTGTTCTCTGTAAATGTAATATGTATTTGTTTTGTCACTGATAGCTTGGCTGGCCTCCTCACAAACTTTTGGAAATGCCAAATTTCCCTGTGTATGTGTCCACTTGTGCTACCCCTTCCCTTGCCTAATAGTGTCGGTGTATCTTACAAATAAAAGGTGCGCATGTTAAGTGTTGGTGACTGAGAGTGGTGTTTTTTTGTGTTAACATAGCATGGTGAATGTGTGCCGGACATTACTAGCAGAGATAGCTGCAGGTAATTAATGTGGAGGTTTCCTATGCAAACTGCACATGGCAGGCGTATGTGCAATCACAATGCAGGTATCCGTAGGACTGCAGTACTAGCCACATGGCTGCATGTTGTAAAGCTCTTTTAAGTACTTGTGGGAACGCACGTCTATCCGTTTTAGAACTATGTCCATGCGGCATCTTCTGAGTGCTGGTAAGAGCTCCTCTGTCGCCAGCCCTACGGATTGATGTGGTAGACTACCTAATTTCAACTACTGGTCACGACTTCGTGGGTTGCTCTGCAAACCTACCAATTTGTCGCTGAACCACGCCTCCCTGTATGAGGCCCACTGGAAAACAAGGAACAGCAACCTCGAGTGTACAGTGGGCGTGCTAAATGTCACAATAGTTTGATGAATATGCTGCTGGCCTTTTCATGACCCATTAAACAGACACAATGTCTCTGCACTTAGCACTATGCCGGAAAGTGTGAAGGGTTCCCCCTGCGGGTCGTAGAGTTGGAGATAACATTTAACTGCAGGTGTGACATTTTGTAGTGAGTCTGTGAAATGCCAAAGTTGGTGCGGCTTCGTCACTAACATAGTAGTACATGTTAAGAAAAGTAAGCAAGCAACATAATCTTCGGAGAGTAAATAATAGCACTGGGGGTTAGAACAGTACTATAGCCTCATGGGTTGTGCTTAATAAATATCTTCCTCCTGCACGTACTGAAGCTGCGTTTCTCCTTGCAGTAAGCATTGTTGTATTTCACAATTCATTCATCTCCATGCATGCTAGTCCTACGGCTAATGGCGTACCATGAACTGTCCATATCACATGTGATGAGAACAGCAATGCAAGCATAAGGGACCACTTGGCAGGGTACTACCCAGTCAAAAATGCAGTAGGGTAATTTCATGTACAGCATTCTCCACATAGACTGCGGCCGACAACAGGGGCACTCCTGTACGGCACCGGAGCGTTAAAAGAGCCTTGTACACGATATGCTGCGCTAATGATCCTTGCCTGCCAAAGGGCATTGTAGTGCGCATGTACTTCAATCAGGTACTCTACAGAGGGAAGCTACTTTAAAGTGCTTGGGAAGAGTCCGTCCGGGAGCATGACAATGAGTGGTGACTATTTAAGTGAGGGCCACCCAACATTACCTTAACCTCTCTGTGCATGTCCCCTACGATATCCCTGTAGGTGGTGGACCTTCCGTACCGGCCCTTGTCCTTCGGTGTTTCGGTGGCGTGTGTTACAAGAACAAAAGAAATACTAATGAACTGGAAAAAGAGAAAAGGTAAGTAAAGAAACCTCCTTTCAGAGTGCAACAAGCATCCCTCTCATAGCAACAATCTCCACTTACGACCACGCACCCATGGCTGGGCTGCGAGACCTGCATTGAACCATTACTTAATGCCGGATGCAGATTATTTGGATCGTACACCACGCAGCTAGCACAACCCAGGCACTATATCACTACTGATACTTGATCAATGGTCGTACGTCACCCACGGCACCTGCCGAGTAGAATCTTGAGACTCCAAGTCGTATATTCATCTCACAATGTCCACTGGGCATCCACCGCACGCTGAATGATTTGTATGATTCATCATTTATTTGAAATCCCTTACCTATGCAGAGTGACCTCCTTAAACGCATCAACATTCAGGACTTCCCTAGTCTTGTTCTTGTACATGATCTCTGGCTCATGAAGAAGAGAATATACTTCTCGAAACGCGTCAGCTGTCCTCAATGAACTAAATTTTCTCTGGTTTCTGCGTTTGGAATAAACAAGATTTGTTTTTTATATTTAAAGATTGGATTGCATCATTAACTTTAGTTGAAATTGTTTTCTCCATTGAAATGTATTAAATGTGTCTTTACACTAGTACCTTCTTGAATTAATATTAAGGCGTCGTATTAACGCATTATTACGGTGTGCAGGGAACGGGAGGGTTCCAGTTTGGATCCTCTTTTCTCTCTCTTTGTGTTTTTAGGTAGCCCTGTGCCAGGGCCACTTTTCCTCCCCCGCACCCAGCAGATATCATGACTGTTTCTACCTTATTCTGGTACCTTCTATTTACAAACCTGTGAGTGTGCACCTTCCATCTCCTTCCGTTTTGCAACAATGTAAGTGTCAATGAAGGGAGGCAGGGCGCCGCGCATTGTGTACCCTCCACAGATTGTGTGCTAAATAGAAGGAAGCGTGGTACTGTGGAAAACACTGCAGTGGAAACGGGAAGAAATAGGTGGCTGTTGAAAGAGATGGTTTTACGTGGTGCAGTGCGTTTTCAAGAGAGCAAGTGCGCAACACCTACCACAAACATTATTCTTATACTTCCAAAAAGGGCAGCAGGGCAATTTGTGTAGGCCGTGCAGAAAACGGAAATGCAGTAATGTTAAGAGGAACGCTATTCGTGGAGAAAACTCTTCGTGCTGTGAACCGTCAGATTCCCATTTGTAAAGTACGACATTTGCACAAGTCGTAAAAAGGCACAAATACACTTCTTCACAATGTGCCGCACCAAATGAAAAATAACGCGCCGACATGGGTGTCTGCGTACTGGGATAAAAAATTATTTAGGAGATTGGAAACAGTCGCATGCCCTGGCCAAGTGCATGCCTTAGCACAAACGGCACTGAAAATCGTGTTATATGTTATACAATTTTCCCTCCACAATGAAACAATAGTATCGTCCTGATCGCGCGTCACCAAAGTCTCACACAGACAAACCAAAATCAATCACTTCTTTGTAGGTACTTCATACGCGTACAAATCCACATGATACAATCCACAATCAGCTCCACCTGGAATCTGTTTTCCATTCACTGTGAAGTAATGTATGTAGAACTCCCCCACACAGCATACGCTGTGGCTCGTGCAACACACAGCCATAAGCACA
Organism: Ambystoma mexicanum; assembly: GCF_040938575.1. Taxonomy (NCBI): domain Eukaryota; kingdom Metazoa; phylum Chordata; class Amphibia; order Caudata; family Ambystomatidae; genus Ambystoma; species Ambystoma mexicanum. Next base: position 1,296,960,969 of record NC_090923.1, on the reverse strand, counting down.
CCCTCTAAATTCTGCTCCCCAAATATACTGTGTACCACAGTCTGTGCATGCACTCCACATCGAGAAACTTTATTGACCAATCCCGTAGCCTCCATAGGCCCATAGGTGTGTTTTACTCTCTGGAGGCTGCGCTTCACGAACGAAGCTTTTGGAATTGCTCATACTGCAGCGCGAGCTCCGGCTGCTTTCCCTGCTTCCTGGAGGAGGCGGGGCCCATCGCGCACACGTGAGCGGTCACGTGACTTTTACCCAGCATTAATTGCTGGCATATCTGCCCGAGCGGCGTGTGTTTTACTCTCTGGAGGCTGCGCTTCACGAACAAAGCTTTTGGAATTGCTCATACTGCAGCGTGAGCTCCGGCTGCTTTCCCTGCTTCCTGGAGGAGGCAGTGCCCATCGCGCACACGTGAGCGGTCACGTGACTTTTACCCAGCATTAATTGCCGGCATATCCGCCCGAGCGGCGTGTGTTTTACTCTCTGGAGGCTGCGCTTCACGAACGAAGCTTTTGGAATTGCTCATACTGCAGCGCGAGCTCCGGCTGCTTTCCCTGCTTCCTGGAGGAGGCGGGGCCCATCGCGCACACGTGAGCGGTCACGTGACTTTTACCCAGCATTAATTGCCGGCATATCCGCCCGAGCGGCGTGTGTTTTACGCTCTGGAGGCTGCGCTTCACGAACGAAGCTTTTGGAATTGCTCATACTGCAGCGCGAGCTCCGGCTGCTTTCCCTGCTTCCTGGAGGAGGCGGGGCCCATCGCGCACACGTGAGCGGTCACGTGACTTTTACCCAGCATTAATTGCCGGCATATCCGCCCGAGCGGCGTGTGTTTTACTCTCTGGAGGCTGCGCTTCACGAACGAAGCTTTTGGAATTGCTCATACTGCAGCGCGAGCTCCGGCTGCTTTCCCTGCTTCCTGGAGGAGGCGGGGCCCATCGCGCACACGTGAGCGGTCACGTGACTTTTACCCAGCATTAATTGCCGGCATATCCGCCCGAGCGGCGTGTGTTTTACTCTCTGGAGGCTGCGCTTCACGAACGAAGCTTTTGGAATTGCTCATACTGCAGCGCGAGCTCCGGCTGCTTTCCCTGCTTCCTGGAGGAGGCGGGGCCCATCGCGCACACATGAGCGGTCACGTGACTTTTACCCAGCATTAATTGCCGGCATATCCGCCCGAGCGGCGTGTGTTTTACTCTCTGGAGGCTGCGCTTCACGAACAAAGCTTTTGTAATTGCTCGTACTGCAGCGCGAGCTCCGGCTGCTTTCCCTGCTTCCTGGAGGAGGCGGGGCCCATCGCGCACACGTGAGCGGTCACGTGACTTTTACCCAGCATTAATTGCCGGCATATCCGCCCGAGCGGCGTGTGTTTTACTCTCTGGAGGCTGCGCTTCACGAACGAAGCTTTTGGAATTGCTCATACTGCAGCGCGAGCTCCGGCTGCTTTCCCTGCTTCCTGGAGGAGGCGGGGCCCATCGCGCACACGTGAGCGGTCACGTGACTTTTACCCAGCATTAATTGCCGGCATATCCGCCCGAGCGGCGTGTGTTTTACTCTCTGGAGGCTGCGCTTCACGAACGAAGCTTTTGGAATTGCTCATACTGCAGCGCGAGCTCCGGCTGCTTTCCCTGCTTCCTGGAGGAGGCGGGGCCCATCGCGCACACGTGAGCGGTCACGTGACTTTTACCCAGCATTAATTGCCGGCATATCCACCCTTCTGGCGTTAAGCCCTGGAGGCAGTAAGGGCTGGAGACGCTGTTTTGCTGTTTTCGTTGTGTTCGTGTGCAGTGTGCACTCCGTTCAGAGGTAGCCACATAACCTTTTCACTGCCATAAGGGTAAGGGGGGAGAGACGGACTATGGCAGCTCCCTAAGCTGTCGGGCTTTCCTTACCCTCTGGCCGGACAAACTGTGAATTAATACATGATTTTAGAGATCTTAACCACTATTATCTTTTATTCTACACTAATCTGACAACTGCGTTTTGATTATTGTGATACTATCAAACGAGCAAAAGAGAAAAACGCTGAGCGATCATCCGCCCATCTGCTTTACCAACGGACCCTATCTCGGACCCCAATACAACGAGCCAAAGAGATACAGACCACGCTAATTGAACTCCACCACGAGAAAGACAGCCATATTTTAAGAGCCCGTACGGTTTATTTTGCTTGATCATCTAGCAGTGAGAGACCGAAAGGAACTCTTCCTTGGATCTCACTAGTAGATTCTTAAATCGGAAGAGACAAGTATGATACATCAGTGAGAGACCGCAAAGAACCCTCCTCTGGATTTCACCAGTAGTCACTATAATCAGAAGATACATACAGAGGACGGGTGACAAAAAATAAAAAAAATAAAAAAAAAAACCTTTAGAGACAATGTCGACAAACAGAACCAAGCAACCTTCAACTGCACGACCAAAAACGAGATTGAGAACAAAACTCAATACAGCAGCCCCTATTACCCAAGACTCATCACAACTCACCCTGGAGCAATCACTCTTGCGAAGACAACAACCAAACATCAAATCGAATCAACACATACAGAAAATGGTCAATGATACTGAGTACCACCATATCTCTGATAACTCTTCTGCATCTGAAAGTGACATTAAAGATCAAGGAAATGACTGCCCAGTTCCTCAAAGCACACGTAATACTCAAACCTATCTAAACAATAACTCTGAAATAGCTGAATACACAAGGGCAAAATTTTGCATGAACACCAGCGAAGAAAAACAGAAAACTGTAAATCCGTAAATTGTCCTGGAAAAATTCCCATTTAACATCCCGTACCACCGAAATCAGGATTCCCCCACATCACCCAGAAAACCAGAACCATCCGTAATAGAAGAAAGACAAAAAGCGAATCTGACAATACCTCAACCGTATGAGCACCAACGAACTATTGAAAGCTCACAAATACCAGGAGAAACTACACAAGGCCCAACAGAAGACATCAAACTTGGATGCCCTACAATAGACAACCAACCCGAGCGACAAAGACCCAGTGAACCTCAACAAAATATAATTGAAAACAACGACATAACGGATCTTGCCATTAGGTTCACCGGTATCTACCACCAGAATGAAGAACACCTGCCTCCTAATGATCCAGGATCTATCACGCACGATCTCATCAAACCACCGACTGAAGAACCACGTACCCATACATCACAACGCGAGACAGTAACCGACACACTACAGCATACGACGCGAGACAGTAACCGACACACTACAGCATACGATCAACGGAAAATTAAATAATCTTAGCCCATCTAGAACCTACCCAAACAACGAAGAACAACTATATCCCAAAGAAACAAGATCCACTACTCACGATCCTATCAAACCGCTGGTAGATGAGCTACAAACTCCAAATTTACCACAAGATGCAGCAAACCACACACAACACCAAACAAAGAAAGAAAAGGCAAGACTAGCCAAAATCGCATGGCTGAAAACCCATAACCCACTCAAACTTCCTCAGACAATAGAATCCACAAACAATCAAGAACTACTAAAAGCAAAAAGACTATCAATGGACATAACTGAAATTGAATCTATTATGTCAAGCATCGACAAACGAAAGGAACCTCTTAGTACAAATAAAGGATCACATCCATCTCGGATGACATCAACCCCGTGTTTATTTCAGGAGCCTAGAAAAAGAATTATCAAGACAGAACACGCTATGAGACACCAACTGGGACATCCCATCCCAACCTGCTTTACCTATGACACAGATAACTCTTTTTACACACCAGATAACTTCAACAAAAACGATCCCCCATCGCATTTAACAAACCTCACAGAACAGAAATCCCCTGCCTTAACGGATCTAAAACTTGAACAACATGAAAACACTAACCCAAGAATCCCCACCACTATGCTGGACCTGCAAAATATGATGATCGCAGTACTAGCGCAAACCATGATACCGTTCATCAAGCTACATGAAACAATGAATGATAATATTAAAGACCAAGGAACCCTATTAGCAATGATCCATTCTAAACAGATTTACATTGAAAATTTTTTGAACACAACGGAGGCTCGTCTCAATTCAGAAGCAGAGCAATCAAACCGCTGGCAACAACGTCTAGCAGAAATGGCTAGATGTGACCAACAAGAAAAAACAAACCTAAATAAAGAACTATTGAATCTGCTCAAAATACAACAACATCAATTAAATCAAAAACCAGCCTTGAAGATGACTCAACCCTTCCTACCACAATGTTCAAATGTTCAACAACTAACCACACAATCAGAACTTTCTGCAGAAAACACTGTACAACAACCATCAACGCCAGCAGCCCGCTCTTACTCGGATACACAAGATCATAACACACTGCAGGCAACTAAAACAGAACACTTCAAGATTTTCTCAAAAGAAAAACAAAATATCACTCCAAAACCTGGACAGACAAAACCTCCCAAGAAAAGACAAACAGGATCTAGAGCCTTCCTAAGAACTATAAAAAACAACGGACAACTCGTACAAGACGTAAAAGAGAAGACAACGAGACAGTGCCACTTAACATCAGCGACTCAAATAAGACTTCCAGCTCCAACATCCACGACGCTACAACATCATACTCCACTTACCTCAAGCACCATACCGTTACAATTCCTGTCACAATCTCCTCCTCACGACGAAGAACTATTAAATTGCTCAACTCATGAAGATCAGGAAACAGACGACACATCACCAGCCACATGTCCCACAACGTCATCAAGTTACATAATACTTGACGAATACTTAAATAACCGTGAACTGCAATCTCTACACCAGTATGAACACGTTGCCAATCAATCACTACAAGATGTCGCAAATACGTCCCTCAACAGCCCCAGTTCCACCATTTCATCAACAGACCTTTATGACCAAATTACAGACGACTCCTTTGAATCACAAAACATGTCTACAAGCGAATGCACCTCGCTATCTTTCATAAATCCACTAGAACAAAACCAAATCTATCAAATTCATATCGAAAACCAAATAAAAAGATCAAAACCTCTAATACTGAATAGAACAAATATTCTCCGTCTTTTTGGAGCAATACCACAACTAAAACATATCACAACCAATAAGCTCGATTTGATCACCTTTAAGGATGATAAACATCTGGACAAAATTGTCGCAGAATTATCTGATCCAGAAGACCAGGATTTAATTATATCAAAACGTGAACACCTTCTCAAACTTGGCTTCAACTGTTGGCCTACTACAATGTCAAGAAACAATGCTGAGAGAAAACAGAACTATACCTCTAGCAACAATCAAGTAACGAAGATTTCAAAGTGGAACTCTCCGTCAATAGCGGCAAGAGCAACTAGCCAAGAACAACCAATCAAAAGAATTTACGACCTAGAAACGTCAAGGTCAGAAACCATATACTCAAGAAGTTCAAGTTACTCCTATTCATAACAACCAATCAATACAAGCATAACATGGTCACTTTGTTCATGAAACACAAGAGGAAACCTGCACTTATACACCCAACCCTGTTCTAATCTCGAGAATTATCTAATCATTTGCCTACAAGAGACCTGGATCATTGATACGCCAGCTTGCAACGGTTTTCTCGCATTCTTAAACCCTGCCTTAAAAAAACAACAAGGCAGACCCGCATCAGGACTACTCACACTTATCAAAATAACTCCGAAATGGAAAGTGCTAACAAATGAAAATATAAACCCCCTGGATTCAATTGACCATAATAGCAACTACATCAGATAAACAACAAAAAAGTAGTCATGAAACAAAAATTGCCATCCTGAACCTCTACTGGAATCCTGCGGCCATCACAAATGAGGCATTCATGGATGGCGTATTCATGACTATAGACAATCTACTTCAGAGTTATCAATACATCGAATTAATATTGTGCGGTGATCTCAACATAAATCTAATGACATCAAATGGTATTCCACGCACGCTGGACCAACTAACTCCTAAAGCAGCAACATGGATGAAAGAAATAACAACACGAAATCTGATACTACTAAATCATGCAAAAGATAACTCGACTCCCTTTGTCCCAACATGGACCAGAGGACAATCAGAAGCGACCATCGACTATATATTTCTTTCACAAACGCTGCAAGCATCTGTCACAGCTAATGACGAATGAACCAGTACCACCGGATGCGACAATACTAGAACTTGCAATTTCAGCAACAAGACTACGCATATCACAATCAGCGATATCATTTCTTCCAAGGAAATTCGAAGACTCATCAAAACCAGAATTGGAAAAACTGAATTACGGGTGGCTTCTTCTTCCCTTTCAACAAACAGCAAAAAACTCCCCTCAAACTTCACACGCACATATCTATAACCAGGAAATAGCAGAAAAAAAAAAAGAATTGGCCAAACAGAGAAGACAACTCAACAAAAACAAAACAACATAAAACCGGATAAAGATCGCAAGACTAAAACAATATTACAATAACTGGAGGAAATCACATCAATCGATACTACTCCAGATGGATGCAGAATCAATAATGAAGACTCTAAAGACCAACAACACACATGAACTATGGAACCTACTGAATGGAAACCATTTGAAACAACATAAGCTCACAGCTAATGTACCACAACAGACATGGATTACTCATTTCTCGACCCTGTACGGAACACAGCACACTTATCCAGAAGAAATACCGAATCAAAGAAGTACAAAATGGACAATACACACTTCCCAAGAAGACTTCCTACACATGATAAAAAGTCTCAATTCATCAAGAGCCCCAGGACCGGACGGCCTTTCGAACGCCGTCCTTAAACAAAATCCCACAGTATGGGCACAGTTCATGATACAGATCCTGGATATCATAAACAAAACTAACCGAATCCCAACCACTTGGAGAACAGCAACAATAGTTCCGATACATAAACAAGGACCACGCAACCTCCCGGAGAACTTTCGTCCAATTGCTCTACTGGACCCCTTGGGAAAAATCTTTGCAACAGCTCTCTTAAGGCAGCTCACCGCACCACCAATGGACGCTTCTCCCCGCGTCAAACAGGTTTCACGCGCAACGTGGGGACCAATATAAATCTTCTACTATTGCACTTAATCAAACATGAAGCCATAAATAACAAGAGCATGATCTACACGGCATTCATTGATTTAAAGATGGCTTTTGATGCTATACCTCGACACAAGCTATGGGCAAAATTGTATGCATGGAAATGCCCAGCGAACATTCTCGAACCCATCATCCTTCTGTATTCTGACACTTCAATAAAAGTCAGACTCTCAAAACAAGGACAGACATCTGCTTCCATCGTGACAAAGAACGGCCTAAAACAAGGATGCCCTCTGGCAGCGACGCTTTACAACCTTTTCACGTCAGACATTGATCAACATCTGGCAAATCCCCAAACAAATCCCCCTAAAATAAACTCGATACCGGTCCCGATAATGGCCTATGCAGATGACATCGTTTTGCTTGATAGAACCCCATCTGGACTACAACTTTCGCTTACAGCACTAAGCAACTACATGAAACAAAATGACCTAGTCATCAATATTACGAAGACAAAGACCATGCTGCTGACGAAACCACAAACAACATCAAAACATCAACCGAACTTCAACATCAATGGAATAAGAATAGAAAATGTCACAACATTTAGATATCTAGGGATTACGCTCAATCAATCAAAAACAGAAGCGGACTGGCTGGACAAAATAGAACAGAAAGCCCAAGCATTGGCGCGTCAGGGGTGCCTCCTGCACAAAAAATATGGAAGATTCTCATATAAACCGATCATTATGTCCTACAGGCAAAAATACGTTCCCATAATAACATATGGATCTGAAACTATGTTGAATACCGAACATGTAAACTGGGTAAAACTTGAGGCAATATTTTGGCGCAAGATCTTAAATTTTCCTCAATCATATCCTATGCCCAGAATCCGCTATGAGATAGCAACCCAATCCATCGGATCCATGGTACGATGGAAAAGAATGGACCTCTATCAGAAAATAATAGCGGACGATATCACTCCTGCAATTCAAATTTTGAAAACCAATCGCAACGCTCTAAACAACACAATCTTAGAAAATTGGAAAAGATTAATCAACAAAGAAATGGAGAAAGAAGAGATCTCCGAAGAACTTTTACTCAACCGGCCGCAACATGCCAAAATCAAACTTCTCCAGAATGATTGGATTCAAACCATTGAACAGAAAAACAGCTACAAACGGACGCTGCACTGTAATGTAGACAACAGAAAACTTCATGAACCACAGCAATACCTGTTGAAGTTTCCTGACCCAAAGATCAGAGCAACTTTTTTACGACTTTGGCTAAATATTTTACCGACGAATGACTATTTAGCTGAAACAAAACAAATCCCAAAAGACCAAAATCACTGTCGGTTCTGTAAACTTAAGACGGTACCAGAAACCATATTCCACCTAGTGATGGAATGCCCCTCTCTTGCCATCCAACGGAAAAAATTTGGGGGATATTTTGACATTCGATCCCAACGAATGACTACAGATAAAAGATGGGCGACAATTCTCAGTGGAAAGAACAACAAACATACATATACAGTATCTCTCTACCTACAAAATATCCTTGTCCTCACGAAAAAGAAATCTTAAAAAGTAACGACCTTCCGCAGTTCCTTTGCCTCTTGCCACTGATGTCTATATCTCCAGCTAGATGGCCATATACGCTTTCTCTCATTCTTTTACGAATTAAAATGATGGAAAAGTTTGACACCAAACTAAAACCATCAAAAAAAAAAAAAAAAAAAATAGGCCCAAATGTATGGCGGCCATGTGCAAAAGGGGCGTATGTCACACGTGCAACCCTGCAACTGTCGCAATGTCCACAGACTTTTCCAAGTGTGCGCAAGTGGGCAATAATGGCAACCAGGGTAGGGGATGTCGTTTGTAGTGGTGGCTCTGAAAAGAGCCTTTTTGTATTTTTTTTTTATAAAGGTGCTTCCATAGAAACATTTTATTTTCAGGTTTTCATAAGTGTTTTTGTTTGTTGTACTTCGCCTCACATTCTTACAATAGCGTCTTCAGTGCAGCTTGTAGATTGGAAAACAAAATGTCATTGCCACTGGGCGACAATGAAATGCCATTTCCATTGAGAAGGTGCACATATCGATAACCAATGTTGTAATTCTCACATGAGTACATCCCAGCAGCACGCAAGAAGTTACACATGCTTCTGTTGATAAGACGCCTTCCAACCTCTTTCTGCCGACAACATTCATTGGACTAGTTGTATGCTGGACTTGGTGGTATACATGAGAAAAGCACCTTCACAGTGGGAAAAATGCACTTCACTGCTTTCATCATCTTTTTGAGTTGACAGTTGTTAGGCAGAATCCTGTGCAGTGCCCTTAGGGACCACTACACACAATTAAGACCACAGGTGGCAATTCAAGTTTTACCTTTGGTACAAGCCTGTACTACTAAGTTATAGTGGTAGCAGTAGCAGAGCAGCCAGGCTTATCTCAAGAGCATATGAGCAGTAGCAGAGATTACACAAAGGGACCACAATTACTGTGACTCAAGCAAACACTGACTCAAGGTTGTAGGTAAAAAATATAAGTACATTATTATAAACACAACACTTCTATTAAACTTTAAACAAAACCACTAACCAATTCACTTTGTACAGTATATCTCAAGGTAAGTACCCTGTGTTTGAATGAACCGGTGTTATGAACAAAACACGATACCGCAGATACGGTTGCGATCACTTTTTGACAGTTCGGTCTACTAAATAAACGCGTATCCGTGACATGAAATGCTACCGGGGCAAAAACACACTTAGCACCTGAGATACCCAGAGGGAGTTGGAGGCAAAAATCACATGCAATATTTAGGTTAGGCAGACAGAATCGAGAAACACTCGGAAACAGGAGTTCAAAAGTCAAAGGGCCGGAGCCAGGGTTAAGTGACAGCGGAGACCTGTTGCCGAAGATCACACCGCTAGAAAGTTCACAATTCAGCGTAGCCAAGAGTACTTTGATATTGTCTATGTTCGGAAGCAAAAGTTATAAGAAGGGGGGAAGACAAGGGCAAGCCTTGAAGATGAAGAAAAGGGATTCACCGAGTTTCCTCAAGCAGAACACAGTACCTTATTCCAATGGTGCAGCTGGTGCCCTGGCAGTTGTTCCTGTTGGTTTCCCGAAGACCCATGATTCCTGGAGCTTCGTTGTGAAGGAGGACGTCTGAAGGGGGTCTGCACCACACAGGGATGAAGCCGGCAGCAGCGACAACGAATAAAAGGTGCGCTCCTTAAAAACAGGAGAGGCTCGTCAGGTGGCTATCCGGACCACTACAGCAGTGTGCAGCGATTTTGACCACGAAGGTGACCTCTGGCTGAAGAAGACGAGCTGGTTATCCCCACCAGGCTCACGGGAAGAGGACTCCGGACTGGATCTTCTCTTAGTCGTTGAAGGGTAGATAGCTCAGGACTGCAGCAGGGCTTCACCGGGACGGGGTAGTTGCAGCAGCCATTGTTCTATCCGCTTCTCTTCGGTTCCGTGTAGTTCCAGTGGCGACTCTGACTTCTAGCCCAAGAGACCTGCCTTTTATGCGCAAAACCCTCATTCACACAGCCTGGCTGTCAATCACGCAGCAGGGGGGTTGTCTAGCCGGGACAACCAGCTCAGCCAATCATGGCAAAGTGCGACTTGGGTTTCCTAGGATCCCCTGTGCAGGGGGTGACTACACCCCTTCCCCACATTCAGTCTACCTAGACACCCAGGTGCCAAGAGGAGGGCTTCTTAGCAGAAGCCCGCCAAAAGATGGTGAACAAAGAAGGCAAACCTAGTTTGCCTCGCAAAGTAAAACACAAGAAGGACTTTAACAAAAAGAAATGGCGAATAAACCCAACCGGAGCCAAAAGAAAGACGATTTGGTCAAGCGGGTTTATGCTTAAGGCTGCAAAAATAGCCAAAATTATTACCACGTTTATCTACTATAATCGCGGTAGAAAAGTTAGGGTAGATACCACTGCCACCAGCCAAGTCTAAATGTTAAAAGAGCGAAACAATGTTCAGGGAGGTACAGACAGAAAAGGGGTACAGATTAGCCCTTTCCAGTACTCCATGTAAGATGGGGTGTACTGGGTCTGTGATAAAAGTGACTATGTAAAGTAAATGGCAACTTTACCTTTCTCTGGGGGACAGTAGTCAGCCCCAGCGAAATGGAGTCAGAGGGCAGTCTTAAAGACAACCCTGGGTTACTACACTAAAGGTGCTGTGTAACCCGTACAAGAACAGGGGCACCGGGAGTGGTGAGCTCCAGTGCCCAAGATCACACAATGAGTAAAAACACATAGGCCAAAACACATGCAAGAGTGGAAAATGGATGTACACTCTTACCAGGTAGAAAAAATAAACTCAAAGTGCGGACAGCGACACTGCACCACAAAGTGTCCACTTCCTATAAAATTGAAATTGCCATGAAAGCCTCTTTCCATGGCATACTAGAGCAGATCTACCACAAAGGGATCACCTACTATGAACATTGTGTGTCTCGCCATCTCTGCCAGCCTCTCTACAGAGTAATGAAACAAAATATGGCTACCCTTTCCTGTGACGCACACTCTGACCACCTCATTGGACAATTTGCACAGTCGCATTTCCATTGGCCAGCATGCTAAGAAACGCAGATTGTGGCACGTGCGCTCTCCATGTAACACTAGCACATCTGTACAACAGTCCCCTGTGTACACACCACACCCAGAAAAGTTGTTGCGCAATCCCTCAGCCTACACAGTCCCATTTCCATGGCCACCGGGCTGAAAATCCCCCGATGAGGTTTTCGTGCTGCGTGCGTGCATTGGGGAAGAAATGTCAACCAGGGTAATGGTTTTGTTTGAAGGGGTGGCTCTGAAAGGAGCAGTTCTGGGTTTTTTGTTTTGTTTTTTATTATTATCTACTTCCACACAAAGAGCGCATTTTCGGTTTTATACAGTTGTGTGTTTTCTTTTCGTCCTCCGAATCTGACAGGAACCTTTTGAGTGCATCTTGGAGATGAGCAAACAAAACAGCATTACCAATGGACAACAACGAAATGCCATTTCATTGGAATAACTGCATTTGCAGAACTTATGATGTAATTGTTACAAAAAAACATGTCACGAGCAGACAAACAAATCAGACATGCTTCTGTTAATCAGACTACTTCCAACTTCTAGCTGGGTACAACAGCCAATATGAGTGGTCCATAATGTTGTTGGTGGTATGGTGGACAAAACCACCTGGGCAGTGGGAAAAAGCCTCTTCACTGCATTCATCAGCCTCTTCAGTCGACGGAGCAAACGTAAACATGACACGTAACCCAATTGCAACACGCCATGGTGCCTGATGACAACATGCTCAGTAGCGGAACTGGGCAGTTGTCTGCAAAGTGCATCAAACTTCTGCTAAAGGATGCACTATTTCACCATGCACAAAGATCCTGATGCGCAACATACAAGGGCCTCCACTACCCCTACCCACAGCCATTCACAAAGTATTGTGTCACTGCCAACCCAACCACAACATTTTTACAACATTGGGCCTACTTCACCAAATCTGCACACAGCATAGTAACCAAGCACACATAAGCTGCACTTCAACCATACCCACTTCCATAATGACAATATGCAAACACTGGACCTAGTGCCCACACACACAGCATGACTTTTCACTGCACCATCTCCAACCACACATCAAAACCTTTACCACACTTCAACCATACCCTCTTCCATAATGACAGTATGCAAACAGTGCACCATGTGCCCACAATGCATGACTTTTCACTGCACCATCTCCAACCACACATCAAAAAGTTTACCATGTTGTAACAGTGACCTCACCTGCGAAACCAAACATACACACGTGGCAGCTCACTTCTGCTGCTCTATGGCGTCTGAAATGTGTTCCACAACCATTCCTTACAGGTCACCACCCTCTCACTGATGCAAATTCAAAAATGCATTACTGCCGTGGGTGTCCTCAAGTCCTATACTCTTGAGTGCATGGCCTTCGACCATGCACCCAATAGTCTAGACCTTGAACACACCCACGGCTACGTAATGCCACCATGCATGTCACCATGTCACACCACTCCATATTTACCGTTCAACACTCTCAGTGCACGATCCCTTTGCTTCCAAAGGCCCTCCACCAGAAACCTCTGCTAAAGGATGCACTATTTCAGCATCCACAAAGATCCTGAGGCGCACCCAGCACACCCTTGGCCATGCACACACAACAACAATCCACCCTTGCTCACATCCAGCACAACACAGTGGATCCGTGCATGTGCCCATGTGGGCAGCTACCATTATGCACAAACATAACATACGTAGGTTGCGGCACTTCACCCCAACTCCCCCACACCATAAAACACCCATTCACGAAAACAGATCACAGTTAGCAGAAACCACAAACATACCACCGCCACCACCACCTCTACCCACAGCCATTCACAAAGTAGTGTGGCACTGCTAACCTAACCACAACATTTTCAGAACATTGGGCCTACTTCAACAAATCTGCACACGGCATAGTAACCAAGCACATATAAGCTGCACTTCAACCATACCCTCTTCCATAATGACAGTATGCAAACATTGCACCCAGTGCCCACACAGCATGACTTTTGACTGCACCATCTCCAACCACACATCAAAACCTTTACTGCACTTCAACCATACCCTCTTCCATACAGACAGTATGCAAACAGTGCACCCTGTGCCCACACTGCATGCCTTTTCACTGCACCATCTCCAACCACACATCAAAAAATGTACCATGTTCTAACAGTTATCTCACCTGCGAAACCAAACATACACGCATGGCAGCTCACTTCTGCTGCTCTATGGCGTCTGAAATGTGCTCCACAACTATTCCTTACAGGTCACCACCCTCTAACTGATGGGAAGTCAAGAATGCATTACTGCCGTGGGTGTCCTCAAGTCCTAGGCTCTTGAGTGCATGGCCTATGGCCTACGGCCTTCGGCCATGCACCCAATAGTCTAGGCCTTGAACACACCCATGACAACGTAATGCTACCCTGCATTTCACCATGTAACCAACTACGACAATCCACATACACACCACTGCTACCAGCACTCCTACCCACCCTGCGCACCACCATGGACCTATGCAGCAACAAATTGCAACAGTTACCATAATGTAGACAGAAAACATTCTCTCCTGCACCCCTGTGCACTTTCATTCACATACTATGGGCGTACCCACTTCCATTCACAAAGTATTGTGTCACTGCCAACCTACCCACATTCTCTTCGCAATACTGGCCCTACTCCAACCAATCTGCACACAATCCTTCCACAGACCCGCTGCTACTTCATTCACCCATACATGCCACCATGTGCCCAACTACCGCATTCCATCAGCAGAGCACAGCCACCCGCCCTCCCACTTAACCAATGTCATGTGCAATTCACTCCCCTTCTAAAATGTACCTGCCAACACTCACCATGAAAAGAGGTCGCCGCAAACAGGTTGCGCCAGAAGCTATCGGGCCGTTACGACAGCTGTCTCCAATCACCACACAAAGTACTTGCCTGTCTAGGTACCCGCGAATTGACGCAATATGCATGAATACTGCAGGCACTCCTCCGTCTTCTTCCACCTATGTACATATGTCGCATTAACCACTTCTCACTCCACCACCCATTCCCACCCTTCTTCCCGCCAACACATGGCGTATGGTACATTTTCCAGACCTTTCCGCCGCCGCACTGTCCTCCAATACATCATGGTGGTGTTTCCCAAAAAATGTTGACGCACAGCACTCTTCCCTCCAGCCAACCACCGGCCGCGTCCAAAGTTCTCTGCCAGTATGCCGTACCGCAAGTCAATTACACTTCTGTCCGCGGAGCGAACAGGGAAATGGGTCAGCGGAGTGGACCCAGATAGCACTCATTTTTTGGGATGTGCATTTCAGTCCTTTGCAACAAAAGTACTGGTCCGATTTCCACCAAACACACAAAAGCACACATTCTGACCCAAGCCCCTGCTCCCGCCGCAAATTTGGTGCAAATCCATCCAGCCGTTTGGCATGTAGCCGTGCGCAAAGTTTTTCTCCATTCAGTCTATGGAAAAAAAAAAAAATTGGGACCCCCACTATAACTTTTACCCCCCTGCACGAAACCTCACCAAAGATGGCGAGGAAAATCAGAGCAGGCCATATACTTTTTGTGCAAAGTTTGGTGAGGATTCGTCCAGGGGGAGCAAAGTTATAAGCCGCCGAAAAAGTGGTCTTCCTATGGGTTTAGCAACTTAACCATAACTACACGCCCGCTACCGCGGGCCGTGTAATATATATATATATTCTTATATATATATATAGCGGGGTGATCTTCCAACGCACCTTATAGGGAGACGGAGACAGGTGTAGGCAGGCACACAATATACAACTTAACCCTTCACTTATAACTTGACCCGCCTCTTACCTGTCTCCAAACCTCGCTCTCCTGGGTTTGAGATCACCCTGGTGTACTTTGATAGGAAGAAGGTAAGGGTAGGGAAGATCAAGAGGTTAGGGCAGGTAGGTTCTCCAAATACCCCTTAGGAGGAAGCACAGGGTTAGAGTAACTGGAGCACAAAAGGAGAGGCGGACAAAAGGAATGCTGGTGTACGGTTCTTTTTATTTGTTTTAAGCTTTTTTATATACTTTCCCTCTACACCAACAGGCCTTTGTGTGTTTTTATTTACAAAAAGGGCAAAACACAAGGCAATATATACAACTTAAATTCTTCTAAGCAAGTGCGTTACTAAAAAATAAAACACCATAATATAGAAAGAGTCCTTTAAAAATATAAAATGTCTTTAAAAATATATACAAAGTCTATACAATGCACTGTATTAAAAAAAACTATTTATAAAGACCTTACTTGCAAAGCCACCTGGCCAGGGCTGTCTCAAGATCTCTGGCTGCTGCTCTCTTGATCTTCTGTCTTCCTGCGCTCCTTTGTGATGACTTTCGGGGCAGATGATGGCAGCAGCAGGCAGCAACAGTGTGGGGACCCCCAAAGTCCTTGTTTGGGCTGGGCTGCATAGCAAGCAGCAGCCCAGCACTTATAGTCAGTGTGGGGCCACCCCACAACTCCACTCCGCCTGGGCCACGTCTGTCAGGTGTGGCCCAAGGTGTCTAGGTGGGCCACCTGTCAGGGGGAGGTGGCCCCTTGATTTGAAATCAGCCCCAGGGGGCTAAAAACACACTGGGTGCTCCCCAGCTATGGGGAGCGGCAGTAATTATAGGTGCCACAGGACAGTGGAGAGTATGGGTCACGGGGGGCAACCGTGTGTTGGGCACTCCCCTGCTGGTCAGGGAAGTGCCAAAATAAGGGCCCCTGGCAGTGGCATTGATGGGTGCAAAGCAGAGCGCCTCTAACCCTGTTGAAGGGTTTCTTCGTTATTGCAGGCATTCCGCTCGCACCCAGCAGCCGGTTTTAAACAAATTCAGAGTAAAGGGACCCTCGCGTCCACACGCACAAGGGTCCCTTACTCTATTTATATTTTTTTCCTGATCCCCGGTGCGGTTTTTGCACAGGGGATCTGATTATTTTTATTTTATTTATCGGAATACCCGGTGCGGCTTCGCATATATGTGTAATGCAATCCCGATATGGGATCTGACACAACGTTACCACACTGGCCTCCACAGGTCACTGGTAAGGGGTTAACTGGTAAGGATGCTGGTGCCGTTAACCCCTTACCGCCGCATTACGAGGTCCCTTAGCGGGTCCCACTAAGGCCGGCTGGTAAAACCAGCCGTCCTTAGCGGGAGCCGCTAAAGGACCAGGGAGCTAATAACGGGCCCGTTATTAGCTCCCTCCCCATTCCCATTGAGCCCTATGGGGGCTCGAATGGGAATGAGGATGGGTATTTTGAATGGGGATTTACCGGGTCCTCCAAGGTTGGAATGACCTGGTAAGTCCCCATTCAAGGAACCCGGACCCGGACACGACTTTGGAGGCGGCCATGGCGCTAATAGCACCATGGCTACCTCCAAACTCGTAATGACCCCCATTGACTCTTTATCTTCTTTTGGATCAATATACTATTCAACCCTTGGCTAACACTGTACAAGCGAACTGAACTATATATGCATACATAATGTGACAATTCCATAGATGTCATCACTTCCCCTCGGGGGGGGCTTTCCTATGAGCCCAGCGAGGTGAGGCTCCCATCTGATAGCCCCCCTGGGGGTGGCACACAGCTGGAGGATCTCATGGGGTGGGAATTCCCCTGTGGGGACAAGGATGAACATTTATGGTACAGCCCTGATAAGAAAGTCACACACACCCACACTCTGGCCCCTCTTCTTTCTACTAACCCTTTTCTAGACAGCAGATCAATGTATTGTTACAAGGTAGAAAACCTGAGAGTCCTTGAAAGCACTAAGACGAAGAAGAGCAGCGGGAACCAAAGCAATCCTGGTACTGGGACGAGTTTGCCCCGCAGAGTTATAAACATGGATCCCGTGAAAGCGAGGAAGGACTTATACAATGGGCCTAAACCAGGCTGGTAACATTGTATAAATATCAACAGCAGACTTACATTGTTGTCAAGCCAGCCCCAGAGTAGCAGCAGGCGTGGAAGATATCAGACCCGGGAGCAGTTGCACGGCAAAGGACGGAGAGCAGAGAATGCTGGCAAGAAGCAGAAGGCGGCTCTCGAGAACCCGAAGTCGACCGCTCCAGAAACATACAGGAGGGGCAGTGGTATGAACAGCGTGAGAAGGGGGACTGCACAGGTCCAGCCTAGTACCAATACTACGGGGAGCCAAACTACGCAGAGCAGACAGCCCTCGAAGCAGACAACCAGAGGAAACAGGCAGAAGACCAGCTTGAGTCCCGGGAAGTTACACCACCATATGCCAAAGTCGGTGAAGGTAATGGGAGATACAAGTGGGCCGTCAGGGACACAGGGAGTGGAGGAGGGTCTCCAGAACACACCGCAAGGGTTGCTGGACTGAAGAAAAGACAAAGAAGGGTCGGAGACTGTGAGAAACCGACAACAGGATAAAGAGAAAGGGTTCCTCACAGGGGTGGTCAACTATATCCCATTGACCACCAGGGAAGGGTTGGAAAGATCCAGAGAAGATAGATTACAAGTAATCTTCGTCGTAGCAGCCCTTGGTAGGAGAGTGAGCCAAGGCCGCCAGGTAAAAGAAGAGAACAGGGGTCGTAGACCACAAAGAAAAGCATAATTTTGAGTCATCTTCCTCGTGGCAGTCCTTGGCAGGACAGTGAACCAAGGGAGCTGGGTAAAAGGCAGCCTACCCACCTGCTGGGAAACCCCCTTGATCTTATTTTTTCTCCTTCTCTTTTGGCCTCTTCTTTTGCTCACTTACCTGTCTTGTGGTCTGACCACACCATCATCCCCTTTTTGGCGAATTCTTTCACCAGTCCTTGACCTACGGTATTACCCTGACCCCCTAAAAGGCAATGGGGTAAGATTAAATAGTCTGACATTGCCTTGGCTATCATGCAGCAGCAGCAGCTAGTCGATGGCTCATGTGATTTTAAGTCTTTCGCTTCTACGCTGTCCGCGCTCACAGACTCCTTGGAGCCTCTCAAAGTTTGTAGACCTTGTGCTCATCCGTCTGAACCTTGGTTCTCAGCTGAGCTCCTGGTCCGCAGGTAAGCTGAACGTAAGTGGTGCATGTCTTACTGTGCCCAGTCTTGCTTTGTCCTCCATCAGGCTACTGCTTCCTATCAGAAAGGCGGCCGGGTAAAAGAAGAGAACAGGGGTCGAAGACCACAAAGAAAAGCAGCATTTTGAATCATCTTCCTTGTGGCAGTCCTTGGCAGGACAGTGAACCAAGGGAGCTGGGTAAAAGGCAGCCTACCCACCGGCAGGGAAACACCCTTGATCTTATTTCTTCCTCCTTTTCTTTTGGCCTCTTCGTTTGCTCACTTACCTGTCTTGTGGTCTGACCATGCCATCATCCCCTTTTTGATGAATTCTTTCACCAGTCCTTGACCTACGGTATTACCCTGACCCCCTAAAAGGCAATGAGGTAAGATTAACTAGTCTGACATTGCCTTGGCTATCATGCAGCAGCAGCTAGTCGATGGCTCATGTGATTTTAAGTCTTTCGCTTCTACGCTGTCTACGGTCGCAGACTCCTTGGAGCCTCTCAAAATTTGTGACCTTGTGCTCGTCTGTCTGAACCTTGGTTCTCAGCCGAGTTGGCTAAACTTTGCCTGGTCAGCAGGCAAGCTGAACGTAAGTGACGCATGTCTTACTGTGTCCAGTCTTGCCTTGTCCTCTGTCAGGCTACTGCTTCCTATCAGAAAGCCACCACGCAAGCTAAGTGTGCATTTTTCGCCTCTCGGGTGGAGGCTTCCACCAACCTTTTTCAATGACAACATTGTCATTATTCGTCCAAAAATCTGTGCCTCTGCAATTCCCCATTCACCATCGGTGGCACCCGTTGCCCAGAGCCTGCCTCTCCTGGCAGGTCTTCTTTTCCAGTCTTTTCGGAATCTGCTGTGATCTCTGCGGTGCTTGCTTTTAAATCAGCCTCCCCTGCCGATCCTATTCTGCTCAGCATTCTCAAGGACATTTGTCCTAGCATTTCGTACCCGCTCACAGCTGCCGTTAAGGCCTCTTTTGAGTCAGCTCACACTCCTAGTTCCTTTAAGCACGCCCTCATTCCTCCTTCTTAAAAAACCTAATCTGGACTCCTCCGCACTTTTGAATTTCCGTTCTATTTATCTCCTCACCTTCCCTGTGAAATTGCTGGAAGGTCTGGTTACACCTCTTCTTTGTTCCTTTCTTGAGGATTCTGGATGCCTTGACCCCTTCCAATCCGGATTCCGGCCCGGCCGTGAACTGAAAAAGTCCTGGTGCCGTTGGTTGATGATCTGGCTCAGATTGTGGATCAGTGTGGCACTGATCCTGCTAGATCTCTCTGCCGCTTTGGACACCGTTGATCACAAAATTCTGCAAGAGCGACTGTCCACTGCTGGTTTCTCAGGCGGGGTTTTGGATTGGTTTGTTTCATTTCTTACTGGCCACAGCCAGTCTCTTTCCTTACCTCTGTTTGTCTCTGCTGTGAAACCATTCACTTATGGTGTCCCTCAAGGTTCTACTCTTTCTCCCCTTCTTTTTAATCTATATATACAGCTTCTTGTAAAGTTAATTCACTCTTTTGGGTTTCCGGTGCTTCTCTTATGCTGACGACACGCAGATTCTGGTGAGGCTCGATCTCTCACGCCCTGCTTTGGCTGAATGTTGCCGCTCTTGCCTTCTTGCTATCTACCTGTGGATGGGCAGAAATTGGCTTTGCCTTAACGGTGACAAAATGGAGGTACTGGTAGTTGCCTCTTCTTCAGTGTCTTCTGGTTGGTCCTCAGCCTTTTGCCATCTGATCTCGGCCCTCTGCCCACTCCTTCTGTGGTGGTCAACAATTTGGGGATAACGCTTTCTGACTTTCTCTCTATGCAGAATCAGATCAGCGCAGTCTGCCAGTCGGTTCATTTTAAACTTTGCATACTGTGTAAAGTTCTTCCTTACCTTCCTATGCATCTCCGGTCATCGGTTGTATCTTCTCTTATTTCCGGCTCTCTAGTTTACTGTAATGCGCTTTACCTGGTGCTCCAACGGCGGCAAGTGCTGCAAAATTCGCCAGCTCGGTTAGCTGTGGGGGCTCCTCGGTCCTGTCGAACAACCCCCATTCTGTTAAAATTACATTGGCATCCAGTTGCCAAACGTATTAAATTCAAGGTCTTTTGTGTGGCCCATTGTGTTTTTTATAGTAAAGGGCTTGAATTTCTGTGAGCTAAATTCTGGCCTTATGTCCCTGCTTGGTATTTGCGTTCTACCTTGTCTCTCGGGATTACGGTTCCCCGGTTCAAACTGTCACGGGTGGGGGGGCCGCTCTTTCTCTGTTGTGGCTTCTACATTATGGAACGCTACGCCTCTGTCTCTGCGGACCTTGGAGGACCATCTTTTGTTTCACTGGGCTCTGAAAACCTATCTTTTCACAGTCTCACTGTCTGCCTCTACTCAGTCCCTGTACCGTCAGTGCCATGATGTAGGTGCGCTCTACACATTCTTTTTATATTACATTACATAAAAGAAGAGAACCAGGGGTCGTGGACCTAACAGTAAATAATCTTCAATGTGAGAAGTCCCCTTCCTTGTGGAAGTATTGGGCAGAGGAGTGAGCCAGGTAGCTCAAGTGTAAAGAATAGAAGAAGACAAGGAGGATCCAGGGGAAGGGAGCCATTCCTGCTGGACTTGCTGATAGTGACAAATCCTACCAGGAGAATGGAGTCATTACCCTGGCACTCACTAACCAAGTACAAATGTTACGAAGCCCGGGGAAGAGAGTCTTTCCCCCTGGTTACAGCGCTGAACTATACAATAACCTTTCAGCCAGGGGAAGGGAGGTATTCCCCCCGGCTAGTTTTGTGAACTATAAAATTGGGATTTTCAACCAGGGTAGGGGATTCATTCCCCCTGCTTTTTGGCTGAAAGAAGAAAAATCTTGTCTGATTTGGGACTTTTTGGAATCTAATATAGCAGGAGAAGGGAGTCATTCTCCTGGGAATGGAACTTTAAGTTATTAAGACTTTAATTTGAAGTGTAAGGGACAGAGATAGGGTTTTACATAAGACGGTGTATTCTTTCAGTTACAAACATTCTGACAAACCCATTAGTATTTTAGTTGAGGCAGGGATACCCCTCTCTGAGCTAGGGAAAGTTAGGTTTTCTCTTGCTTTTCATTTGGCTTATAAAAGTCTATAGCCCCAAATATGCCACCTGTGTGTCAGTCTCCTCCTGCACCCTTACATATGGTGTCAGAAATGGGATCTGACCTAGTTGATAAAAACTGGGGAACCCTAACATTTTCCAAATTAAGTGACCAAGCTTCCAATCCCTCTGCAGCTACCAGTCAGTCCATAGGGTTTTATCTCTCCAGTAGCCGTGATATTAGCATTGAGCCTGGAGAAAGGCAGCTCATACCCACTGACTTAGTCTTAGCGTCACTGAAAGGCACGTACATCCAACTCGTGTCCAAGTCCGGCCTCGCTTGGAAACATGGATTGGACGTGATGGTGGGGCCAGTATACCCAGACTATAAAGATGATGTCAAAATTCTAATTCAGAACAATGGTAAGCATTCGCACCATCTAAAAATCGGACAGAAGATCGCCCAAGGTATTTTAGAGAAGGCGATGTTTGCCAAACCCATAGAGGTCCCAGAACATGATCTGACCGAAAGAGATACTAAAGGTTTTGGAGAAGATGATAAAGATCCACCAACAAAATTAGAAACACCAAAACCCTGTGCAGAGGAAGGCAAACCTGAAATAATTCCTGATCTGGCGTTTGGCGCAATGCAATCACCCTGTTTTTTAAATTTTTTACAAATATTTTGCTTAAACATGGCAAACAGGCACAACAGAATGAATATAGGGACATTTTATATCTGGATCGCAGTATACAAGCAGTAGGAAGCAAACAGGAAGGAACAAAAAGGGTTATCAAAGCAAAAAGGAGTTTGGTGCATACAATTCCAACATTATGATTCAGAGTGACACATTTAGATAAACTACATTCTAATCTTACAAGATCACGGTGGGTAGGATACATCAACATAGGCATCCTCACAGTTCTGAGCCCATGTAAGTTCAACAAGCCACATCTTAGTTGCCGGTGGATTTGTGTCCTTCCATTTTTGCAACATGCATCTTTTGGCAATCATACACCCCATAGTCACAAATACTTTGAGGCGTTTAATCGGGAATACAGACCACATTCTAAACAGTACCCCAAGAGGCGAATGCTCTATTCGGAATCCCACTACCTCAGACAGAATTTTTAGCTCCGAATCCCAGAATTCCAACACTCGGGTACAAATGATCCCCGTTATAGTACATTTTTACCAATTTTCTCCAGTGTGTAATACAATCTGTTTAATAGTTTATATTGCATGAGTTTAAACCTGGAATTCAGGGACGCATTTTTAGTATGTAAGCACATATTTCCCCATTGGGCATCCGACAACTCCACTCCCATGTTGTCAGCCCACTTGAGTCTCGCTGTAGGGGTACGTGGTGACATATTATTCATAATCATTTTATATAATGCAGAAATATGCCCTCGACAGTTTCTGGAATTTGCTATGTATACCAGCTCCATACTTTCTGGGGGTTTGGCCGGGTATTGTGGCTACCACGCCGGAACCACAGAGCGGAATCCATAATATTGCATAATTTCCGTGGCTGTGCCAATGTGACCGTCTCGCCATGTTTGTGGAGTAATAAACTTTCACTTTGGAAGTACATCTGCCAATGCATAACCCAGGCGCTCCCAATGGGCTGCTAGCGCTGTGTCCCATGTGGGACCCAAACCTGGGAATTTCCACAACGTAAGCCCCCTGTAGTATGGATGCTCTACCATGGGTCTGGCAAAAACGGAACGCCAGGCACTCACTGTGATCATCACTGGGTCATATGGACAGTCATCTTTAAATTTCCAATCTAAAAGCAGCGTCCTGGGGTCAGTTTTCCCAGCCGCCAACACCTCCACCTTGACAAGTGGAGGATGTGGCCCATCACCATACCAGTAAGTAGCAAATTGGGCTTGGGCCGCCAACCAGTATACTTTGAGGTGCGGAGCTGTGAACCAACCCTTATCATACTGTAGTGTCATGTCCGACCACTTTTTGCAGACTGTGCCCGCATGTCATAAAAATTGTGCAAATGAACTATGCATCCTGGTGAAGAAGGGTTTACCGGGCCAAAGGGGGACATTGACAAATGTATATACGAGTTTGGGTAATAGAATCATAATTATTAAGGCGCCAATCAACCCGCCAACATGATAGGAAGTGACTTCCATCTAATCAGTCTAGGCACCATATAGTGTTCCTACACAGTATAATTATCTCGCAGAAGAGTAGCCTTCTCTCTAGAAACCATCACTTCCAAATATTTTATACTACCAAGGGTCCAACGTAGGGGATAAGCACCTTGCGGTTCCCTCGTACACTCCGTCAAAGGAAATATTTCGGATTTAGTGTAATTTATCGCAAATCCAGAGAATTCTCCCATTCACGTGATGTCCCTAATAATTGGGACAAGGATCACCTGTGGGTCTCTAATATAAAGTAGGACATTGTCTGCATATAACAAAATGATTTCGGGGGGGGGGGCATTAAGATGAATACTGCGCTGCCCATAGCAGTCTCGAATCAAGTCCAACATTGGTTCAATAGCCAAAGCGAATAAAAGAGGTGAAAGGGGACAACTCTGACGGGTGCCTCTACCCAGCACAAATTGGTCTGAGACACAAGAGTTGACAAGTACTCTGGCCAGCGGGTGAGAGTTTTTCTGAGCCCAGACCCATTTTGTCCAATACCAAAAATAGATATTCCTATGAAACTATGTTGAACGCTTTCTGAGCATCAATGGTTACTGCCACCACCTCAGACTCCAGATCAAGCCTAGACATAACAGTGAACAGCCGTCAGATGTTCAGTGATGTGGACCTACCAGGAAACCAGCCTGATCATTGTGGACCATATGCAGCATCAATGGGAGTAAGTGGTTCGTTAGTGCTTTCGCATACATTTTGGTATCTACATTCATGAGTGAAAGAGGGTGATAAGAACCACATTCATTACTGGGTTTATTGGGCTTGAGTAATGTAGTTATAGTGCCTTCCCGCAGGGACTCGAGCAGAAGAGAATCATTTAATGATTCCTCCCAAACCCTGATAAGGTGAGGGGCCAGAAGAGGTCCATATTCCCTAAAAAATTCTGCTGTCAGTTCATCAGGGTCAGGAGCCTTACCTCTGGGGATATCCCTAATTATCGCAAGTAATTCCTCAGCTGTGAGAGGCGCATTTAGACTGTCTCTAGCCTGTGCACTCAACCGTGACAATGGCACACCCTCAAGTAGGGAGTGTATGGCCTGCTCTCCGTGCTGCTGACCTGCCCCATAGAGAGAGCCGTAGAAGTTACGGAAAACGTCAAGTATATCCTGGTCAACCTATTTGGGTGACCTTTGAGTATCAAGGATATAATCGATCTGGGACTGCCCGCGCTCAGTCTTCGCCACTCTCGCCAGCGTCTTCCCCGGCCTTTCTCCCTCTCCGTATATCCTGGCCGCCATTGGTTGCACAAAAAGTATCGAACCTCCCTATGGGCATGGGCCCTGAACTACTCCAGCTCCACGCGTGTTGTGCTTAGTATTTTGGGGTCTGGCCACGGCCAGGCACATCACTATGGGGGACTGATCGGACAGAGTGCATGGAAGGATATCGACACACTGAACGCTGCCCAAGTGGAGACCCTAATTTAAAAAGATGTTGATGCGCAAGGCCATATCATACACTGAAAAATAAAAGGTATATTCCCAAGAATGCAGATGAAGGAGGCGCCATATATCTTTTAGGGTTGAGTAGTAGGTAAAGTACCTATTCCCACTCCAGGAGGACGCTATACTGCGAAAGATCCTGGAGAAAAAGGACATTAGCTTTGTGTCTATTCACATACGCCATCATTTTCCTTGACTTAGTGAAATTCCCCAACCCTCTAATGTTCCAGCTCATAACCTTGACCTGCATTTCCCTGTTAAACAAACATACTCTTGCATTGTGTTACCTCTGCCACTGCCCACTGTCACTCTGCAATCCAAGCTTTCTATATTTGCGTGCCCACATGCAAGATCTTTTTATACTTTTCAACCCAGTCCCTACAGCCTACCTGCAGTTTCCAACTCTAAACTGGGTCATCCTGTGTAAACAACTCCAGTCCCACCCTGCCCACCCTCACTGCCACCCCCCAAAATGCAGTGTTATTCAACCCCTCCTCCCCACCCCACACCTCAGTGCAGTGCCTCCAACTAGTAAAAAATACAGAAACACAACAGGAACCAAGCAATTGCAATGGGGCTAACTGTTGCCTCACTCGGCACATACTATAGGTTACAACTAAAATGTACATAACACAGTGGCAGTGAACGTTTGAGCAGGTACTATATACTAGAGTGGCTTGCAGAGTTGGAAATGAGTATATAGAGAGACGACAGTCAGCCTGGCGGTTGATATTCTGAAGATTCCTCCCTGGGGCCGCCATTTGGAATCTTGGCTTCGATTAATTTCACTGCCTCATCCAGTACCGTGAAGAAATACAGCTTCCCCCGAAATTGAAATCGGAGGTGTGCCGGGAATGGCATTGCATACTGGATATTGTGTTCTCATCAAATCTTCTTGACCCTGTTAAATTGATGGTGTTCTTGCTGGACTGCCACAGAAAAATCTTGGAAAATCCAGACAATTTGGGAGCCTAGACGTAGTTCTTTCTTGTCTCTGGCCAGCCTGAGTAAGTGGTCTCTATCACGGTAGCTCAAGATCTTTGAAATGATAGGTCAGGGGAAATCGCTGGGCTTCAGTCTTGAGGTTAGCACTCGGTGGGTTCTCTCCACAGCAAAGAGTGGGGATAACTGAGGATCCTCTAGGAGCTCCTTAAGTTAGCGTTCAACTGCCTGTTCCATGCCCCCGACAGTGCATCCTCGGGAACACCAACTATGCAGTTATTGTTCCTTCTTGACCGAGGTTCCAGAACATCCCATTTACTCTTAACTAGCTACATGTCCTTAGTTAGTGTTCACAGTGACTTGGAGTTCATGGACGTTATCGTTCGTCACCCCGATTCTTTCTTCAGCTTCGTTGATCTGCACAACCTCTTTCGCTAGTTGTGCCCATATGGAAGTAACATTCACTGCGATGCCATCTAGTTTTTCATGCACTGCTGCAAATCCCTTGGCCATGGCCTCCATCATTTGTTTAAGATCGGTGGGTGGCATATCAATGATTTGGTCCTGCGTGGGTTGGGTATGAGGCGGTGCCTCCACCTCCCCGCGAGGAGCTGCTTTGGTGAATGTGGCCATTGTGCAAATTTTTTTGCTGCTTCCTGTTCCTATCGTTATGCTGGGGAGATCCAGGGGCCACGCTGGAGCGAATGTTTAGGCGGGTGCAGGGCACAAGGGGCTAATGGTATGATGGAGCCCCGATGATGATAAGCAGAACGCCACTATTATCAGCAGGCCGGATGAAGAGTTGACCCACTGCATCTCTCGATTGGCACCAGCTGTCATAAATCCCAAAGTTATTTATGAAAAGGATACAGTAACCAAAAACGATACAATTGATAAGGGTCTTCCTTAATTCACATGACTTGATAGAAGGGATGTCAAGGTAGACCTTCCAAATGATACAACTCTCTGACTGGAAGAACAGGCAGAGCGGAGGATCACTGCAAAGGGTGTGGGAGAGTTATAGGAAGGCAGCCTAGGGAAAAGAAAGCATAATGAGAATCTATCTCAACTGGCCTTTCTGATAGAATGGTAATAATGCAGATTCCAAGACTAACCTGTAGGCTTAGAAGTGTAGTCTTCACCAAAGTCCATGAAGTATCCAGAAAGAAAATAAAAAACAACGACAAAGGAGGGAAGGTTAGTAAGGGAGACTTATCCCGAACGGCACGAGGCTCTCGCTAGTTACCGAGTTGGTGCACCACAGGATAGCGTTAATAGTTCTGTGCACAGGCACCTTCAAATTAAAGTTGTAGTCGTAGATACACCTTCCTATCCCACCAGGAACAGAACTTATAACGAAATTAGTCCACCTGTTACTTCCTCACAGGCTTTAGTCAACCAGGTGCTGGATACACGTGAATCAACTACACGCAGCCAGGATAGCCGCGCTTGAAGGGTTCCAGCGTCCGCGTGCGATTTACATGCGAACAAAGTTCACGCAGCTAGGACAGCCGCGCTTGAAGAGTTCCAATGTCCGCGTGTGATTTTACACGCGAATCCAGTACACGCAGTCAGGACAGCCGTGCTTGAAGAATTCTAACGTCTGTGTGTGATTTTACACGCAAAAACCAGTTCACGCAGCCCGGATAGCCGCGCTTGAAGAGTTCCAACGTCCGCGTGCGATTTACACGCGAAAACCAGTTCACGCAGCCCGAACAGCCGCGCTTGAAGAGTTCAGAGTCTACGTGGGTTATTTCACGTGAACAGGAAAACTGCATCCAAATGAAACCGGGCCTTGCGTGTGAGAAGACACGCTAACAAGGACAGTTGTAGATGCAGCAGATCGCGTGTGAAGGAAACACGTCGAAGAAGGCCAAGGAAGCAACTGACTGGATGCGAGGACGCAGGTGAAAAGTTCAGCTACCAAGACGCAATCAGAAGCAGCGAGTGGCGTTTCCACGCTGCTTATAAACGTTCTGCCGTAAAAAAATGTGACTAACCGAAATCACGTGAATTTCAATGACGTGAATAATGCAGACATTGTTTTCCTGGTAATACATCAAACAACCTCCATCTTGAGTAAAATGGTCTAGCTGTTCTATGAGCATAACCTGTTCTACGCACAGACGGAGTTCCAGATCCAGAGGTACAGTGTCTAGCATGCATGACAGTGCCACCCCACAAAGAAGCAGCATCTCCCCTCTTCAAGTGGAATTTTTTTAACAAAGCAGGAGCATGGATATTGGAAAGAGGTTCCCATGATCTGTCTTCTGGGCCATAACCTTTCCAGTCCACTAGATAAAAAGGTCTGCCCGCACGTAACCTTACATCCAGTATTTCTTGTACCTCAAATTCGTCTGATCCTTTCACAGAAACAGCGACAGGCCGTATAGGCAGCCTAGTGGAATCAGAGCACGGTTTGATGAGTGAGACGTGAAATACCGGGTGCACTCGCCATCGCTGTGACAATGCTAGGCAGACAGCAGCTGGATTAATCACCTTGAGCACCTCATATGGTCCTATATACTTAGGTAACAGTTTCTTTTCACCAGGTATCTTCAAGTTCTTAGTGGATAGCCATACTCTCATTCCTGGTTTGTAGACCGGTGCAGGTTTTCTGTGAGTATCCGCATAGCGCTTATCTCATTTTTTAGCCTGCTCTAGCTGTTGTGTTACTTTTCTTTGCACATGCTTTAGATCACTGATAGTACGAACGGCTGCAGGAGTGTCCAAAGATAACCCGGAATCCAACGGAATGGATTTGGGGTGTTGCCCATATAGGGCATAGAAAGGAGTAGTTCCTATGGCACTATGGTAGGAGTTATTGTAAGCAAATTCTGCTGCTGGCAAGACCGTGATCCAGTCCGACTGAAACTGAAGACACAAACACCGCAGATATTGTTCCATAGTGCTATTGGTCCTTTCAGTCTGCCCGTCTGTTTGGGGATGATAAGCACTAGACATCCTGTCATCAATAAGTAACGCAGAGGTTAGTGCTTTCCAAAAGCGGGAGGCAAATTGTGATCCCCTATCAGTAATTATCACTGAAGGTAGACCAAAAAACTGGAAGATATGCCTGATAAACAAGTCAGCTAGCACTGCAGCTGTTGGTAACCCAGTGCAGGGAACAAAAAGAGCCAATATAGTAAAGTAGTCTACCACCACCCATATGGTATTGTAACCGTTATTACTTGGGAGTTCCACCACAAAATCCATTGATATCATGTGCCAGGGTTTGTGAGGCACAGGTAGAGATTGTAGTAAACCCACTGGTTTTCCAGGAGGGCTCTTGCATTGGATGCATACTGAACAAGTAGAAACATAGTCAATTACATCCCGTGTAATAGAAGGCCACCAACACCATCTCCTGAGCAGCTCAAGGGTTTTCTTTTGTCCAGGATGGGCTGCTACAATTGAATTGTGCCCCCAAGTGAGAGCCCGGTTCCGAGTGGTTTCTGTTGGCAGGTAAAGCACCCCTTGTGTGAAAGGTAAATCGTTGTGGATGTCTAGATTCAACTCCTGAACCGATCTAGGATTTTGTTTTACCCATTCCTGTAGTTCTTGTTTGAGGGAAGACTGTGCAGAACAACTACATATCACATGATCTGCTAGCAATGTATTTTGAACCGGAGGATCCTCTTTCTCATCCTCACTGATGCGGGATAAAGCATCTGCTTTAACATGTTGTCTGGCGGGGCGATATGTGATTTGGAAATCAAATTGAGCAAAAAACAAATGCCATCTAGCCTGGCGAGCGGTAAGACATTTCATAGTTTTAAATGCCTGAAGATTCCATAAAAAAACTGAAAATAGAGATCCCATATAACCCCGACATCCCCCTGTGGAAATACCCCAACCTCCCCCCCCACATTTGACACCAGTATACAGGAAGCTTGGGACCCGAACACAGAGATGAAAGTGGGAGACATGTACATAAAGGGAAAATTTGCGACCCTGGCTGTGTTCACGAGGGGCGTGGGCAACTCCGGACACTACAGTACTATCGAATGAGGTCTGAATATCAAGCACGCTGGCCATCCTTCCGTGATGAACCCCCTTCCCACCCGTGCGTACAGCTGGTCACAACACAGGGTGGACTGGGAATTTCCAAACTTTACAAGATAATACAGACTTACTCCTCTACGACCAATCAGGTGAAGGAGAAACGGGAAGCAGATATGAAAATGCCAATACCCGAAGATAAGTGGGCAAGATACTGCACACTCACGAAGAGAGTGTCCCTTAATGCGGGACTGCGCCAAATACAGTTTAAAATCCTAAACAGACTGCGCTATACCCCCGCCAGGATCGCTACATTTACGCCTGACGACCCAGGCAACTGCCCTAAGTGTGGGTCCCCGGCAGCACGATCCTATCATATATATTGGGAGTGTCCAGCTGTTGCACGGTTCTGGGAGAGGGTTGCAGATATGTTAACTGAAATTACACAGATCCCCCCACACTTGACCCCACAAAAATATCTGTTTGGTGATATCGGTAAATGTTCCGAGAAAATCAGAAGGCTGTTCAATGTGTCATGTGTCATAGCCAAGAGATGTATACTGAAAGCGTGGAAGAGCCCGAACACCCCCACCATGGACACTTTCCTGCGTGAGTTAACCTCCATTAATGAATGCGAGGAGCAGAATGTACTGACTCAACCAAGTATGAGCAGGCCAAAGGACATCTGGGGCCCCTTCATGGCATACCTCTGTGATATGCTTTCAGACAACGAAACAACCATGTAAATGACAGATTGTTAAACACTCAATGGTAATATTGTTGTATATGCGACTACAAACTGTGTTAATTGGGTGCCAATGTAACTGCCGAGACCATCAATAAAAAAATGTTAAAAAAAATAAAAATAAAAATGCCTGAAGATTCCGATGATCTGAATAAACCAATACTTGATGCTTGGCACCAAGAAGATGATGTCGCCATTCTCGAAAAGCATCCTTAATCGCAAGCAACTCCCGTTCAGTAACGGTATAGTTCTGTTCATAAGGTGTTAGTTTACGAGAAAAGAAAGCAACGGGATGCTCCTCTTTGGTTTCTGCACAGATTTGTGAAAGGACTGCTCCCGTAGCGACACTGGAAGCATCCGCTTCTACAATAAACTGACAATCAAGGTCTGGATGTTGAAGTACAGGTGCAGTGGTAAATGCTTCTTTTAGTGTCTCAAAAGATGTTTGAGCGTCCGGATTCCAACAGAAAGATACTTTGGAGCTAGTCAAGGCTGTCAATGGGGCCACTATTTTGGAGAAGGAACGGATAAACCTGCGGTAGAAATTTGCAAAACCTAGGAATGATTGTAGAGACTTGACATTATGTGGAATAGGCCAATTCAATATAGCTTTCACTTTGGAACGGCTCATTCGGACTCCTTGATTTGTGATATCATAACCCAGAAACTCAACTTCCTGGGTATGAAAGACACATTTCTCCACTTTTACAAAGATTTTGTTTTCTCTGAGCCTTTGTAGAACAGCAGACACATGTTTTACATGTTCTGATAAAGAGGATGAATATATCAATATGTCATTCAAATATATCACAACTTACTGGTCCATCATGTCTCTAAAGATATCGTTCATGAATAACTGAAACGTGGCTGGAGCGTTACAGAAACCAAAAGGCATCACAAGATATTCGTAAAGGCCGTACCGCGTCTTGAAAGCGGTCTTCCACTCATCGCCTTCACGGATGCGAACCAAATCATATGCTCCCTGCAAATCTGATTTAGAAAAATACACAGAAGTGCCAAGTTGATCCAACAAAACGTTTATCAAGGGTAATGGATATTGGTTCTTGATGGTGATGTCATTAAGAGCCCTGTAATCAATGCATGGTCTTAGGTCTCCCTCTTTTTTAGGAACAAAGAATAATGGAGAGGCAGCCGGCGATTGGGATGGCCGTATGAACCCCATATTAAGAGCCTTCTCAATGTAGTCTTTTAAGATAGCATCTTCCTTGGGAGTTAAAGAGTAAACGCGACCAGTAGGTATCTTAGCCCCGGGAACTAGATCAATAGGACAGTCATACTGTCTATGAGGAGGTAGTTGTTCTGCCTGCCCCTTATCAAAGACATCTGCATATTCAGTGTATTCAGATGGTATATGTGTACTGCTCTGATGTACGACACTGATAGATAAACCTCCCTCCATAAAGGCCAGGATTTGTGATTTGGATGACACCCCTTGACTGGTCAAACAATATTCGTTGCAATAAGTGGAGGGATATTGAATCAATCCTGTAACCCAGTCAATGGTTGGATTATGTAGAGTCAGCCAGGCAAGACCAAGCAATAATTTGTAATGAGGAGCCGCGATAACATCAAAAACAATTTCCTCTGAATGCCCATTTGATAAATTCATACGTATAGGTACCGTCTCTGAGTGACCATACCTGAAGTTAAGACTGACCCATCCACAGTGTTCACTGTTTCAGGTTTGTTTTTAGTTATCAAGGGTATAGAGCATTTTTTTGCATATGTAATATCGATGTAGTTGTTTGTGGCTCCGGAATCAACCATAGCCCTGGAGACTAACTCTTGATCAGCGAAATGCAGTGTCACCTCTACAGCTATAGGTTTGCAAGTTGGAATGGTACGGGAGTCCGATTTAACACTCGACACAGGGACTCCTTCTAGTGTCGAGTTTTGGCGTTTCCCGAACGCTTGACTGGTCTTTTGGGACATGCCGCCAGTACATGCTCGGATGAACCGCAGTACATGCAGAGATCGTTTTTTCTACGGTTTTCCCTTTCTGCATTAGATAATCAGCCTCTCACCGCACCGATTTGCATGGGTACAGGGTCATTAGACGAGGCTGCTGGTACCTCAAAACGGCCTGATGTCTGCAAGAACGGTTTTCTTTCTCCTTTGCGAGTATTTCTTCGAGCATAGATTTGTAGAATCAAATCGAGCAATTCTGTGAATCCCGTAGGAACTGTAGACAAGGCGTCTTTTAGTTCTTCTGATAGACCCTTGTAAAAAAAACACGTTTTTTTAATCTTCAGCCCATTGGGTCTCTGCAATTAGTTGATTAAATCTGGCTATGTGAGCTAATAGCGTTTGGGTTCTGTGAGGTGGGACCCGGAGTGGAAGGGGTAGCGGGAGGGGTAGCGGGACTCTGCGGGGTCGCGGCAGCGGGCCGCGAGACGGAAAGCGCGAGCCGCGAGACGGAAAGCGCGGCCCCTCCCGCCCAGCCTTACCTGAACCCGCCAGGGGTGACGTCGGGGCTTACAGCCCGGGGTCCGGGCTGGTGGCGGCGAACCCGCGGGAAATGCGGATAGTCGCGGAGAGCCGACCCGCACGGCCCGCTGAGCGTCTCTCACCGCCAGGAAGGGAGCGGAGGGAGAGACGGCTTGCTCGACGAGGCGGTCCACTCTGGAGCAGCCGGAAGCACGAGCCCACATGGCAGGAGGGAGAGTCTTCCAAGGGGCGGGGGGGCTCACGGGATGGAGTTGCCTGGGAACAGGTCTCTCCTAACAGGCAGTGGAATCAGGCGCTTTGGAAGGAAACGGCGGCCTTTAAAGGAGGCGGGACATGGCAATACCAGCCAATGGGAAGCCAGATTGACAGGGGAGGTTTCCATTGGGGGGGAAGTAAGTCACTCACATCACATAAAAGCCCGGGAACTAATCCACCGTTTGTTGTTGATTTTAGTAGTCATACGGAGAGGACGAGGAGAGAAGGAACAACTGGTGGGCCTATCCGGACACCAAGGAGGCTTAGGAGGGTTAAGTCACATCCCTGGAAGGCTGCCTAAGAGTGAAGTAACTCTCAAGGAGTTCATGGACTATACTTTCTTTGGTTAAAGTCACAAGAATAAAGTATAATTTCAGCAACCCCAACCTGGTCTGGGTCTTGATTTCTACATTGGCGATGAAGGTGGGATATCCGACAACGCGATGGAGACCCTAATTAAAACCCTGACGGATGGCCAACAGCAGTTGCAGCAATTAATACAGCTGCAAACGCAACAGGCAGTGGCTGACCGCCAGGCATTCCAGCAAGCCATCCAATTACAGGGCACCCTACAGACCACGGCCCAGGACAAACAACATGAGAATATTACCAGGCTCACAGATGCAGTGGCCAGCACGAGGAACCAACCCATGGTGCCGTCCACCCTGCTCCAGAAGTATAAGGAGGGGGGAGATCCAGCCTTTTTCTTCACAAGTTTCGAGAGGATTGCGAGAAATGCGCAATGGCCGCCTGAGCGCTGGGGACAGTATGTTGCTCCCCTGTTATCTGGAGTAATGCAGGGTGCATATCAGGCTGTGAACCCCAATGGTAACACTCCATATGGGGAAATCAAAGCAGCCATACTGGACCGTCTAGGCCTGGATGAGGAGGCCTATCGCATTCAGCTAAGGGACACCAAGTTAAGAAGCGGAGAGAGTCCCAGGCAGTTATATTACCGCATTAAAGATCTGACAGAGAAATGGATGCAGTCCCCCACACCAGCCAACCAACCCCTCCTGGATAAGATAATACTGGAACAGTTCATAGAAGCCTTGCCTGGCCCAATGCAAAGATGGGTTAGGCAACACCACAGGCCTACATTGGCGGAAGCCGTGGACATTGCGTCGGCTTACCAAAAGGCCGGGTATAGTCGCTTCCCCTCAACAAGTGTACCAGGAAGGATGACCTCTCCAAGCATTGAACATCAGGTACAAAAAGGCCCAAAAGTGGCACACACCAGATGGAGGCAACCGGAGGAGGTTTTCAGAAAACCAGAAGAAAGGAAGACTGGATACGAGGAGAAACAGTCACCCATAATCCCGGGATTTCGACAGCCCCAGTGCTTTGAGTGCAGTGAATGGGGCCACATTGCCCGATTCTGCCCCAGAAGGAAGACCACAGAGCCTATGGAAATTGGCTACATGAAGCCACAGCCGGAAGTACGTAGCCCGGGTCCATACATCGTGGATATAAGGGTGGATGGACGACCGACTTGGGCGCTGCTGGATGGCGGGAGTAGACAAACAGCCATATCTCCCACCGTGAGTAATACCCCTAATTTACCTAACATTTCTATACCGATAAAGTGTATACATGGGGACGTAAAAACATACCCGATGAGGGAGATACAGATAGAGGTGAATCATGAAAACACTCGGTTAAAGGCTGCCGTCCTTCTTGCCCTACCCACCCCAGTGGTCCTGGGAACAGACCTGCCTCACTTTGATAAAGCACTAGATGAAGAAAGAGCGAGGAGTAACAGAACCACGAACGTAGGTGACTCTAGAAACCCTCCCGGACATAAAAGACGGAATAGACTAGATTGGTGCCAAGCCAGTTACATGACCCGACCCATTAACTGGAAACGCGAGGATCATGAGGACTCCCTGAGGGGGGAAACCCTAACTTATCCCACCCTTCGGGTAGCCCGTGAGAGAGCGGCCAATGAGAAAGATCCAGACGTAACAAAAGGACCTGGCTTTCTGTTCCGTCACGGACTATTGTACTGAAAATATAAGGCGGACGATGGGAATGTAAAGGAACAACTGGTATTACCAAAACCCCATAGAATGGTCATAATGCAGCTGGCACACAACCACCCCTGTGGCAGACATATGGCCTCCCTGAAAACGCAGCAGAACATCCTGAGACGGTTCTACTGGCCAGGCATATACGGTGAAGTAGCTCAGTTCTGTAAAGCGTGCCCCACTTGCCAGCTAACAAGTGGCGTCTTACCAGCAAAAGCCCCTTTGCAGAAGATGCCCCTTATTAACGTTCGTTTTCAGCGGATAGGCATGGACATCGTTGGACCAATAGAACCCGCGTCCCGGGGATACAAGTATCTACTAGTCCATGTTGACTATGCTACGCGGTATCCGGAGGCATTTCCCTTGAAGGGAACATCAGCCCGACAACTATGCGATCAGCTCATTCCCTTCTTCGCAAGAGTAGGGTTACCCTCGGAAGTTATCACCGACCAAGGGACCAATTTTATGTCCACCTTACTTTGGCAGGTATGCGAAAGACTGCAGATTCATCAGTTACGCACCTCGGTATACCATCCCCAGACTGATGGCCTTGTCGAAAGGTACAACAAGACAATCAAGAAAATGATACGGAGAGTGACCGGGCCAGATGGGAAGAACTGGGACCGCATATTGCCCTTGGTCATGATGGTATTACGCGACACCCCACAGTCATCTACCGGCTTTTCTCCATTTGAGATCCTTTTCGGAAGACAACCCCGAACCATCTTGGATCTTGTAAAAGAAGAATGGGAGACTTCGGATAAGATCTCTTTAACAGAGTACACCGAAGAGTTGAAGGAACATCTGACAGCACTCAGCTCGATGGCCGAGACGAATCTGGGACACGCACAGACAAACCAGGAGAAAAACTATAACAAAGGAAGTCGGATGAGAACCTTCCGAATAGGAGACCAAGTACTAATCCTACTACCCACCAGTACTAACAAACTATTGGCCAGATGGAGAGGTCCTTATGAAGTTAAGGAGGTACTCAGCCCAGTGACGTATTGGATCCACCAACCCGATCGAGCCACACCAGACAAGGTATACCATGTGAACCTGCTAAAGGCATGGACCGCGCCTGTATTAGCAGCCACAATGGATACCAGTGAGGATACCTCAGAACAGAATGTGAATCATGAACAGGGCAAGCTGGAAGACGTGCAATGAGGAACCATCTTGACTCCTTCCACGAAGTCAGAACTTTTGACCAGACTGTCACCCTTTGGAGACGCGTTCTCGGCCTTACCAGGGAGAACAGATTTAATCGAACATGAGATCAAAACCGATCTCGGACGGATTGTTAGGCTAAGGCCCTATCGTATTCCAGACGCAAGAAGTCTGGTTATCCGAAACGAAGTGGAAGATATGCTCCGCATGGATATAATCGAACCATCAGTCAGCCCATGGTCCTCCCCGATAGTGTTGGTACCAAAGCCTGATGGTACAATTAGGTTTTGTATGGATTACCGACAATTAAATTCGATTTCCAGTTACGAAGCATATCCTATGCCACGAATGGACGAGCTGTTGGAAAGGCTCGGATCCGCCAACTTCCTAAGTACGCTAGACCTAACCAAAGGCTACTGGCAGATCCCCTTGAAATCCACGGACCGGGAAAAGACTGTCTTTACAACTCCCCAAGGCCAATATCAATTCAAGGTTTTGCCATTCGGTCTACACGGTGCGCCAGCCACCTTCCAGAGACTGATGGATGTCGTACTACGTCCCCATGAGAATTATGCTGCGGCTAACTTGGACGATATCGTCGTGTATAGCACAACCTGGATGGACCATTTACACCACTTGGAACAGGTGGTGTCTGAGTTATTTAAGGCAGGCCTACACATTAATCCGAAGAAAACGGTGATAGGGGCACACGAGACGAAATATCTGGGACACCTGGTAGGCGGAGGCACGTTACAACGCCAATTCACGAAGATCAGGGCCATTCACGAGATTCCTACTCCAACCACGAAGAAACAGATCCGTGCCTTTTTGGGTTTCATAGGCTACTACCGTAGATTTATCCCAGATTTCTCCCCGGTGGCAGCTCCACTAACTGACGCTTTGAGGAACAAAGGGTCTCCCGATTTGACCAAGAACACCGCTGCTTTGGAAGCTATCGATGTCCTGAAGCAAAGGATCACTTCGAACCCAGTACTTCGGTGCCCCGACTTCCATAGCCAATTTTTTCTTCAGACGGATGTGTCGAATCAGGGACTGGGAGCAGTGCTTTTGGAGGAACAGGATGGCGAACTTCAACCCGTCTGTTTCGTGAGCAGGAAGCTCGTACCACACGAGGAGGCCTATTCCACTATTGAGAAGGAGTGTTTGGCCATCAAGTGGGCGGTGGAGACCCTCAGATATTATCTCTTGGGTCGCTGCTTTACGTTATATACCGACCATGCCCCCTTACAGTGGCTCGCAAGACATAAGGATACCAACCAGCGGGTGCTTAGATGGTTCCTGTCTCTGCAACCGTTCGATTTCCTTACCTTACACAAACCTGCGGGTTTCCAGCTGGTGGCTGACTATCTGTCCAGGAATGCTCCCTTGCCCAATCGGCCAGGGTTTGTGATGGGGAGATGTGAGGTGGGACCCGGAGTGGAAGGGGTAGCGGGAGGGGTAGCGGGACTCCGCGGGGTCGCGGCAGCGGGCCGCGAGACGGAAAGCGCGGCCCCCTCCCGCCCAGCCTTACCTGAACCCGCCAGGGGGACATCGGGGCTTACAGCCCGGGGTCCGGGCTGGTGGCGGCGAACCCGCTGGAGTCGCGGATAGTCGCGGAGAGCCGACCCGCACGGCCCGCTGAGCGTCTCTCACCGCCGGGAAGGGAGCGGAGGGAGAGACGGCTTGCTCGACGAGGCGGTCCACTCTGGAGCAGCCGGATGCACGAGCCCACATGGCAGGAGGGAGAGTCTTCCAGGGGGGGGGCTCACGGGACGGAGTTGCCTGGGAACAGGTCTCTCCTAACAGGCAGTGGAATCAGGCGCTTTGGAAGGAAACGGCAGCCTTTAAAGGAGGCGGGACATGGCAATACCAGCCAATGGGAAGCCAGATTGACAGGGGAGGTTTCCATTGGGGGGGAAGTAAGTCACTCACATCACATAAAAGCCCGGGAACTAATCCACCGTTTGTTGTTGATTTTCCTAGTCATACGGAGAGGACGAGGAGAGAAGGAACAACTGGTGGGCCTATCCGGACACCAAGGAGGCTTAGGAGGGTTAAGTCACGTCTCTGGAAGGCTGCCTAAGAGTGAAGTAACTCTCAAGGAGTTCATGGACTATACTTTCTTTGGTTAAAGTCACAACAATAAAGTATAATTTCAGCAACCCCATCCTGGTCCGGGTCTTGATTTCTACAGGTGCCTTGTTGTAGATTGAGCAATTCCAGATCTGTGGCTTGAGTAGAATAACGCATATCAAATGCCTTGCTCATGGCAGATAGAAGTTCATCACAATCGTACAACAAAGGACTATTAGTCTCCAATAAAGGATTAGCCCAAGCAGCAGCTGTTCCCCCCAAATAGGAAAGCACGAAAGCCGCCTTAGTATTTAAATCAGGAAATGAGTTAGGCCGGCACAAGAAATGGAGTCGGCACTGATTGACAAAGGTTCTATAGGTCTTGGGATCTCCTGTGAACCTTTCTGGAGGAGCCAAAGGAAACTGCGTTGGCATAATTACTTGAAGGTTCTCCCGTGGTGGTACCGTGGTACCGGATCCGGATGCAATGGCAGCTGGAGCCAGTGTTACCGGAGGAGTAGCCCTCATAGCGTCTTGCATAACATCCATGCGATGACGCAATGTGTCCTGTGCCGTAATCATTTCATTTCTCAAGTCTGTGATTAATTGAGTCAGAACCGTTAAGGGATCCGTACCCTCCATGGCTTCTGATTCTGTCATAAATACCCAAAGTTATTTATGAAAAGGATACGGTAACCAAAAAGGATACAATTGATAAGGGTCTTCCGGATCCTTTAATTCACATGACTTGATAGAAGGGATGTCAATTTAGACCTTCCAAATGATACAACTCTCTGACTGGAAGAACAGGCAGAGAGGAGGATCACTGGAAAGGGCGTGGGAGAGTTATAGGAAGGCAGCCTAGGGAAAAGAAAGCATAATGAGAATCTATCTCAACTGGCCTTTCTGATAGAATGGTAATAATGCAGATTCCAACACTAACCTGTAGGCTTAGAACTGTAGTCTTCACCAAAGTGCATGAAGTATCCAGAAAGAAAATAAAAAACAACGACAAAGGAGGGAAGGTTAGTAAGGGAGACTTATCCCGCACGGCACGAGGCTCTCGCTAGTTACCGGGTTGGTGCACCACAGGATAGCGTTCATAGTTCTGTGCACAGACACCTTCAAATTAAAGTTGTAGTCGTAGATACACCTTCCTATCCCACCAGGAACAGAATTTATAATGAAATTAGTCCACCTGTTACTTCCTCACAGGCTTTAGTCAACCAGGTGCTGGATACACGTGAATGAACTACACGCAGCCAGGACAGTCGCGCTTGAAGGGTTCCAGCGTCCACGTGCGATTTACACGCAAACAAAGTTCACGCAGCTAGGACAGCCGCGCTTGAAGAGTTCCAGCGTCCGCGTGCGATTTACACGCAAACAAAGTTCACGCAGCTAGGACAGCCGCGCTTGAAGTGTTCTAGCATCCGCGTGCGATTTACATGCAATCCAATTTCACGCAACTAGAACAGCCGTGCATGAAGAGTTCTAGCGTCCACGTGCGATTTACACGCGAATCCAGTACACGCAGCCAGGACAGCCGCGCTTGAAGAGTTCCAACATTTGCGTGTGATTTTACACGCGAAACCAGTACACGCAGCCAGGACAGCCGCACTTGAAGAATTCTAACGTCCGCGTGTGATTTTACATGCGAAAACCAGTTCACGCAGCCCGGACAGCCGCGCTTGAAGAGTTCCAAGGTCCGCGTGCGATTTACACGCGAAAACCAGTTCACGCAGCCCGTACAGCCGCGCTTGAAGAGTTCAGAGTCTACGTGGGTTATTTCACGTGAACAGGAAAACTGCATCCGAATGAAACCGGGCCTTGCGTGTGAGAAGACACGCTAACAAAGACAGTTATAGATGCAGGAGATCGCGTGTGAAGGAAACACGTCGAAGAAAGCCAAGGAAGCAACTGACTAGATGCGAGGACGCAGATGAAAAGTTCAGCTACCAAGACGCAATCAGAAGCAGCGAGTGGCGTTTCCACGCTGCTTATAAACGTTCTGCCGTAAAAACATGTGACTAACCGAAATCACGTGAATTTCAATGACGTGAATAATGCAGACGTTGTTTTCCTGGTAATACATCAAACAACCTCCATCTTGAGTAAAACGGTCTAGCTGTTCTATGAGCATAACCTGTTCTACGCACAGACGGAGTTCCAGATCCAGAGGTACAGTGTCTAGCATGCATGACAGTGCCACCCCACAAAGGAGCAGCATCTCGCCTCTTCAAGTGGAATTTTTTTAACAAAGCAGGAGCATGGATATTGGAAAGAGGTTCCCATGATCTGTCTTCTGGGCCATAACCTTTCCAGTCCAGTAGATAAAAAGGTCTGACCGCACGTAATCTTACATCCAGTATTTCTTGTACCTCAAATTCGTCTGATCCTTTCACAGAAACAGCGACAGGCCGTATAGGCAGCCTAGTGGAATCAGAGCACGGTTTGATGAGTGAGACGTGAAATACCGGGTGCACTCGCCATCGCTGTGGCAATGCTAGGCAGACAGCAGCTGGATTAATCACCTTGAGCACCTCATATGGTCCTATATACTTAGGTAACAGTTTCTTTTCACCAGGTATCTTCAAGTTCTTAGTGGATAGCCATACTCTCATTCCTGGTTTGTAGACCGGTGCAGGTTTTCTGTGAGTATCCGCATAGCGCTTATCTCATTTTTTAGCCTGCTCTAGCTGTTGTGTTACTTTTCTTTGCACGTGCTTTAGATCACTGATAGTACGAACGGCTGCAGGAGTGTCCAAAGATAACCCGGAATCCAACAGAATGGATTTGGTGTGTTGCCCATATAGGGCATAGAAAGGAGTAGTTCCTATGGCACTGTGGTAGGAGTTATTGTAAGCAAATTCTGCTGCTGGCAAGACCGTGATCCAGTCCGACTGAAACTGAAGACACAAACACTGCAGATATTGTTCCATAGTGCTATTGGTCCTTTCAGTCTGCCCGTCTGTTTGGGGATGATAAGCACTAGACATCCTGTCATCAATAAGTAACGCAGAGGTTAGTGCTTTCCAAAAGCGGGAGGCAAATTGTGATCCCCTATCAGTAATTATCACTGAAGGTAGACCAAAAAACCGGAAGATATGCCTGATAAACAAGTCAGCTAGCACTGCAGCTGTTGGTAACCCAGTGCAGGGAACAAAAAGAGCCAATTTAGTAAAGTAGTCTACCACCACCCATATGGTATTGTAACCGTTATTACTTGGGAGTTCCACCACAAAATCCATTGATATCATGTGCCAGGGTTTGTGAGGCACAGGTAGAGATTGTAGTAAACCCACTGGTTTTCCAGGAGGGCTCTTGCATTGGATGCATACTGAACAAGTAGAAACATAGTCAATTACATCCCGTGTAATAGAAGGCCACCAACACCATCTCCTGAGCAGCTCAAGGGTTTTCTTTTGTCCAGGATGGGCTGCTACAATTGAATCGTGCCCCCAAGTGAGAGCCCGGTTCCGAGTGATTTCTGTTGGCAGGTAAAGCACCCCTTGTGTGAAAGGTAAATCGTTGTGGATGTCTAGATTCAACTCCTGAACCGATCTAGGATTTTGTTTTACCCATTCCTGTAGTTCTTGTTTGAGGGAAGACTGTGCAGAACAACTACATATCACATGATCTGCTAGCAATGTATTTTGAACCGGAGGATCCTCTTTCTCATCCTCACTGATGCGGGATAAAGCATCTGCTTTAACATGTTGTCTGGCGGGGCGATATGTGATTTGGAAATCAAATTGAGCAAAAAACAAATGCCATCTAGCCTGGCGAGCGGTAAGACATTTCATAGTTTCAAATGCCTGAAGATTCCATAAAAAAACTGAAAATAGAGATCCCATATAACCCCGACATCCCCCTGTGGAAATACCCCAACCTCCCCCCCCACATTTGACACCAGTATACAGGAAGCTTGGGACCCGAACACAGAGATGAAAGTGGGAGACATGTACATAGAGGGAAAATTCGCGACCCTGGCTGTGTTCACGAGGGGCATGGGAGGTGCGCAACTCCCGACACTACAGTACTACCGAATGAGGTCTGCATATCAAGCACGCTGGCCATCCTTCCGTGATGAACCCCCTTCCCACCCGTGCGTACAGCTGGTCACAACACAGGGTGGACTGGGAATTTCCAAACTTTACAAGATAATACAGACTTACTCCTCTACGACCAATCAGGTGAAGGAGAAATGGGAAACAGATATGAAAATGCCAATACCCGAAGATAAGTGGGCAAGATACTGCGCACTCACGAAGAGGGTGTCCCTTAATGCGGGACTGCGCCAAATACAGTTTAAAATCCTAAACAGACTGCAGCATACCCCCGCCAGGATCGCTACATTTACGCCTGACGACCCAGGCAACTGCCCTAAGTGTGGGTCCCCGGCAGCGGGATCCTATCATATGTATTGGGAGTGTCCAGCTGTTGCACGGTTCTGGGAGAGGGTTGCAGATATGTTAACTGAAACTACACAGATCCCCCCACACTTGACCCCACAAAAATATCTGTTTGGTGATATCGGTAAATGTTCAGAGAAAATCAGAAGGCTGTTCAATGTGTCATGTGTCATAGCCAAGAGATGTATACTGAAAGCGTGGAAGAGCCCGAACACCCCCACCATGGACACTTTCCTACGTGAGTTAACCTCCATTAATGAATGCGAGGAGCAGTATGTACTGATTCAACCAAGTATGAGCAGGCCCAAGGACATCTGGGGCCCCTTCAGGGCATACCTCTGTGATATGCTTTTAGACAACGAAACAACCATGTAAATGACAGATTGTTAAACACTCAATGGTAATATTGTTGTATATGCGACTATAAACTGTGTTAATTGGGTGCCAATGTAACTGCCGAGACATCAATAACATTTTTTTAAAAAAAATAAAAATAAAAATGCCTGAAGATTCCGATGATCTGAATAAACCACTACTTGATGCTTGGCACCAAGAAGATGATGTTGCCATTCTCGAAAAGCATCCTTAATCGCAAGCAACTCCCGTTCAGTAACGGTATAGTTCTGTTCATAAGGTGTTAGTTTACGAGAAAAGAAAGCAACGGGATGCTCCTCTTTGGTTTCTGCACAGATTTGTGAAAGGACTGCTCCCGTAGCGACACTGGAAGCATCCGCTTCTACAATAAACTGACAATCAAGGTCTGGATGTTGAAGTACAGGTGCAGTGGTAAATGCTTCTTTTAGTGTCTCAAAAGATGTTTGAGCGTCCGGATTCCAACAGAAAGATACTTTGGAGCTAGTCAAGGCTGTCAATGGGGCCACTATTTTGGAGAAGGAACGGATAAACCTGCGGTAGAAATTCGCAAAACCTAGGAATGATTGTAGAGACTTGACATTATGTGGAATAGGCCAATTCAATATAGCTTTCACTCTGGAACGGCTCATTCGGACTCCTTGATTTGTGATATCATAACCCAGAAACTCAACTT
The DNA here is from genome assembly GCF_040938575.1 of Ambystoma mexicanum. Taxonomy (NCBI): domain Eukaryota; kingdom Metazoa; phylum Chordata; class Amphibia; order Caudata; family Ambystomatidae; genus Ambystoma; species Ambystoma mexicanum. Next base: position 1,296,916,466 of record NC_090923.1, on the reverse strand, counting down.
CCTGGGTATGAAAGACACATTTCTCCACTTTTACAAAGATTTTGTTTTCTCTGAGCCTTTGTAGAACAGCAGACACATGTTTTACATGTTCTGATAAAGAGGATGAATATATCAATATGTCATCCAAATATATCACAACTTACTGGTCCATCATGTCTCTAAAGATATCGTTCATGAATATCTGAAACGTGGCTGGAGCGTTACAGAGACCAAAAGGCATCACAAGATATTCGTAAAGGCCGTACCGCGTCTTGAAAGCGGTCTTCCACTCATCGCCTTCACGGATGCGAACCAAATTATATGCTCCCCGCAAATCTGATTTAGAAAAATACACAGAAGTGCAAAGTTGATCCAACAAAACGTTTATCAAGGGTAATGGATATTGGTTCTTGATGGTGATGTCATTAAGAGCCCTGTAATCAATGCATGGTCTTAGGTCTCCCTCTTTTTTAGGAACAAAGAATAATGGAGAGGCAGCCGGCGATTGGGATGGCCGTATGAACCCCATATCAAGAGCCTTCTCAATGTAGTCTTTTAAGATAGCATCTTCCTTGGGAGTTAAAGAGTAAACGCGACAAGTAGGTATCTTAGCCCCGGGAATTAGATCAATAGGACAGTCATACTGTCTATGAGGAGGTAGTTGTTCTGCCTGCCCCTTATCAAAGACATCTGCATATTCAGTGTATTCAGATGGTATATGTGTACTGCTCTGATGTACGACACTGATAGATAAACCTCCCTCCATAAAGGCCAGGATTTGTGATTTGGATGACACCCCTTGACTGGTCAAACAATATTCGTTGCAATAAGTTGAGGGATATTGAATCAATCCCGTAACCCAGTCAATGGTTGGATTATGAAGAGTCAGCCAGGCAAGACCAAGCAATAATTTGTAATGAGGAGCCGCGATAACATCAAAAACAATTTCCTCTGAATGCCCATTTGATAAAGTCATACGTATAGGTACCGTCTCTGAGTGACCATACCTGAAGTTAAGACTGACCCATCCACAGTGTTCACTGTTTCAGGTTTGTTTTTAGTTATCAAGGGTATAGAGCATTTTTTTGCATATGTAATATCGATGTAGTTGTTTGTGGCTCTGGAATCAACCATAGCCCTGGAGACTAACTCTTGATCAGCGAAATGCAGTGTCACCTCTACAGCTATAGGTTTGCAAGTTGGAATGGTACGAGAGTCCGATTTAACACTCGACACAGGGACTCCTTCTAGTGTCGAGTTTTGGCGTTTCCCGAACGCTTGACTGGTCTTTTGGGACATGCCGCCAGTACATGCTCGGATGAACCGCAGTACATGCAGAGATCGTTTTTTCTACGGTTTTCCCTTTCTGCATTAGATAATCGGCCTTTCACCGCACCGATTTGCATGGGTTCAGGGTCATTAGACGAGGCTGCTGGTACCTCAAAACGGCCTGATGTCTGCAAGAACGGTTTTCTTTCTCCTTTGCGAGTATTTCTTCGAGCATAGATTTGTAGAATCAAATCGAGCAATTCTGTGAATCCCGTAGGAACTGTAGACAAGGCGTCTTTTAGTTCTTCTGATAGACCCTTGTAAAAAAACACGTTTTTTTTATCTTCAGGCCATTGGGTCTCTGCGATTAGTTGATTAAATCTGGCTATGTAAGCTAATAGCGTTTGGGTGCTGTGAGGTGGGACCCGGAGTGGAAGGGGTAGCGGGAGGGGTAGCGGGACTCCGCGGGGTCGCGGCAGCGGGCCGCGAGACGGAAAGCGCGAGCCGCGAGACGGAAAGCGCGGCCCCTCCCGCCCAGCCTTACCTGAACCCGCCAGGGGTGACGTCGGGGCTTACAGCCCGGGGTCCGGGCTGGTGGCGGCGAACCCGCGGGAAATGCGGATAGTCGCGGAGAGCCGACCCGCACGGCCCGCTGAGCGTCTCTCACCGCCAGGAAGGGAGCGGAGGGAGAGACGGCTTGCTCGACGAGGCGGTCCACTCTGGAGCAGCCGGAAGCACGAGCCCACATGGCAGGAGGGAGAGTCTTCCAAGGGGCGGGGGGGCTCACGGGATGGAGTTGCCTGGGAACAGGTCTCTCCTAACAGGCAGTGGAATCAGGCGCTTTGGAAGGAAACGGCGGCCTTTAAAGGAGGCGGGACATGGCAATACCAGCCAATGGGAAGCCAGATTGACAGGGGAGGTTTCCATTGGGGGGGAAGTAAGTCACTCACATCACATAAAAGCCCGGGAACTAATCCACCGTTTGTTGTTGATTTTAGTAGTCATACGGAGAGGACGAGGAGAGAAGGAACAACTGGTGGGCCTATCCGGACACCAAGGAGGCTTAGGAGGGTTAAGTCACATCCCTGGAAGGCTGCCTAAGAGTGAAGTAACTCTCAAGGAGTTCATGGACTATACTTTCTTTGGTTAAAGTCACAAGAATAAAGTATAATTTCAGCAACCCCAACCTGGTCTGGGTCTTGATTTCTACATTGGCGATGAAGGTGGGATATCCGACAACGCGATGGAGACCCTAATTAAAACCCTGACGGATGGCCAACAGCAGTTGCAGCAATTAATACAGCTGCAAACGCAACAGGCAGTGGCTGACCGCCAGGCATTCCAGCAAGCCATCCAATTACAGGGCACCCTACAGACCACGGCCCAGGACAAACAACATGAGAATATTACCAGGCTCACAGATGCAGTGGCCAGCACGAGGAACCAACCCATGGTGCCGTCCACCCTGCTCCAGAAGTATAAGGAGGGGGGAGATCCAGCCTTTTTCTTCACAAGTTTCGAGAGGATTGCGAGAAATGCGCAATGGCCGCCTGAGCGCTGGGGACAGTATGTTGCTCCCCTGTTATCTGGAGTAATGCAGGGTGCATATCAGGCTGTGAACCCCAATGGTAACACTCCATATGGGGAAATCAAAGCAGCCGTACTGGACCGTCTAGGCCTGGATGAGGAGGCCTATCGCATTCAGCTAAGGGACACCAAGTTAAGAAGCGGAGAGAGTCCCAGGCAGTTATATTACCGCATTAAAGATCTGACAGAGAAATGGATGCAGTCCCCCACACCAGCCAACCAACCCCTCCTGGATAAGATAATACTGGAACAGTTCATAGAAGCCTTGCCTGGCCCAATGCAAAGATGGGTTAGGCAACACCACAGGCCTACATTGGCGGAAGCCGTGGACATTGCGTCGGCTTACCAAAAGGCCGGGTATAGTCGCTTCCCCTCAACAAGTGTACCAGGAAGGATGACCTCGCCAAGCATTGAACATCAGGTACAAAAAGGCCCAAAAGTGGCACACACCAGATGGAGGCAACCGGAGGAGGTTTTCAGAAAACCAGAAGAAAGGAAGACTGGATACGAGGAGAAACAGTCACCCATAATCCCGGGATTTCGACAGCCCCAGTGCTTTGAGTGCAGTGAATGGGGCCACATTGCCCGATTCTGCCCCAGAAGGAAGACCACAGAGCCTATGGAAATTGGCTACATGAAGCCACAGCCGGAAGTACGTAGCCCGGGTCCATACATCGTGGATATAAGGGTGGATGGACGACCGACTCGGGCGCTGCTGGATGGCGGGAGTAGACAAACAGCCATATCTCCCACCGTGAGTAATACCCCTAATTTACCTAACATTTCTATACCGATAAAGTGTATACATGGGGACGTAAAAACATACCCGATGAGGGAGATACAGATAGAGGTGAATCATGAAAACACTCGGTTAAAGGCTGCCGTCCTTCCTGCCCTACCCACCCCAGTGGTCCTGGGAACAGACCTGCCTCACTTTGATAAAGCACTAGATGAAGAAAGAGCGAGGAGTAACAGAACCACGAACGTAGGTGACTCTAGAAACCCTCCCGGACATAAAAGACGGAATAGACTAGATTGGTGCCAAGCCAGTTACATGACCCGACCCATTAACTGGAAACGCGAGGATCATGAGGACTCCCTGAGGGGGGAAACCCTAACTTATCCCACCCTTCGGGTAGCCCGTGAGAGAGCGGCCAATGAGAAAGATCCAGACGTAACAAAAGGACCTGGCTTTCTGTTCCGTCACGGACTATTGTACTGAAAATATAAGGCGGACGATGGGAATGTAAAGGAACAACTGGTATTACCAAAACCCCATAGAATGGTCATAATGCAGCTGGCACACAACCACCCCTGTGGCAGACATATGGCCTCCCTGAAAACGCAGCAGAACATCCTGAGACGGTTCTACTGGCCAGGCATATACGGTGAAGTAGCTCAGTTCTGTAAAGCGTGCCCCACTTGCCAGCTAACAAGTGGCGTCTTACCAGCAAAAGCCCCTTTGCAGAAGATGCCCCTTATTAACGTTCGTTTTCAGCGGATAGGCATGGACATCGTTGGACCAATAGAACCCGCGTCCCGGGGATACAAGTATCTACTAGTCCATGTTGACTATGCTACGCGGTATCCGGAGGCATTTCCCTTGAAGGGAACATCAGCCCGACAACTATGCGATCAGCTCATTCCCTTCTTCGCAAGAGTAGGGTTACCCTCGGAAGTTATCACCGACCAAGGGACCAATTTTATGTCCACCTTACTTTGGCAGGTATGCGAAAGACTGCAGATTCATCAGTTACGCACCTCGGTATACCATCCCCAGACTGATGGCCTTGTCGAAAGGTACAACAAGACAATCAAGAAAATGATACGGAGAGTGACCGGGCCAGATGGGAAGAACTGGGACCGCATATTGCCCTTGGTCATGATGGTATTACGCGACACCCCACAGTCATCTACCGGCTTTTCTCCATTTGAGATCCTTTTCGGAAGACAACCCCGAACCATCTTGGATCTTGTAAAAGAAGAATGGGAGACTTCGGATGAGATCTCTTTAACAGAGTACACCGAAGAGTTGAAGGAACATCTGACAGCACTCAGCTCGATGGCCGAGACGAATCTGGGACACGCACAGACAAACCAGGAGAAAAACTATAACAAAGGAAGTCGGATGAGAACCTTCCGAATAGGAGACCAAGTACTAATCCTACTACCCACCAGTACTAACAAACTATTGGCCAGATGGAGAGGTCCTTATGAAGTTAAGGAGGTACTCAGCCCAGTGACGTATTGGATCCACCAACCCGATCGAGCCACACCAGACAAGGTATACCATGTGAACCTGCTAAAGGCATGGACCGCGCCTGTATTAGCAGCCACAATGGATACCAGTGAGGATACCTCAGAACAGAATGTGAATCATGAACAGGGCAAGCTGGAAGACGTGCAATGAGGAACCATCTTGACTCCTTCCACGAAGTCAGAACTTTTGACCAGACTGTCACCCTTTGGAGACGCGTTCTCGGCCTTACCAGGGAGAACAGATTTAATCGAACATGAGATCAAAACCGATCTCGGACGGATTGTTAGGCTAAGGCCCTATCGTATTCCAGACGCAAGAAGTCTGGTTATCCGAAACGAAGTGGAAGATATGCTCCGCATGGATATAATCGAACCATCAGTCAGCCCATGGTCCTCCCCGATAGTGTTGGTACCAAAGCCTGATGGTACAATTAGGTTTTGTATGGAATACCGACAATTAAATTCGATTTCCAGTTACGAAGCATATCCTATGCCACGAATGGACGAGCTGTTGGAAAGGCTCGGATCCGCCAACTTCCTAAGTACGCTAGACCTAACCAAAGGCTACTGGCAGATCCCCTTGAAATCCACGGACCGGGAAAAGACTGTCTTTGCAACTCCCCAAGGCCAATATCAATTCAAGGTTTTGCCATTCGGTCTACACGGTGCGCCAGCCACCTTCCAGAGACTGATGGATGTCGTACTACGTCCCCATGAGAATTATGCTGCGGCTAACTTGGACGATATCGTCGTGTATAGCACAACCTGGATGGACCATTTACACCACTTGGAACAGGTGGTGTCTGAGTTATTTAAGGCAGGCCTACACATTAATCCGAAGAAAACGGTGATAGGGGCACACGAGACGAAATATCTGGGACACCTGGTAGGCGGAGGCACGTTACAACGCCAATTCACGAAGATCAGGGCCATTCACGAGATTCCTACTCCAACCACGAAGAAACAGATCCGTGCCTTTTTGGGTTTCATAGGCTACTACCGTAGATTTATCCCAGATTTCTCCCCGGTGGCAGCTCCACTAACTGACGCTTTGAGGAACAAAGGGTCTCCCGATTTGACCAAGAACACCGCTGCTTTGGAAGCTATCGATGTCCTGAAGCAAAGGATCACTTCGAACCCAGTACTTCGGTGCCCCGACTTCCATAGCCAATTTTTTCTTCAGACGGATGTGTCGAATCAGGGACTGGGAGCAGTGCTTTTGGAGGAACAGGATGGCGAACTTCAACCCGTCTGTTTCGTGAGCAGGAAGCTCGTACCACACGAGGAGGCCTATTCCACTATTGAGAAGGAGTGTTTGGCCATCAAGTGGGCGGTGGAGACCCTCAGATATTATCTCTTGGGTCGCTGCTTTACGTTATATACCGACCATGCCCCCTTACAGTGGCTCGCAAGACATAAGGATACCAACCAGCGGGTGCTTAGATGGTTCCTGTCTCTGCAACCGTTCGATTTCCTTACCTTACACAAACCTGCGGGTTTCCAGCTGGTGGCTGACTATCTGTCCAGGAATGCTCCCTTGCCCAATCGGCCAGGGTTTGTGATGGGGAGATGTGAGGTGGGACCCGGAGTGGAAGGGGTAGCGGGAGGGGTAGCGGGACTCCGCGGGGTCGCGGCAGCGGGCCGCGAGACGGAAAGCGCGGCCCCCTCCCGCCCAGCCTTACCTGAACCCGCCAGGGGGACATCGGGGCTTACAGCCCGGGGTCCGGGCTGGTGGCGGCGAACCCGCTGGAGTCGCGGATAGTCGCGGAGAGCCGACCCGCACGGCCCGCTGAGCGTCTCTCACCGCCGGGAAGGGAGCGGAGGGAGAGACGGCTTGCTCGACGAGGCGGTCCACTCTGGAGCAGCCGGATGCACGAGCCCACATGGCAGGAGGGAGAGTCTTCCAGGGGGGGGGGCTCACGGGACGGAGTTGCCTGGGAACAGGTCTCTCCTAACAGGCAGTGGAATCAGGCGCTTTGGAAGGAAACGGCAGCCTTTAAAGGAGGCGGGACATGGCAATACCAGCCAATGGGAAGCCAGATTGACAGGGGAGGTTTCCATTGGGGGGGAAGTAAGTCACTCACATCACATAAAAGCCCGGGAACTAATCCACCGTTTGTTGTTGATTTTCCTAGTCATACGGAGAGGACGAGGAGAGAAGGAACAACTGGTGGGCCTATCCGGACACCAAGGAGGCTTAGGAGGGTTAAGTCACGTCTCTGGAAGGCTGCCTAAGAGTGAAGTAACTCTCAAGGAGTTCATGGACTATACTTTCTTTGGTTAAAGTCACAACAATAAAGTATAATTTCAGCAACCCCATCCTGGTCCGGGTCTTGATTTCTACAGGTGCCTTGTTGTAGATTGAGCAATTCCAGATCTGTGGCTTGAGTAGAATAACGCATATCAAATGCCTTGCTCATGGCAGATAGAAGTTCATCACAATCGTACAACAAAGGACTATTAGTCTCCAATAAAGGATTAGCCCAAGCAGCAGCTGTTCCCCCCAAATAGGAAAGCACGAAAGCCGCCTTAGTATTTAAATCAGGAAATGAGTTAGGCCGGCACAAGAAATGGAGTCGGCACTGATTGACAAAGGTTCTATAGGTCTTGGGATCTCCTGTGAACCTTTCTGGAGGAGCCAAAGGAAACTGCGTTGGCATAATTACTTGAAGGTTCTCCCGTGGTGGTACCGTGGTACCGGATCCGGATGCAATGGCAGCTGGAGCCAGTGTTACCGGAGGAGTAGCCCTCATAGCGTCTTGCATAACATCCATGCGATGACACAATGTGTCCTGTGCCGTAATCATTTCATTTCTCAAGTCTGTGATTAATTGAGTCAGAACCGTTAAGGGATCCGTACCCTCCATGGCTTCTGATTCTGTCATAAATCCCCAAAGTTATTTATGAAAAGGATACGGTAACCAAAAAGGATACAATTGATAAGGGTCTTCCGGATCCTTTAATTCACATGACTTGATAGAAGGGATGTCAATTTAGACCTTCCAAATGATACAACTCTCTGACTGGAAGAACAGGCAGAGAGGAGGATCACTGGAAAGGGCGTGGGAGAGTTATAGGAAGGCAGCCTAGGGAAAAGAAAGCATAATGAGAATCTATCTCAACTGGCCTTTCTGATAGAATGGTAATAATGCAGATTCCAACACTAACCTGTAGGCTTAGAACTGTAGTCTTCACCAAAGTGCATGAAGTATCCAGAAAGAAAATAAAAAACAACGACAAAGGAGGGAAGGTTAGTAAGGGAGACTTATCCCGCACGGCACGAGGCTCTCGCTAGTTACCGGGTTGGTGCACCACAGGATAGCGTTCATAGTTCTGTGCACAGACACCTTCAAATTAAAGTTGTAGTCGTAGATACACCTTCCTATCCCACCAGGAACAGAATTTATAATGAAATTAGTCCACCTGTTACTTCCTCACAGGCTTTAGTCAACCAGGTGCTGGATACACGTGAATGAACTACACGCAGCCAGGACAGTCGCGCTTGAAGGGTTCCAGCGTCCACGTGCGATTTACACGCAAACAAAGTTCACGCAGCTAGGACAGCCGCGCTTGAAGAGTTCCAGCGTCCGCGTGCGATTTACACGCAAACAAAGTTCACGCAGCTAGGACAGCCGCGCTTGAAGTGTTCTAGCATCCGCGTGCGATTTACATGCAATCCAATTTCACGCAACTAGAACAGCCGTGCATGAAGAGTTCTAGCGTCCACGTGCGATTTACACGCGAATCCAGTACACGCAGCCAGGACAGCCGCGCTTGAAGAGTTCCAACATTTGCGTGTGATTTTACACGCGAAACCAGTACACGCAGCCAGGACAGCCGCACTTGAAGAATTCTAACGTCCGCGTGTGATTTTACATGCGAAAACCAGTTCACGCAGCCCGGACAGCCGCGCTTGAAGAGTTCCAAGGTCCGCGTGCGATTTACACGCGAAAACCAGTTCACGCAGCCCGTACAGCCGTGCTTGAAGAGTTCAGAGTCTACGTGGGTTATTTCACGTGAACAGGAAAACTGCATCCAAATGAAACCGGGCCTTGCGTGTGAGAAGACACGCTAACAAAGACAGTTATAGATGCAGGAGATCGCGTGTGAAGGAAACACGTCGAAGAAAGCCAAGGAAGCAACTGACTAGATGCGAGGACGCAGATGAAAAGTTCAGCTACCAAGACGCAATCAGAAGCAGCGAGTGGCGTTTCCACGCTGCTTATAAACGTTCTGCCGTAAAAACATGTGACTAACCGAAATCACGTGAATTTCAATGACGTGAATAATGCAGACGTTGTTTTCCTGGTAATACATCAAACAACCTCCATCTTGAGTAAAACGGTCTAGCTGTTCTATGAGCATAACCTGTTCTACGCACAGACGGAGTTCCAGATCCAGAGGTACAGTGTCTAGCATGCATGACAGTGCCACCCCACAAAGGAGCAGCATCTCCCCTCTTCAAGTGGAATTTTTTTAACAAAGCAGGAGCATGGATATTGGAAAGAGGTTCCCATGATCTGTCTTCTGGGCCATAACCTTTCCAGTCCAGTAGATAAAAAGGTCTGACCGCACGTAATCTTACATCCAGTATTTCTTGTACCTCAAATTCGTCTGATCCTTTCACAGAAACAGCGACAGGCCGTATAGGCAGCCTAGTGGAATCAGAGCACGGTTTGATGAGTGAGACGTGAAATACCGGGTGCACTCGCCATCGCTGTGGCAATGCTAGGCAGACAGCAGCTGGATTAATCACCTTGAGCACCTCATATGGTCCTATATACTTAGGTAACAGTTTCTTTTCACCAGGTATCTTCAAGTTCTTAGTGGATAGCCATACTCTCATTCCTGGTTTGTAGACCGGTGCAGGTTTTCTGTGAGTATCCGCATAGCGCTTATCTCATTTTTTAGCCTGCTCTAGCTGTTGTGTTACTTTTCTTTGCACGTGCTTTAGATCACTGATAGTACGAACGGCTGCAGGAGTGTCCAAAGATAACCCGGAATCCAACAGAATGGATTTGGTGTGTTGCCCATATAGGGCATAGAAAGGAGTAGTTCCTATGGCACTGTGGTAGGAGTTATTGTAAGCAAATTCTGCTGCTGGCAAGACCGTGATCCAATCCGACTGAAACTGAAGACACAAACACTGCAGATATTGTTCCATAGTGCTATTGGTCCTTTCAGTCTGCCCGTCTGTTTGGGGATGATAAGCACTAGACATCCTGTCATCAATAAGTAACGCAGAGGTTAGTGCTTTCCAAAAGCGGGAGGCAAATTGTGATCCCCTATCAGTAATTATCACTGAAGGTAGACCAAAAAACCGGAAGATATGCCTGATAAACAAGTCAGCTAGCACTGCAGCTGTTGGTAACCCAGTGCAGGGAACAAAAAGAGCCAATTTAGTAAAGTAGTCTACCACCACCCATATGGTATTGTAACCGTTATTACTTGGGAGTTCCACCACAAAATCCATTGATATCATGTGCCAGGGTTTGTGAGGCACAGGTAGAGATTGTAGTAAACCCACTGGTTTTCCAGGAGGGCTCTTGCATTGGATGCATACTGAACAAGTAGAAACATAGTCAATTACATCCCGTGTAATAGAAGGCCACCAACACCATCTCCTGAGCAGCTCAAGGGTTTTCTTTTGTCCAGGATGGGCTGCTACAATTGAATCGTGCCCCCAAGTGAGAGCCCGGTTCCGAGTGATTTCTGTTGGCAGGTAAAGCACCCCTTGTGTGAAAGGTAAATCGTTGTGGATGTCTAGATTCAACTCCTGAACCGATCTAGGATTTTGTTTTACCCATTCCTGTAGTTCTTGTTTGAGGGAAGACTGTGCAGAACAACTACATATCACATGATCTGCTAGCAATGTATTTTGAACCGGAGGATCCTCTTTCTCATCCTCACTGATGCGGGATAAAGCATCTGCTTTAACATGTTGTCTGGCGGGGCGATATGTGATTTGGAAATCAAATTGAGCAAAAAACAAATGCCATCTAGCCTGGCGAGCGGTAAGACATTTCATAGTTTTAAATGCCTGAAGATTCCATAAAAAAACTGAAAATAGAGATCCCATATAACCCCGACATCCCCCTGTGGAAATACCCCAACCTCCCCCCCCACATTTGACACCAGTATACAGGAAGCTTGGGACCCGAACACAGAGATGAAAGTGGGAGACATGTACATAAAGGGAAAATTTGCGACCCTGGCTGTGTTCACGAGGGGCGTGGGGGGTGGGCAACTCCGGACACTACAGTACTATCGAATGAGGTCTGAATATCAAGCAC